>NW_019102383.1:15924-379087 GCF_001856785.1 Myzus persicae
CTCACTCTTTGACGACAAATCCGCCATCGTCGATTTTTTTTTTCACCTTCATATATTTTTACACAGCTGTAAGTGTGTGTGTGTGTGTGTGTGTGTATACGCAGGTGCGTCAGATGATGGATTTATCCTTTTTTAACCGTGCGATATCACGTACGTACCGGCTTTCCATCCTTTCGATGTAATATTTTATATTTCGTTATTGTTATTACAACGCTCGGTTGTTATGTTATATCATATAATATAGCTGCGCGATATATATATTATTGTTATTTAAACACACTCGGTGTCTATACGTACACGGTACACGTACATACCTATAGGTAAATATAATCGAGCTCGGAAAATGAAAAAGAAAAGCTTTCGCGGACTATAAGCTCGGCGGTGGCGTATATATCGTGGCCGGGCTGCTGAGGCCGTAATCGTTAAACTGCAGCAACACGTTCCCCGGCAGAACCAAGCCCACCCTCCCGCCAAGCCTATTTTCTCATTCACCTCTCCACAATCGTCAGCGCCACTCACCTTCTCCCTCGGCTATACACTCTTCCAGCGTGCGTTTACGTCATCGCTTTGTCCTCCACGGCCCCCGGCACACCGCACCCTGACCACACCCGGTATGTTCTGCAACCCCTAGTGGTAGTGAGTTATTGACGGATCTGTTTTTCTACGAGGTATATTACAACCTTCGCCGAGTTTACGCGTGAAATGCTATACACAATTTATTGTTGTGTATTATTATATACGCAAAGGCATTATATTTGTATTATTGTGTGTACTCTAGTATGATGATGTCCGTGGTATTGGGGTGTCGGTGGCGGTGAGAGGGTAGACACCTGTCTCTGGTGTGTAAATAGTACGATATTATATTTCATTTAGGCGAGGGAGGGGAGTGAGAGGCGAACGGAATGAAAAAAACAACCACACATATACACAGCCGTGTTTCCCGACGAGCCATTTGATCGTCGTCACTGCAGTAGTAATATAATGTATACCATATATTATACGCATGCGTAATAATTTGCACATTAGTAAACAAAATCTATAGTATAAATGATGAGTGCCGGACTCTCAGGATATTATCGAATATGATGGATTAGTGTAAAAGATAGCTATTAAGTTTAAGAAAATGTTTATTGTACCTCTGAGTGTGGGTTTTTACTCTCGGAAAAAGAGTATGGTATGGTAGAACAAAATAGACATATCGGCATGAAACAACGTTTGAAAGTAAAAGTTTTGTCAGTACTATAAGCACTCAAAGCTAGAAAGGAAACTGGAGGTAATAAAGTAGGTATACCATCGGAAATCTTAAAAACTTTAAAAATACTGTCAAAAACTCAGAAAGTGAAAGGTTATAAGCTGGATACATACACGAGAGCAATGAATGGCATGATGACGATAGGAGCTTAAGAAGGAAATATAGGATATTATGCCTCTATTAATCCTTATTTAAAAATAAATGCATAATAACTGATGTTGAAGCCAAAATATTAAACGTTACAATAATGATTCAAACCTTAAATTGTGGACGTAAATATGATAAGTGGTTTTTATGGCAAGCACGTTATTGATGGGCCAAATATATATATAAGACATAGGTAGGTTATAGTATGGTTTAACAGTACCTAATTAGTAATTAGTATGTTGAAAGATGCACTATTTGAATAAGAATGTTTATGTAAGCACTAGACAATAGCTGTTGTGTATTATATAGGTAATGGTTTTGTTAAATTGGAATTAATTATTAGTAGGTACTTACGGTTACGAGTATTGATGTGTAGGTTTGTTCGTAGAGAAACTGCAGTGAAACAAATAACAATTTATAGTAGACTAGTAGGACTGCTAAGAGACAACTTATCATCGAATTTTTTTTTATATACCTATCGCATCGTTTATTTAGTTAAAGATAACATTTACTTTTTTGACTCTTATGTTTCAATTTCAGTAGGTAATACGTTATTGCATTTTAAATTTTTTCTCGACTAAATCGACTTCTGGATTGATGAAAAAAAACGTAAGATACCAAACCTAACCAAAAATAGCGGTCTATCTGTATTGGCTTGAACATTACTAAGTGTAGTGAGTTTATAAAATGTTTTCTTTTTTTACTAAAGATGAATAAAAAGAAGAATAAACTAAATTGTACAGCTTAATATTTTTCTTAAATAACTATATATTTTGGATGGATTCTTCGTCGGGGCCCAGTAAGTCTTGAAGGTGCTCAGGTATGTGTATTTTTTTCGGTCCTCTTGCGCGCCTCTACATTCTATAATGATGTGTTTGATCGTGGTTAGATATCTGCATGTAAGACATGTTCTTGGTGGCTCTTTTTTCATGAGATGGCCATATGTGTAGTGTGTATGGCCCTATTCTAAGGCGAATTATACAACTTCGTCTCTTCTTTTGAGAGACATTGGATTATTCCATTTTTCTGTTGTTCTTTTTATTTCGTTTAATTTAGCGTTTTACTTGGTAAGTATGTCCGCTCTTTCATTACCATTACCAATTATTCCGTAGTGCCTGGGTATCCATGAAAACATTATGTTATTGTTAAATTTATTTGTCAAGTTGATTCTTTTATTAACGATAATGTTATCGTTATTAATATTAGTAAGACGAGATAAAGTGCCCTCGAATCCTGTCAAAGTTATATACTTTTATTTTGCAAGTTGGCACTTCTTAAATAAGATAGAGCTTCAAAAGTGTTTTCATTTTATAGTACATTTATATTTTTTGTTTCTAATAATTTTATTTAGAAAATAAGATGTAGGTTTCCGTTAGCTGTTCACATCAACAACTGTTGATTGTTTCTATCAAACTGTAGTTATCTAATGGATGTAGGTAATAGTAAACATGCAAAAGCCAAACGTGTTTAAAATACATATAATATAATATAATAAATAATAATGTATATTTAAATATTTTATCAACCATCGTCCATCGATAACATTTTAATAATATAGTGTGTAAGCTGTTTAGAGTATTTTTATGCACTTAAATTATTAGAAAATAAAAGTATAAACAAATTTTATTAGTTATTATTATACAGGTAGGTTTATTAAAATATTATATTTTAACACGCACTTTTAAGTTTGAAATACAGCACTTCTTTATTTTAGACACTCTTGTCAAATTGATGGCATGGCTTGGAACTTAATTATAAAAAAAAATATGACTAGGTATTTAAATAAACAAATTAAGCGTGTTTCACCAACATTTCGCATCAATTGTTTAATATTCACGTGTACATTTATTACCACTGTAATTGTTGTGTAATATGTAAAGTTTAAATTATACTCGCAATGTTGTTTTCGCACGAATTTCCTTTGATTTATTAAGTATTATATTTTTCGATAAGATTTTTATACAGTATATTATTAATTTCGACTGTTATGGGTATCATAGATAGTACTATCTTAGTGGACTAACGACACTTGAAAAACTATTTTGCATCTTTTTTCTAGTAAAAACTCAAGAAAAAGTAAAATATGTATTGAAATGACCACCATCAAATGTCGCCAATACTTAGGTACGAAAAAAATTATCATTTTTAAAATGTTTTTTATCTCAACATCTAGATCGCCATTTAAATAAAGAATCAAGCCCAAATTGGAAGACAAAAATACAAAATGTCATAGTTTCAATAATAACTGCAACTCACCATGCCGTAACATGCGAGCCTGCAGAGGTTTTTACATTTTTTTATATTATATATTGTATACTGTTTCTTTCTGTGATTAGCGAGTTATTCAGTTAGGTAAAATAATATTTTTTTATGCCAATTTAACATTCCTATAGTCGAATAAATTTGTTTAATTACTTTTTTAATGGATGTATTTGTACCTATATGTATTTAAAAATTAAAAATAATTGCAATGTAACTAAAATTTGCTATAAACAATTTGGAAATTTCATTTTTAATTTCACTTTTAGTACGCCTTTGAAGAGTCTTAATCATTTTCTTCGTTATTTTGGTGCTGCGTGTAATCGTATTCGCGCAAAAAGGTTAGTTATAGTGGCTGCCGGCTGGCTAACATATTATTATGCTTTGTTATTAAATTATAATTTATATCTGTTGAGCCAAAAGCGATCTACTACTTTTACTTTCATTAGTATAATATTATATTAGCATTATTTTTAACTGTTGAAGATAGCTCGACGATGTTGACTCCTGCTGCTACAAACACACACACACACACACACACACACACACACACACACACATAATATTTGTGTGACCTGGAGTGCATGACATTATTTTATGTTCCCAGTCTGTTCAATCGGTTTAATTAATATGCTTTTGGAAAATAAAAAACATCTAAAAAATAAATAAGAATGGTATTAAATAAAACATAGATAGTATGTCCATTGTCCATGCTAGTATACTCGAATAATCAATCAACCAGCAGAACGGAGACTAAAATATTAACAATACTTTCATCAAAATAATGAAATATTTGGTTGTCATATCCGAAAAGTTATTGTCCAATCGGGGGTTTTATGATATGGACAAAAATACTAAATATTAATCCTAATTGAATAAAGGAGTGCACATTATGAGGCCAGATGGGGCGCATATTATTGCCATCATCGTGTATTAGTGTTTTTGGTGAATTGTGCGCGGTATACACTATACATATAATAACTGATGACCGTTATAATAAACAGTATTTAAAATAAAATATGCAAAAACTGGCCAGAATAAACAAATGTTCAGAACTTCGAAAAATCAACAAAAAAAAACATAAATATGCAACATAATACTACAGATTTTGATGTACCTAGTGGTTATATGAAACAACATCGGTTTCCATGTGATTCTCTTTTACAGTTGTACAAAACAAATAATCAAATGCTAGAAGTCCTCTGCTATAACGATGACTATTGGAGTGTCTGTTACGTATTAACACATTTACAAATGCCAAGTACCGACTCACCTATCGCCCTCACAGTAAAACTGTCACATGCGGGTATACAACACTAGTAGAGTGGTAGCCGCTGCATGTTATTAATTTTTAAACTTGTATAAAATATTATTGTTCGTCAATATTTTCAAATAACATTTAATATTAAGTTGGTCAAGGATACAATGGCGCTGTGGCCATGAGTGAACATTTTAAAGGAATGTAGAAAATTATTAGGGAAACTCACCCAGTAGGACTTAACGTGCATTCGAGCACACATATGACATACCTACTTCAAATTAGCATTAGGAAAAACAAAAATAGCTAGAAACATCAATATTCTCAACATACAACGAAAATGTCGAATTTCCATAAAGTGTTTAAACGGAGCCAAACGATTTCGAAAATTATATCATGTATTTTAGCAATTTTTAGAAAATGCTGATATCAATGTTCAGTAGACATTTCAAGTTCATTACGAACTACAGTTATTGTTATACGAATAAGAAAAAATATACAAAATTGGTTTTGTTGAAAACTGTTGTTGACTTCTGTTTTTTTTGTTTTAGTTATTCCTGATTATTTAAAGAAAAAAAAGAAATGTTTTATTTTTATGTCAGACCGAAACGCAATGGTAAATCTTGATGGTAGCTGGATGACGAGCGTAGCTAAGAGATTGTACCTACGTATGTTGTGTCCGTGTGATTATGTGTAACAACTAACACTAATAACAAGTTATTTACTCAAAATGGTAATCTTATGGTTCACCAGTGGCCGCATATGGGAGAGAAACCTTACTAGTGCGACGCATGTCTCGAGTCACTCTTAACAAGCAGAAAAAACAGTAATCTCAAGGTACATCGGTTACGTGCGGTCATTGGCCTGGGTATATCTGCGGTATACCGGCCTTTGTGATTCATGCGCACCTGCAGGTGCTGCCGTTTTTAAGACGCCATGTCTATTGTCTATAATATAAGTAATAGTCGTAGCTTATCAATAATTATTAATTAATCGTGATTTGTTTTTCACCGCCCTCCACGAAAACACTTTGTCATTCCTCATTATTTTACCTGTTGACCATTACGAAGCATAATAATATTGTCCAGTAAAATGTCCTAACTAGAGACCCAGGCACCCAGTATAATTATAGTTTGTGAAAAACAATAATGCATTACGCAATTTCTAAGCGATCATTTGACGTTTGGTATCAACGCAGGGCTTTTGAATTCTTAAATAGTAGTAACTAGTAGGTATACGTCAGCATCATGTCAGTTATTACTCTATTCAAGTTAATTTGTACTTGCACGTTTTGTTGCTCCCTGGACTTTAAGACTAATAATTAGTTAAATTGGGTCGAATTAAAATAGTTTGTCACAAAAAGTTCGAATAATCGCCCGAGCGATGGATTAGATGAGAGATTTACAGACAATTAATAACTATTATTCTGATCATTAACATTGATAATTTGATTCACCTATAACATACATAATATTATATTTTCCTTACTCCGTTATTTTTTCTTTTCCATTATTTTTTCGTCATCGACTCAGTTATATGTTTTATGGGCGAAAGAAAATTGCGTCGTGTCGTTAACACGTATACTCGCTTTGATTCAGTGACGACGACTACAACGACACTGTACATGTGTCTTATATAATATAATAAGACTCCTCTGATGATGTTGTATTATTTACCATCTATGCGTTAGTATTGCCACCACATGGCGTCTGCGGGGAAAGCACTCAGACGTGTTTATTGTCATTAAGTTGTAATATTATTGTAATATTGTACACTCTCGGGATAATTTAAAATTTGTCTCTGTTTCTCTCCATAAAGCTTGTCGGGGGCTGTGCATTTTATGTACATGTGAAATATGTATAAAACATTCAGAACTTTCTTCTAAACATTATTGTTACTCGTAAATCACTAACATATCATTCTTTATTAGACCGTCCCATGACAGTAACGTGGTTTATTAGACAGTGGCGTAATCAGAATTTATCAAAAAGTGAAGGGGAGGATCCATATATACTTCGTTTAATGTGTGCGAAATATTACGAGGTGCTATTCATATTATATTTTGCGTTATAATTTTTTATATCTCAATGTATATATATAATTTAAATGAAATATCATATGTAAAATCTTGTACTTGATAAAAAGACTTAAAAATATATAAAAAATGTTCTTAAAATTACAGGAACATGGAACATTATAATATGTCACACGCGGGAGGAGATGGAAGATTTCTAACATAATTCTAAAAGATTAACAAAATAGCTCCCATGTACCAATAACGATCTATATCTTTTTCTTAAAAGTTCCTAATTCCTATTATTTATTTTTATTTGTGTTTTTTATTTATTTTATTGTACTTATAGTTTCATTTTATATTGAACTGTTTATGTAACTCAAAACAAAATGTAATATCAAAGGAAGTATTAATAAGAGTTTATCTTAATTCTTGATGATTTTTTTTTCAAATCTATTGTATTCTTTTAAAGAGGAATGTTTTACCAATAATCTAAATGTTTATTTAATTTGGTTCTAATATAGTTTTAGAGAGAACGTTTTATCAAAAATGTAATAAGACTTAATTTTCAAAATTGTCGGTCTAATTTTAAATAAATAGTTTCTTTATGCATTATCGTAAATAAATATGAATGGTGTTGTTTATGGCCTTAGGAGTTAGGGATTGTAATTGGGATTGATTGGGAACCTTTTTTGTATTGTACTTATCTACAGTTTACAACCATAAGGTAATTATAAATTATACTTAATTGTTGAGAAAAAGTGGAATTAATTTCCAATGCCATAGGAATTGTATAACTGTCAATAGTGTCACCTAATAATAGTGATTAAGTGATCCAAACATTTTATAGCAATAATGTCAGTAAGTTGACGTTTAATTTGTCCAGTCTTTTTTTTATTGAGAATCGGTTCTTTCTTTTTTAGCCTAACCAGGGGCCTAAACAGTCTCCTTAAAAAAACATTATCACTATTATTCGAATTTGGGTCATTTCGTCCCAAATTTGTAATTAAATAAACGCATAATGTACATATATTAATAATATAAATATTATATAGTAGAGAAGTAGTTCACCACTCAGCTATTTAGTAGGTGTTGAGTGTAGCCCAACATTGAGTATATCACTGCAACGGATTTGTTAAATTTGAATTCAGTGATAAGTCATTGAATACAAAAAACGATGCTGAGCGAAGACCATCTGTCAGTTTATACATACTACTATTATATTATACAGCCATATAGGTACTAGATGACTATTAAATGTTTCGTTATTGATAGATTTTAGTGTTTAAATTTATGTATATTTATTGAATTAATACCAACGAAAGTTTGATATAAATTATTGTACTCTTATAAAATTAGATATTCACATAAATAATGAGAAGAAACTTTCTTCTTTTTTATAACAAGTAAATTATTTTATTGTTATATTAATACTTACTATAGATACTTATAGTTCCGTTAGGTTAAGTATAGTGAGTTGATTGTTTAATTAATTTAAGTACATATGCCAAATGGTTTAAGCATTTTTTTAAATAGTGAAAGTGGTATATAAGGTATAACTTATTTCGTAAATCCTGAATAATTAAAAATGCTTAATTTTATTGAAATAATGATAGTTAATAAATGAACAAATATATTTATACTAACTATAATCCAGACTGTAGATAGCTGTAGATTATTAAATAATATGTTCGTCCAACATTTGGCTGTTTCCAGTTTCTTAGAATTTTTCATTTACACAACGGAAAGCTAATGAATATCAAGAATAATATAATTTTATTGGCCCATTAAATCAGTCACTCTATCTAGTGTTCTTTGAATGAACCGCTCGACAATACTCTTGAATTTCAATGTAATTTTGCGTTCGTTCATTAGATTCATTATGAACTTTGTTCTTAATGTTTTATTTATAAATAACAATTTAACTCTAATTGTTTTTATATTTTAATGTTGGCAATAAACTAATAAATCATGTTGTCAACGAAAACAGTTTGATTAACTTTACATACGAATAAATGATTGTAAATTACTACCATTTATCAGTAAATAAATAATTGTTCAGTCTTAGATATAATTAAATATAATTAATTAAAATTCTTAAGAAAATAAGTTTTTGTTGGCACATTCATAAGGAAAAAAATAGTATGAAATAACAAACTATCATCAAAGTTGTCATACTAGAAGTTAATAATAATAAAAAAAAAACTATCATTATTTCTATACATTTTTGAACAGGTGGGTAATACAGTTTTAAACCAAAAAATACAATGTAAATGTGAACATTTGAATGCATTTGAAAAACTTCTTATAATTGTAGCTAACATACAAATGTTCAAAGATCGAAATAAGGAAATTAATCACAAGGCCTCATGGGACACACGAGGGTGGCTATAATTTTCACTGGTTTGGGATATTGGACCCAACTGTAATTGGGAACAAAATATTATAATAATCCTTTTTAACTTGGATGAAATAATATATATTCATTTAACTATATATAAATTATATCGATAGCCTCTATATATACTGGATCGAAAATTGTAATAATTTATAAATAAATTTGCAAATCGTTTGTACTCGAGAAGTTATTATCAATTAATAGTACCACAATTAACAGCAATACCTATCCTTTACAAATTGCTGTTGGGAACTTCTTCGATAAAAATTTAATCTAATTAATAGGTGTTTTTAAGTTGACATTTTCAGATTTTCACATTAGTTTTCATATAATTTTACTATTTGTACATGGACATATAATTCAATTCTAATACTATACTATATTATTTTACTTAAATTTATCCATAATAAAAACAGCTTTAAAGTCGTCAGTTATCAATGTGCCTCGTGAAGAAGTGACCAGCCGGCAATATAATACCTTAAGTGATTTAAGAAAACTTTTTAAGGGGGGAGGGTACAACTTTTTTATTTTTTTAGTTCAGTGGTAAGTAGAATCAGTATTTTTAAAGCTCTTTTATTGTGCTATCAATTAACATACACAATCAAACTAGAAATGAAAACAATTTTTGATCAAATTAAAAAAAAGTAAAAAAAAATTGACAAAACTATCATGTTTGAAAGGAGATCGTGTATAACTCCAAATAACCTCGTATTTACATTTTTATTTTTATTTTATTATTCTACAAAATAATACCTAGATAATACTACCTACCTATTCATCTTTGTGAATATACATGCCTCTATATTAGGGTTGCCATAAAAGTTCAAGTACTGACCGGGACATTTACAAAAATAATTTGAACCTTTTTTTTTTTTAATATTAAAATTTAGAACGCAGTGTAATGAATATATATATATAATATAGAATAAAACAATAATAGTATTGAATTATGAAAGACATTAAAATTAGAAGATACATTTGATTAACGAAATATTATTTATTTATTCTGAAATATTATATTTTTCTGACTTTTTCACCTGTTTCAATAGCTCTGGTTTTCCCATAGCGTACGTATGAAATTCGACGTGAAATTCGTGGTTTTAGAATACAAATATAATTTTTATAAAAACATAATTTATTATAATTATTGGTACTAATATTATTTACACATAACCGGGACTTTTGTAGGGTCTAGTGGGACGACCGGGACAGAAGTCATGAACTGGTGACATGTCCCGGTGTACCGGGACGTATGGCAACCCTACTCTATATGTCATCCAGTAATTACAGTCCATTAACAATAATCACAATCACTAAAGTCGTGTTACGTTTACCAGGATAATACTAGAAAATTATTTTGATCAAAATTCTATGTATTATTCAGTAGAATAATAAAATAAAACCAAAAAATTGTTTTAAATAGTACTAAATAGTTATTTGGAATTAAACACGATTTCCTTTCAAAAATGCTAATTTTTGTCAACTGTTTTTAACTTTTTTAAAGTTTAATATAAACTATTTTTATATTTCTCGTTAGTAGTTTGATTGTATATGTTAGTTGACAGCACAGTAAAATAGATTTAAGATAAAAGTTTTAAAGTTACATAAACAAATGGGCGGTGGCTTTGGTTTTGTTTAAAAAAAAGTTGAATTGTCCATAACTAAAAATGAAAAAGTTAGAGCTCCACTCTGTTAAAGGGGGTTTTTTTTCTTTACTTCAAGTCTATATTTTATGACGCCAGTCGGTCACTTCTTTACGGGACACATTGTATTGTTTTATGGTATTTTTATTTCTTAGTACAATTATTTATCAATGTATCATTGCTGTAAAATGTGAAAATGCATAGTATAATAAATTAGTACGCATTTATAGCTACTATGATTTTGCGTTTAAGTGACTGAAATAAAAATGAAAAGATTGTCCAACTCTGTTTCTTGTCGTCTTATTTCATTGTTTTTCGTATTATTTATTATTTCATAATTAATTATTTTGCTGAAAATGATATTCAGTTATTGTATGCATTATAAACATAGAATATTGTACAGTTTTTTATTTTTTATTTTAAAGCACTTAAAGTTTAGATTTTTCACATCTGTTCCTTTCGTTAATCTTTAAAGAGTACATGTTAAGTCTGGATTTGAATGTTTTCGTATAATTTGTAAGTGTATGGGGAACGATTGTGAAATGTGGATGAATTTTTTAAGGAACATGATAACTTTAATTTACCATAAAAAGTATATTTTTAATATTTGCCATATGAAACGTATGGTTTAAAAAGATAAGTATTTTTAATACAGAAATAACTTTTTCTGAAATCTTTACATGACTATAATTCATAGGTACTATTAAGTAACAAATTTGAATGTGTTTATATAATTCGTTGAAGTCTAGAATAAAAAAATGGTTTTCATGTATTAATATACACAGAATATTTATTTGGATAAAATAAATTACAATTTTATTTATTGCTATTAGGTATTTATATTTAATATTAGGTACAATTAATTATTGAACAATTATATAGTGTACTATATTGAAAAAGTATAATAATATTTTAACGACGATTAACAAATCAAGTTAATTTATACATAAAGAATCGTAATACGTTGCTGAAAGTCAGGTTTATCACAGAGTACTGAATATAATATGTATTGCAAACTAATAACTATTATAATTATATATTTGTATTTCATAGTACTAACGTATATCGTGTTAATAATGCTAAATGCTTAAACTATAATTAAAAGAATAAAACCTATAGTACATTATTAGTGTGTAGTAAATTCTGTGGCCGGCTATTTTTACCACTATTATTTTTAGTTGTAGTTGTTCGTGTTTTTTTGCAATTCACCTTATTAAAACTTTTAACCAACGATATCAGTGAGTTAACTCTGTGAGTTAAAATCTATTTAATGTATTATAATCACTTATAATCAAATTAATAAAAGGTTATGTGCCAACTAAAATATAGATTGTATCCCTTTTTTCAATGAACTTAAAATAACTACAGTAAAATAAAATTCTTGCGTTTATTATTAAGATACCTAAAGGTTTTATTCAACTACGCTTATCCTATCTTATGTCTTCTATTTGTTGTCTTTACACACAACATAAATGTGTTGAAACAAATGATTTAAAATCCTTGATTCTTAACTTGCTTATTATATAATGTATTTCCATGACTACATTTTAAAAATCACTGATACTGGTATCTAAGATCTAACATTGATTATTGAATACTAATAAGTTCTGTAATGATTTTGATGATTTTTGAGTTATGATTATCTATAAATTGTTGTAAGACAATAATGAATAGGTGCGTTGCTTCGATATTTATTATTTGGATATGGAACTTGTGTTATTATGTATTTGTATTGGTTAATTATTGTAAGTTGAAGTTCCTACCAATAACAATCTCATGATGTAAGTTTAAAAAATTCCATTATTCATCGAGATTAAAATTTGAACATTTTATGATAGAAATGATTGCTTTTTAATGACGACGCTTCGATGCCTAATCTTAAATCAATTTAATAGATAATTTATTATGATATAAATATATATATGTCTCATAGATAGTATAGGTAATAGGTACCTACATGTTATTCGTTAACTCTTTATTTTGATAACGTTTTAAATTTAAGAACTTTATGTTTAATATGTCAATTTATACAGTGAATAATGCTGTTAAGGAGCATTTAAGCATTTTGTTCATGCAAGGCCGTAAATGAAAAAACATTTTTTTTTTTTTTTGGGAAAGGGTCCAAATTATTTTTATATTGACATTCATCATTTTATCGTTTGAAAATAGAAAAACTCTTTATTCTGATTTAACAAAAATATAAAATTATTTAGAGGTGGAGAGTGGTTTCAAATGGCCTGATTAAAGCACTTGCAGTTACGGCTATATTTGTTGACTTGTTCCACAAGTTTGATAGTGTGATGAATACATTTATAATATTATTACCTATGTAGTACGTATAAATTATATAGGTAATTTGTGAATTTTGTCAATAATAATTTTTTTAGGGTTATTATTAAACTTGTTAACTAGAAAAGGTGTCCCAAAACACATTATAAACACCATACCATAAATGGTAGGCACTGAAATTATATGGATCTGAATATTATACAGGGTTACGCTAGGTAGGGTTTGCTACTGTGCTGTGCACTACAGGCAAGTTCAATTTTTGGGCCAGGCACCAGTTGAACATTTAACAATACTACTTATATGATAGGTAGGACAGGTAGGTATTATTATTTTATCATTGTAGAAAAGTGAACAGCATTTAAAAAACTTCCCAGTCCACCTCTGAAGAAGACAATACAAAATTATGATCATGACAAATATGTGGCTGACAATGGGATTACTGTAACGAATATTCAGCTCAAGTTTAGATGATAAAAACGGTAGCGGTAAATTCATTTTAAAAATATATACAAATACCCAACTTAAAAAATGATTTCACAGGACTGACAGAATGAATGTTGCATTTATGACTATAGATAGAACTTGATTTTATTTATTTAAGTTTTATAAGTATTTGAAGTGTAAATTTAAATATCATAAATGTTAGGAGGAAATTGAAGAGTTTAATTATTTTTAATTCATTTGATCGTTTGGATAGTAAGTTATTGGTTAAATTAATATATAAGATTGAAAACCACTAAGGAAGTGCACAACAAAATAATTTGACCAAACCTTGGCTTTGACGATCCGACTAGTAATAAAGTACATTATTATTAATTATTAGAAATAAGTAATAACTAATAGGTGAAAATGTTGGAACATAGTTTGAACTTAGTTCCTAAGCAATTTTTGTGAATTTTTTTATTTTAAAACGCGTATTTTCGCATTCTCAATTAGAAAATGATGGCCATACAATTTCAAAATCTAGTTTTTAAGTTTATAGAAAGTAAAAATACGTATATCGTTCTTCACACGATATCGCGGTGTTTTTGTTTTTTTCAATGTATGAAAAATACGATATTTTGATAACATTTTTTGTTTATTGGTCGAAAAACTTGAGAATTCAATACTAGTTATCTGAAATTTTAACACAAGTTACAAAAAGTCGAAAGTATATCTGTAAAATACAGACACGATTTCCAAAAGTCGCATAAATTAATTTTACTCCGGCGCGTTGATGCGTTAATAATAATATAATACCTATCAAGTTAAAACCAATTAAATAATATATTTAACAAAAACGTTTATTCGTGTAACATAGAATTATGACAGTGTGGGCGTAAAGTCATCTTATTGCTTACAGGTATTATTGTTTTACTTAAACTCGCCCTCGAAAATGTCCCTTTCGGCTCGACGTTAGAACAGCTCAACATTAATGTCTAACTGATTGTGATGGCATATGTGCTCGGCCAAGTGTGGATATCCGACGTCTGCACGGTATACGAAGATACTTTCGGAAAACCTGCCTTAAGATCCTAACAGGTGGACACAACCGGGACGAACCCGAACAATAGCGAACGTAAAAAGACCTCAAACAGATTGTCCAGCGAATACTCAGCATTATAAATTAATATCTTATGTCCATTGTAACAAATATATAGGTACCTACTGAAAACTGACCACTGAATACTGGAACACATATTATATGAATTCTATATATGTATTTAAAACACTCATACTGCCCATTAAACAAGATTTTTATAGCTTTTGTAAATCGGAAAGTTTCCTAGATTTTTTAGACCTTTCTAACAACGATTTTCAGAAAAACTCTTTAAATGACAATTAAAATAAATGTCCTAATAATTCTAAAAAATATAGAAACGAAATATGCAGTGTCATTGACCTTAACTACACTTAAACAGTTAAATGGGTGACTACTTTTAAATGCTATGCATCCCTGAGACATGACATCATGCACTTCTTTGAGATCAATATCCACTCATCATCATCAATTGTCTAACAATGTTGAAACTATTGAAACTGTCTTAAATATTACTCTAAATTAAGAAAAATAGTAAGTCATATTTTAAAAATTACTCTTTATTTCAGTTATTGTGCTTCAATGAAACAGGTTTTCAGTAATTTCATTGTTCTCTTACGAGTTTATGTAGTCACTGGTATGGTACTATGATTTGAAATATTTAAAATACCTTAATTTTCCACTTACAATAATCACACCAAAAACACTTCTGTATAAAAAGCATAAATTATTTGGGATTATGAATAAAAACTATCTAGGGCTTATACATTATTTATTTATTTATTCCACACCACGATGATTAGTATATTAATTATAAATTAAAGTAAACCGATAGGTATATTTTCTTACTTTAAATACAATTATATGTTTATTTTTATTAACTTTGATTAAATTACGTCTTGATTGTACTATGATATTAATATATTATGTTAAGTAATAAATTATTCTAGTGGTTTTTAAAAAATTACAACAAGTTAGCAAGTCAATTTCGCTTAAGTCAATTTGATTTAAATCTTTTAAACTGTACCTTATAAATGAACTAATGAGTGGATTATCTTTGTCTTAATAATATAGACTACGCTGGAATAAGAAGGAGTTAGAGAAATATTTGAAAATTAAAGTTTTCCTTATTTTTGATAATGCACATTATTCCACTAAATGTAATAGGGTTATGTGTAATCGTATACCAAGTTTTTAGAACCGCATACACAAGCCTTGCAAAATAAATCACGAGGTGGCTTAAATTACAACTTTGTTTTAACGTGTTTATACTGTGTTTTAAAGCACATTAAACCTATTAAAAGTTCCATTATCTTCAAACTTTACACGTACCAGATAAATACACGTAAATACCATACATTATTATTTTCATTATGTTCCATGTAGATTGAAGTCATATAATAAAAGTTTTGATCAAATTGATTTTTATAGATATAAACTTATCAAACTAATTATTCCAATACTAATCTACTGTGTAATTTAAAAGTAAATCTAAAGTTAATATGTAAATGTGAAAAATAACACACTACTGCTATTACAATATAATAATTCTTCATTTGATTAGCTTTTATAAAAAAACGTTTGTTATCTATATACGGGGGATCCATTTAACATAAGACACTTATTGTAAATGTCTTAATGTATATTAAAAAAAAAACAAATTAAAAATAAACAATTTGATAAAATAACATTTTTATAGTTATGAATAAAAATTATATTTAAATTGAATGCAATTTTTAAAATAAATCAACATTTTTTTTAATCATTAAATAGATATTTTAAAAACATATCGTTTTTAAATAAATAGGTACATATGTCGAAAACGCTAGATGTCGCAGAGCGGTTAGGTAAATAAATTATCAAATTACGCAAATTAAATTTATAATGACTAATATTACATTTTATGTGCATATCGAAATCCTGATAAAGTTTTTCGGGACACCTGAAGACCCAAGAACCTATAGTAGTCCTAGTCCATATTATAGGCGCTCCTATAATACACACAATTTGAGGTAAAATATATGTAACTGCACTCCGGTATCCATGGTAACTATAGCGTATAGATAAAATAAACGGGGAGCTAATAAGTACTAGGTATCCATATGAATATTTTGTTGGCTTTTCTAGAGTTATCAACAAACATATATTTTTTAAAAATATTTTTCTCATTCTTCCCAGAATCTATATACTGTTAAAACTTGCCAACATTTGCTGTATAGTATAGGCTTTGGCTTCGTCATTATGTAGGTAGGTCACTGTATTACTGTAATGGATATGTAAAATTTGTTTCGAATAATAAATATCTTTGCTTTGTATACAAAAAGATAAATATCGGTGGATCAGCATCTATTTCTAAATATAGATCATATTATGTTTTATGTGAAACGCTTTAATACGATTATTAAATTATCGCAATGGCTGTGCATAAAAGTGTTTCCAGTTTTACAGTTTTACAGTTTTTTTTGTTAGTTATTTCTAATTGTTAAGAAAAGTAGTGGGAATTTCCTATCTTTGACCTCTTAAACCCTAAAAAAACTGCTACTTTACTAGAACAACAGATACAAAATGTACTAGGTATGCTTTGAATTTTAAAACAAAAAAATAATTTAAAAAAAAAATGAAACATAAATAGCACATTGAAATGGCACACTATAATACTATATAAAATATGTGGTCTATATTTTCATAGACGCATGTGTTGTATTTCTATTTATTTATGCTCCTTTTTTACGCTTGACATGCATCTATCATTTTATTTGCTACATCATTTGCTATGTATCGCAGCACGTCACTTTGATGGACGGACAATAACCTTACCCATAAAATATATTTTTAAATGTATTAACATTTTTGCCAGTGGTGAATTTTTTTATTATTTTTTATATTTATTAATAATTTTATATTATTATAAAGTATAATCTAGTAACCTGCTAAAGTGAAATTTTAATCACTCAATTTTGTGAAAGTAATTATTTACTTAAAAATATCTGGGTGTTATAATGGTAAGTACAGTCTTAATATATAGTTGACATCTAAACACAATATAATAACGGAATTAATTTATTCCTCAAAAATGATAAAATTAACCGATATGCACACAAAACATAAGATATATTTTTATCTCTAAAATTATTTGAGCTGTATTTTAAAGTTGAGTTATTAAAATAAAATATTTATTAATACAATACAATACATTTTGATCAAGTTCACAATACGTTTGTCATAAATTATAATACTATAATATTCCTATATTATGTATTTGTTAATACCTAGGTACAGGAGGTTAAACATGATAACATCCTTGTTCTATAGGTAGTAGTTAGAAATATTCTATTGAATATTATTAAAACTCGAGTAGTTACATCATTACATATCACCTGTAGTTTAAACAATGAATACTTTTTTTAATATTTCAGTTATCTTATGACACATGGATATTTTATAGGTATATATCTTATATAAAAGAAAAATGTTAGACATTTATGCTGCAGAGGCAGCATAGTAATTTATGATTGTTTAGATATGATTATCTATAAGATATTTTGTATTGTGTAATTATTGCATTAAATATCGATGACTGCTGTGTTAGTTGAAATAATTGTATAGCTGATATTATAGATATGTAAGACGCTGTCATGGCAGAATTAAAGGAAAAATAATATTTTGTTCACTACTAAAGACATGAGGTTTCTAATGAATTCCTAATCATCAATTCAATTAAACATAATATCTTGATTTAAATTTATTATGACAATTATTGATCATTTTATCAAACCGATACTTTCAATAATTCATGTGACTGTCACACTGGGTCATTGTAGATATGGTTCCTGTGACTACCGTAACCCGATACAAATGCGTTATGTTCCTGTCACTACTTCCTATCAAAGAACTGGACCTCTCGGATTGTACTATCAAACATATAATGTTGCTATAAAGTATAAATCCCGTACCTAATAAAATGTATGTCTTAACGAGGAAGGATATCACCAATTTATATTAAATGCGTATGGGATGTTTGTATAATCGTATTTCCAATTAGTTGTATAAGGATGTAAAATGTAAAAAAAGAAAGAAAAAGGTCGCTTAAATTAATGGTTCAGATTACATTTTCGTGTGGTATTATTACGTAGACGGTGTTATATATATTTTATATAATTTATTATGGATCGATGTATTGTAAGTCGATTTGGTGGTATTCAGCAGTTGTCGGTATCTGAAGGGCAGGATTCTAACGAGAAGTGCGTAAGACAAACAGAGAAAATAAATTTACAGTGGTAAAAGTTTTGCAATTAAATTTTGATTTTACTTTTTGTAAAATAAATTATATGTACCAAACGAAATCTTGAATATTCGAATTTAAGGTTTTATACTGCAAAACTACTGATTTTATAACAAAGTGGTTTTTCATTATTATTTCTGTAAACACATTTATACCATTCGTCTGGGTGATCCACGTTCTGTGTGTAAGTAAGATGGAGTAAACAATTTAAATTCCAGAATTCTCATTCTTTTTTTTATTACTTTCTAAAAAAAAAAGACTAACTCATTTAACATTTAACCAAAAGGGTTGAATAATTGGGAATAATAAAAACCAAGCAATTTTTGAGGAGATGTATGTTTAAACATTGGTTTTCTTAATTACAACACTATGAAAACAAATTATATAACAAATGGTTGAATAATTTAAAGATGTGAGGAACCGGTGTAGATGATGAGTCATGTACTTGCTAGTGTAGTCTTGAGATGGTTATTTTGTTTTTAAACCAGTCTTGTCCAGCTAATCACCGTTACGTCCAGCACTTCAGTTAAGTTTCGTTTGGATTAGATTTGTCCTGTTTGATATAGTTGAGTCAAGTCCAGTCACAGAATTATATTTCTATGTAGATCAGAATATCAGCTTCATATTTAAGTCCTTTTTTCTTTCCTCACTCAGAATCTTAATTTTTAGTTAAAACATAAAAGTATCTAAACATAAGTTTTTATTTTTGAAAACATTATTTTAAAATACTGTTTTATACTTAAATATTATTTTCAGTTGTGTACAATTTTTTTTTTTATCCAAATCTAAACTGACACTGCTATTAATATTTAGTATTATATTGATGAACGACTATATTTTTTCAACTTATTTACCAACCAACTTTCCAAAATAAATTATCGTTTCAGTCATTGAACGGCAATACATTTTTATGGGTATAATATTTATTTAAGGGAATAACACAATTAGAAACTGTTCCAAAATGAGCGTAAGGCTAGGTAAATAAAAGTAGTATTTACTCATAATAGGTACATTCAACGATGATGTATAGTTTTTCGATACCAAATAGCTCACTAAATGTCACTATAAATATTACCATGTAAAAACATATGTAGGCCTTTTCATGCAGTAATTAAAAAAAAGGTCAATCATAAATTACCAACTGTTAAGTGAACAAGTATTTTTAAAGCAATAAATAATTCATTAATATTATTTAAACATTATTCTTTTATTTTCACTGCCAGTAAAATAAATATAAATTTTATTATTTGTATTTTATACATATTTTTATTCATTGGAATTTAGTGTTCTATATCAATTATCAAGAAATCATTTAACATCCGTTTATTTTTTTTAGTTTACCATACATTTGCAACATACAAAATTGCTCTCCGTAGATTATTGCAAACAAATTGTTTATAAGTTAAAAATAAGTTGTTATGAATAGGATACTATTTATTTGTGTTGATGAGAAGGTTAAAATTGATTTTTTTAAAAATTGATTTAAGTTATAAACTTAAAGTTATATAACCTTCAGTTTACTAATAAGAATTAAATATTTTACCCTACCATTATACAATGTTTACCATTTAAAATTTGATACTAGGTACAAAGTAAATGTTGATTACTTATTATTAGGGATTCGTGAAAAATAACATTGTTTGCATTAAATATATAGTATAGGTACTAATATACTACTATTATATTCTATATTACTACTACTTCAACTAATAATAATAAAAAATAATTTTCTCAAGTCTTACACCTTTTTTGTATTTTGAAGATAAAGTTCTGATTTATGACTTTAGTTTCGATGAAATAAATCAGTTTTGTGTTTCCTTCGTATTTATTTAAAATGTTAGGTATATTCAAAGTATATTTTTAGTCTCAACAGTAAACGAAGGTATTAAAAAATATCATTATTTAAATAATAATAGTTTAAACCACGTGTTCAAAAATTTAACATATGAATAGTATCTATATAATATTAAGACTGTGTTGTTCGTTGTTTTGAAGGTTGTATAAGTAATTTGTACAAAATTACAACTTTTTTTGTTCAGATATTATTTTTAAGTAAATATCAGGAGAATCGCATAATGTATTCTGTGAATTGTTGAACAAAGAAACGCTATTATTATGGAAACATCGATTGAAACATTTTTTCATTTTTTTCATATTTTTCATATTTTAACTATTATCTGACAGTCCACAGTAAAGTATCTTGTGTGTTATGTGTATGCTACCAAAATATTTAGCATAATAATGTCGACTGGGAACAATAATTATTGTTGGGCATTGTAATTTCAGAAAAGGAATGTATAAATGAGAATACTTACCATAATAATATCATATATACCTACCTATATAATGAAAAATACATTTTAAAATCAAATGTTCTAGTATTGATAAACATGATATGAATTAGTTTATCAGGTTAAATAATATATTTTTTTATGAAATAAGCACGATTATGACGTATTATTAAAGTACAACAATATAATTAGTAATACGCTTACGTATGGTCCAATGTTCATAGTAAATTATAGGCACTACATATTATATAGTCTTCAAACATTAAATTATTTTATTCGATAATTGGTTAATTTAAGGAAAATTAAACTGTGAATTGATCACACTAAAAATCTGGGAAATTCTTTCATCCAATAGAAGTTCAAATGTAACTTTTCATTGAGTAGATACCACCTATTTTTTTACAATGTAATAGTTGTGCTTAACACAGTTATTACAAGGAGAAACATCGTCGGCCCATGGGTATTTTATAATTTCAACAATACAATAGAATAACTAATTTTATTTATTGAACTCATTTTTTTACATACTATATTGTATTAACCTATAACAATTCAGGTTTTTAATCTTGTCTAGAAAATAATAATACGAGTAATGGTGAAAAGTTTCAAGTCCCTTGTGCTTAAGTGTTTCCTAGATTTTTAATAATAATATAGCTGTGAGCACAACTATAATGAAGAAAACCCTGTACCTATCACATATCAATATTTAAGTTATAAAAATTGAAAATCTTATTTATTTTTAACTTCTAAATAATATGTAAATTATATACTAATTTTGACAAATTCTGTCAAAATTACAACTATAACGCTCACAAAAAAAAAAAACAAATAAATTGTGCTAGGGGTTTTTTTTATATCTCAAAAATGTTATTATATCATATTATACAGCGAATACATATTAGAATTTTGCAACTATAAAAAAAATGAAAGAAAAAAAAACTTAAAACTCGAAAATTTTAAATTACCATAACTAGTTCAAATTAGTTGGTCTATATACAAACAAAATACCATACAGAAAACTATAATTTAAGAATTAATGGATTCTTTCAAATTCCTATTCATTAATTAGATTGGTACTACAAAATATTGAATATCGTTTGAGAAATAATCGTGAAGTCAAGGTAAATGCTAATAATTTACTATACTTATTACTGAGAATTTTTTCTGTTAACTTCTTAAGGCTTAAAGTGCCAACTATAATCTACATCCAATTTGCAGCCTCAAACCTAGAAACTACCCTCAAATTTGAAGATTTAAGCATTCTTTCTGCTGTAAAACAGATACACAAAATAAGCACAGACGTTATTGATTGTGTAACCAATAAGTAAATTCATCAATTCAATATATAGGTACTTACCATAATAGTATCTGTTGTCTGAAATTTGAATTATATTGATAGGTATCTATGTGTTACCTCTCAAAATAAAATATAATTACTGTGTGATTAAACTCAAAATACTAGGAGATATCATAAATTAGCTGAATCGTTAAAAAACGAAGGCGTTCTATTATAAATTTAATAAATAACATTCATTAACTTTAAATAATACATAATTGGTTATTCAGTCCAACAATTGTAAACAAATGTTTAATAGACATAATATAACATGTTGAAAAGTAATATTAGGATAATATTATATTTGTGATTTACACATATTACTAGCCTCTAGTAACCAATTCGTTTATTATTTTATATTTTAATGTATAACATACATTTCAATTGTTTTTTTTAAAATAATTTTTATAACATTTCAACAAAATATGATAGTTTAATAATGTTATGTTAGTTAATTAAAATCGTAATTTTAATAGTAATAAATTGAAATACAACAGGATCAATAATTAAAATAATAATAATAATGTGGTATTATATTATATTAGAACAATTAATAGGGTTTTCAGTATCAGTAGGTGTGTGTACCTACTATTTATTTGAATATTGAACTTAATAATAACAATGATAATATGTATAATATAAACTTATAACACAATTTAATTGCTCCAAACTGAAGTAGCAGTTTAAAAATGATAACTTCCGACTAGAAACTAAAACAGTTTAGAGCAGTGTAACAATTTACCACTAGAGGGTATCCGATATAATAAACACAATATTTGAAAAAATGATTAGTATAGGTAATTAAATGTCAAGAATTTTTACAATTATTGAGTCTATATTACAGCGTAGGTGGCCAAAACGGCTTAAGTTGATGATTTATTTCTTTACACATATTACAATATAATTTAATTAAATTATATTTTACAATCTGAAAAAAACATTTTAAAATAATATTAAATCGGCATGACCGGAAGTAACTCATAAATAAAAACTATAATTTATACAGTGAATAAGTAATTTTAAACTATATGCTGAGCAGCTGAGCAAATAACAACTTATCTTACTGTTGAACATTGTTTTTAACTATATCCGTTTTGACTAACCCCACATTTGTAAATTTTTCTTAAACATTCCATTGCACAATTATTTTTTTATGAAAAAAATGACAAGCTATAGTAGCAAATTTAATTAATTATATTTACATATGTCAATAATATACGATTTTCCATTAAATATGGATATATATATATATAGTTTAACAGTAAAACGCACTCGGCGAGTATTTAAAGCCTATGTAACTATAATTTAAACAATTTAATAACGAAATAGTAGTCGAACTGGCCGACTCAAATTTCCAGCAATAGCAGCAGCAGCAACAGCAGTAGCAGTAGCAAAAGCTCTGAACACCAAAATAAAAATTATAAGATCATTTTATCTCGTTTTGTCACCTGTGAATTACTGCAATGGCCTAACTTTATTATTACAATTCTAATGTTTGGTGGCATAATTGTTTAATTTGATTAAATTTAATGATTCACTAAAATTGAATTAGCCAATCATCGACCACTAAATTATGTTTTTAAGGGAGCATTAGCTCACTACTCGTTCATAAAATTATAAATGATTGTTTAAGCAACCTGGCTTCAGAAATTTATGAAGCCCATTTAAAGAGTAGGTATTCAGATTAAAAATATATAACATTTATACGAAAGTTGTTTTAAAGGGGTTTAGCGAAAGTAAAATGCACAAAGCCTAAGTTTTTGATACATAATTTCGTTGCGGTTTTCAAAAGGGACGAAGTTTTCTACCGATATTATCGAATGTATGTGTTATATATGCTGTGACAATGGATACATTATAACATTGCAAAACAATGGTGTAAATAATAATTTCTTGTCATTTCTTCCCGTAAAATAATAATAATAATAATAATGATGATGGTCTTGAAAGGATTAAAACAGGGACATAACACTCGAGCGAAGCGATCTAGGGTCGGCGATCGTGTGTGATACGTGTGTGTGTAATGTGTGTGTATTATCGACTGAAATATCGGTCTACGAATTTTACGACACCCTACAAAAGAATTATACTCGGACCAGGTCACAATGAATCGCGTAAATCTCGGCCGCCATCTGTGGACATTGTGAGCCTCGCAAAGACCGATGACCGTTAATCGCCCTCACCGCCAACCGTTTAAGCACACACACACACACACACACACACACACACATACACACATACCCACACATACAACCAAGCATTCACGCAAGCACACTAGCACACATACACAAAACTTTTACCTACACATGCAGAACACTACTAAACGAGCAATACTCATGAATTACAACAATATAATAATAAGGCGTCGGGTATTCAATATATTATATACGCATCGGCGTATATAGTGTATGTAATAATAGTAATAATAATGGATATTAATATGTATAATAATGTTGTGTGCATTTTATTATCTCCTATACGTAGTGCCACAAATCATTTTCGTGAAAGCCAACCGGAACTCGGGACTGAAAACGGTGTAGATGATCGGGTTCAGGGTGGAGTTAAAGTAACCCAGCCACAGGAAGAAGCTGGACACGTACTCGTTGATCACACACCCCTGGCACAGGGGCATGACCAGGGCCATGATGAAGAATGGTAGCCAGCACACGACGAACGCCCCAGTGATGATGGCCAATGTCTTGGCCGCTTTCCGTTCGCGTTTCGCCTCCAGCGACTCCTTCTTCTCGCGCTTCGTCTTCACCCTAGCGGGCGCCGGAACGCACACCCGATTCACGTTCATCTCTATGACCGTGTGCCGGCCGGCCGACGGGTCCGTGATGGTGGGCCCGTCGTCTTCGATCACCGGGGGTTGCAGCTGATTTTGGTGCTGGTGCTGGTGATGTTGATGGTGGTGATGATGGTGATGATGTGCCGTCGACGTGGCACCGTGATCGTGGTTCGTAGTGATCGTGAACGCGGTGGTTTTGTCTTCGCCACCGCTTCCGCCCACGCTTCCTCCACCGCTTCCTCCGCCACTTCCGCTGCCGTTGCCTGCCTTGGAATGTCCGCCACCGCCACCCCCGCCGCCGTCCTGCGACGACTCGGGCATCGAACAGCTCGAATGGCCGTCAATCAGACCTATGCTCGAGCACACGGCCGTCTCTTCCACTTCCTTCTTCTTTTTGATCCGCAGGAAAACGGCCGTCCGGAAGAAACCACACTTTTTGGGCTCGGCCGCGGCCGCGTCATCAGCCGGCTTTTTCAACCTGAAACACACACAAGCAAATCGGTGGAATCAAGAGTGTTTATAGAGGAGAAATGCCACTCAAACGGTAGAAGAATGGGAATCTGAGCTAGGATAATATATAACTTGATGAGAGTGCTTAATAATCTCACAACTGTGCTGGCGGTCGCGCGCGTGACGTTCCATCGTTATTACCGATCCTATTTCAATGGCTATAATATACGGTGTAATCCTCGACCGTCCAAGTGCTTCTGATAACACCACCCACGTTGAACTCGAAAGGGCCGAGTAGGGTTATTGTAATAGTACACATTTAAAATACCTACGATCCATTCGTTAAACCCAACTGATAATCGTTTTACGTTGGTAATTATTAAAAACCACTGAGGTTTACGACAAGATTATTCCATGCAAATAGAATGCGAGAACAAATAAAATATACAACCTTTTGTAATATCATAAGAATAGTGGTGAGGCGTTGAAAAAAAATCAAGCATAAGACAATATTGTTGATACTCATATTAGTCATATCATAATATTTTAGATAATATCACACGTAAAAAAAATTAAAAACCAACTACGATAACGAATTTTTTCGGCGGTTGATGGACTATGCGATTATTGAAAAATAAAATTAAACAGAAATATGAACGCCGAGACCCCGATTCCGTTGTTAGAAAAAACGAGTCGTCTTATTTTTTATTTTTCATGGTGAAATTTTACTGTACTTAGATGTTTACTGGAATGACCCGAATTGGGCACCGGCGTACCGCCAGCCCATGTGCGGGGCCCGTAACTAGACTATTATATAATGAATACGATAGTGGTATTATAATAAAAATAAAAGATTTTCACAAACTTAATATTGAAATATACATATAATATATTATTTTGATCTTATGACATTCAAATTTGTAAAAGAAATATTTTATTAAATTTATTATTAAAATTATTTTTCCCTATTCTAAGTGGGTAGACGTTGTTTTATTGTCACTATGATTCTCGCCACTGAAATGAGATTACTTTCTTGGTCCATCGGTACCTATTCAACTGCTACTCGTCGAGATGAAACCACTGACATTTACAATAAACACTAACGGATCGTAGAGTTTAAGTTTTTTCTACTGTTGTCATACTAAAACACTTATATTGAACTATCTAGAAATATAATCGATTCATGGGAACAATAAGCATTATTTAAGTTATGATTTATGACTAATTATAATTGTCTTCTACCACAAAAATAAGCGAAATGTCTTCATGTTTAAACATAAAAATATGTGCATATTTTGAAAGTTATTGCATTCTTTTTTGAAGAGCAAATACTACTTTGTTAATTTAAACTCATCGCGGAACGGCCAAGCGCACATTTCAGTAATCAGCATTTTCCGAAACATAATGGATGTAGGTACCCATAATCCATATTATTTCATAATATAATATAAAATGGATCCAACAATTTGAAAGTCACATTCTAATCATCACCCAATTCAGTGTTCATTAGTTATTTATATAATTAATTATTATCTTTTCAGATAATTTAAATTTAAAACTAAATAAATAAGTAGATACCAATGTATAGTACGGTATATATAAAGTATACGTAATGATCGAATAGATACTGGAGATAATATTATTACTATTATTTGTATTGATTTTAATCATCGGCAACTATGGGCATTAGAATTTGTGTGTGGTGGGTGGGGGGGGTTACGGTTGGTTGAGGAACATGTGAATGTGGCCAGGTGGGGCGAAGATTCATAACTAAAAAACCCGGTTGGTCACCCATCCTCGAACTAGCTATGTCGGCTATATATGCTTGACCTCAGAGCACGTCAGTGGCTGAAGCCAACCACCACCAAGCCCCGATGATATTACTGTATCTACAGTGTTGTAGTCATTATAATATAATAAGTTTTTTTTAAAATTTAATTTGTTATCTAATTGATTGAAAGTGTTCATTGTTTTTTTTTTATGTTAATAAATAAAATACACTATTTAATTAGGGTAGGTATTCAATTTAAAATCTTAGAATAACATAGTTATGATAGGGGACTTCATTTATAGTAGAAAATAACCATAAAATAGTATATCAATTTGTTTTTATAAAAGTAGCAAATAAAAGTTTCATAAGTACCATCGTCATCCTGCAATGGTGTAATTTGAATACATAATAAATATTTTATTTTTTCCTATTGTGTCTAAAATTATAATTGGCGTGGGGTGGGGTTGACGCATTTACACACCTCAAATACCTTACTAATAATGAATCTTTACATGAAAACTCCTTGACATTTTGTAGAATTGTAAAGTAAGTGAAAATATATTAAGTTGGTAATATATCTATGTCATAATATGTATAACTTTAAGCTAACCTATACATTATAAGTTTTTTAATGGATAATTAATTGCATAAAATACACACAGAGATAAAATATTCAAGCCGATGGATAATGCTTAAAAAAAAAAAATGTTAAAAATTGTAATAAATTAAAGCTTAAAACAGGAGGTCAAGTCAAAACAATATATTTGCACAACTATAAAATTCAGTGGCAACTCCCACCGTGCATTGATTACGCCTATGTTGCATCATGGTTCAAAATTGATAATGACAGTTTTATTTATTTTGAAAGCTTGTAGAGTTATTTATGCAATCATCATTACTAAATAAAAATTAAATTAATTTAATGGGTTTAGTGTGGTGTTTTGGTGCTTTTGAGACTATTATTTTTTTATCCTGTGATTATGTATGTTATATTTTAATTTTAAAGAATAAAAGTTTTTATTTATTTAATTCGTTTCATTTGAATAAAACTTCACATCTACATTATTATTTTTATCAATGCGATTTAAGTATTATAAAATTATATGTTAGAACATCTATATAACATAATATTCGCAATATTTAAAGAAAAGTGATGAATAGTTTCGTTATCAATTAGTAGGTAAAAGGTAACATAAAATTATAATTTATAATAGTTTATAGTTTTAATTAGCATATTTTTATTTTTTATTTTGAAAATGCTGTTTAAAGTAATTCATAACCAAGTGTTGGATACTTTTAATTTTTTTTAAATTCCTTAACTCGGAATTGTGTTGGGTTAATGAATAAAAATAAACTATTCGACGCACTTATTCATATTTTACCTTGAATTCGGATGTTTGATCTATTTACACATTATTTTGTATTTTGTGAAATTTGTAATTTGAATAGATTTATTTAATTTTTATGTGTTGAAACGGAAATGTTAAAAATGTATTATAATTTATAACAATCAATACATATGTGTACTATTATTTTCTCGTACCTATATTTAATTAAATAAATTTTATAATAATCAGGCTAACCTTGAATGTTCTAGCATTGCGTTCCTCTGAGCTCTTCTTCTGCGAATCCTTCTTCTGGCTATCTTAAATATCTTCCAATAAAGAAACAAGATGACCAGTAGGGGCAAGTAAAACGTTGAACATGTAGCAAATATCTGGTAGCCAATGTCTTGACTGACCATACATCGCTGTTGAATATTAATACGGTCCAGGTAATCGGGGTCTTTCCAGCCAAACTGTGGAGCCAATGACACGACTAGTGCTACAAACCATACCACAATAATCATGCCCACTATTCTTCGACCGTTTCTCGTGTGGATATAATCAACATTAGTAACAGCCCAATATCTGAAAAGCAAATATCATTAATTTTCATAATTGATGTATTATTATTTGCATACACTTTGTATTGATTAATTAATTATTAAATATTCATATACAAATATTAAACCATATAGATATTAATAAAATAAAAAAAATAAATATCTGAATATAAATAAATCAGTAATAATTCTCTCTCTCTCTTACACACGCACACACACACACACACACACACGCACGCACGCACGCACGCACGCACGCACGCACGCACGCACGCACAGTCTTTCTGCATACATATCCATATGAATGGCTCAAAATTATATTAATCATTCTTACTATAATATCATGTTAAAAACATAGGACTTATCATCTATAAATCGAATTAATTGAGTTGTATGGGCTAAGCATTAAGACTATATTTTAAAATGAAAAATGTGTTAAAACTTATGTCAGTAGCATATTGTTTTATGGTAATTAAATCTGAATGATATAAATACCAATAATAGAACAAAACTACAAAAAAGATTAGAATCGTTTGCAATCTGGTATTACAGATGAATGTTAAATATAAGCTGCATCAAATAAATAATAAAAGAAGATGTTCTAAAAAAAATATCGGAAAGTAAAACTTTTTAGAAAATGTTGATAAGGGGCGAAATTTATTAATGGATTGGTTATACAATTATGCATGCAAGATTGTTAAAGTTATTGATAATAGAAGGTAGCATTGATGGAAAGGACCACGTAACAATACTCAGACTGGAGTACAAAATAAAGAATACTATGAAGGATCAAAGGTTTGAGTCGTATTTACAACTGAAAATGAAATAGGACGACTGAACGAATGGAGAAAAGCTGTGAATCATCCACGGATTGATAACAAAGAAGAAAAAGAAGAATATTTTTATTTAACCAAAAAAAAGGGGAAAGTATAGGTATTTGTTTTGCTGTACAGTTCGTGTCGAGTGTATCTCTTGATTGAGTAAGTCGTTGTAATGGATGTGTTAAATATCAATGATACATTATTGCATACGAAAAACGAATGTGAGGTCTGTCATCCTATATTACTAAGTATAATCCTTTCATGATGTATTAATAAAGCAACTATCTAGTAATTTAATTTACAATATTAGTAATTCGGTAGGTTGAATTCATTTTTTTCGATAATATTGCATTTGAAAATGCCATTTTGTACCTAAGTTATACAACATAATAATATACGTTACAAGTTTCATGTTCCTATAAATAATATTTTTAAATTACAACAAAAAAACTAAAATCATTATTCTTGTCTTAAATACAGAATTTAAAAAGTTTATAGTAAAAAAATAAGGTCTAGAGTTACATGTTTTGATTTTTAAAATTTAAAATATTCAAGCTTTTTGATTCTTATCAATATAAATATAAAAAAGAAATAATAAAAATCATCTGATGTCTATATGTAGCTCAAAAAGCTTCAAAATATTTTGAAAATTTAATGGCGTGCTTCTATAAAATATTAATTAAAACATTTTTTTTTTAATTTCGTTATAATACTGTTATTCCTTTTTTAAGCTACCTATATTAAAATAACAAAATACATTTTGTCAAAAACTAGTTTTGGCAGAATTTTCTATTTTTCCTTAATTGTTTTTTGTTTTCCTCGATTATTTTGAATAATACTGGATAATTTTCATTTTGACTTCTTAAAAGTAACAACGGAATCTAATTTTTCCCTTATATTGAAAATCAAGGTATTTTTCCAACTATGAATCGTATACACATACAAACACCAAAAAAACCACACATACCATTGTTAAATCAATATATTTATTGCTACATTCAGAATCTGAAATTATATTAATTTACTGACAATACAAATGTTTAGTGTAAATAAACTTGCATTTTTGGAATGGAACAATTAAAATTATAATTTATAGACATTTTTTATTTGATGAGTGGTATGATTTTTAAATTAAAATTATTATGATGATGCATAACATTAGATATTATAATGAAACAACTAAATTACTGCAGGGCTTACGAAGATGTCAAACAGTATAAATTGTATTTTTTTTTTTTTATCATACTCATAAGTGTATAAAAAAGGGTGTTAAATTGTTTAATACGTTTTTACTCGTGTTATACCAAACTTCTTTAAATGTATCAAATGATACATCCTTTTTTTTTGCAACGGTATAATATTAAATGTAATTAAAGCGTCATGGAAATAGAAATGGGTCCAAGGACAGTTTAAGTAAATGTACCTGCATAATTACAAGTAATGCAAAGTATTACAATTTAATATTGAGATTTCCACTGAGTAAGCTAGGCCTGGGGTAGAAATTAAGGGTAGGTATGTATTTTTAGATGACCCTTTCATACATGTTTTTTTATTTGTACAGCTTCCCCTCCTACATATAATCCTCTTTTCAAACGATGTCCAATAATTACCAGTAAAACTAAAATTATTCAACAGAAATATATTCAGTGAACAATCAAAATCCTGCAAACATATTCTTTCTACCACATCCCTCCTCATCGACTATCTTGCCACTTACGCTTCTGTCCTAATCGCCTTTGTAATCAACATGGACTTTCCTCATATTTTTTTTTCTTTCAGCAGACCTAAATCATTTTGACATGGTTTTCCCCTATTGCATATTATCATCAAATGTTATCGATTTTATTATTATTATTTTAGATTTCGAGTAAGGAGTAGAAACTTTAAGTTTACAGTGTTTTTTTTCTACAAATTTGTTGAGCACTTAAATTTTTATTCATTTTAATTCATATTGATCAATTATTAATTCCATAATTTTTTTTATATTCCTCATATTGTTTTTAGACAGATTATTATAATTTTTAAGCATTATTGCAACCTATTATTTCGTTTTTTTTCTTACAAATTTTAGATTAAATTATATACATTATTAGAATATTCTGTTAAACAGATAAATAACGTTAGGCAGACATATTAATACATTATTATTGGACATGGATATGTGTTTCATTTTGAATACAAACTTTTTATACCATATAGGAAATATATTTTTATAATTATTGTATATTAAATACTACTACTCATAAATTAATATTTTTACGATAGAATTGTTTTTTTTTTTAAGAAATTGATAAGGCTTATACTGCATATAAATAAATGCAATCAACTAATTATGAATTTATAAAAAAAATAACCCTTATATTACTTCATAATTAGATTTTAATTAATTACTAAATATCAACAAAATCCTAAAGAAGGGAGTAAACCTCTAGTGATTAAAACAAAGATTTCTGGCAGATCCAAGCGAGGATAAAAATGTGAGTGAATTCTTCTTAAACTTAATATAAATTTACATAAAATCAATAACCTGACATTTTATTACACTGAGACGGTTTAGAAATGTTTATAAAATGCAATACACATTGCATTAAAATTAACAATAATAATTCAAAATATTATTTGTTAGCCAAATATTTTTATTTCTATTTTTTCTCAATTCAAACTGTTACAGAGATAAAAAAATATTCCTTGCAAAACTATATAAAAGCTTATGCAGCTTTTATGCATGATAAAAAAAACTATTCATTGATTAATATACTGATTAATAAAAACATAATATACTGAGTACATTTATTTACAAGCACAGTTAAAAAATAAAACATATAATTGTATTCCAATCAGGATTACTCAATTAAGTACCTACAATTTTTTGCTTGTAAAATCTGCGTCTGTATGTTAATAATAATAATAATATTAACGCTTGACATAATTTTAGTTAGTTCAAAACTGTATGTTTTTAATGCAGTGGTCAATTGCATTTTTTGTCTCAAATGTATAATATGATCACTAATAATTGTAATGAATTGATGTTTGCAACCATTTATCATTGGTTAATATATTTATAATTTATCCAGATGTTTTAAAATATTTCATTGCAATAGCGGTATTGTTTATTGATGAAAATAAAGTTTTTGTATAAAAATAAAATAATTTTTAAATAATTTCGATATTAATGAAAAAAATACTTACAAATGAACTACGAACATACTGTAAGTATGATTTATATTAGTTTATGATGTATCTGATAGTTTATAAACATTAAACGTAAATGTATAATTTTATATAAAGACAGAAGAAATATTATTTTCATTATTTATGTTCATTTTACAGTGTACACAGTATTATTATGGTGGATTATAGATTTATGATTATAATAATTTATATATATTTTTTTTTTATTTGATTAAAGGCTTCAATTACATAGATATTAGCCTAGTGTATTTATATTTTATTTGTACTTAAAGTAGTTGGAATAGAAAGGATAGGCTAGAATTTTCCCTGTCTTAATTTTGAAATATTTATAATTCATAGACATGAACATTACAATTTTCAGAAAAAATATCATTTTTTTATTTTCATTATTTATTCTTAAAGAATATGTAATAGTTCCCACTAAATAATATGTAAAATAAAAAAATTATACATTTTTTGTATCCAGTTCTATGGAAATCATTTTAATCTAAAAATGATATTTTAGTGTTTTGTAAAGTCAAAAAACAAAAATAAAATGTCAACTACTCGTATTTATCATGGATAGATTTTTAATTTGAGAACCATGTAGCTTATTTTTGGTTTGAGAATGTAGTATCCACTTGCAAGTTGTTTAAATCTATTGTTATCGTTTATAATAAACAATGTTTAAAAGAGTAAAGAAGTGTAATAATATGTTACCTACATAAATGTTAGATGATTCTTATATATCCTATTTTAAACAATGAACTATTAGTTTTTTTTTTATTGAACTATGTTTTTCTACATAATTTGAATAGTTTTAAATAGTTGTATGATAACATATAGTTTTTTTTTTAAAAACAAAAAGTATCAAGAAAAATCAGCGTTTCAAGTTGAAATAAATAACATTTTATTCCTTTTATATTATAATAATGTATATAAGATGATAATATATAATATTTTGAACGTAAGAACTTAATGAACTAATCAAAAATTATTCTTTTATTGATTTGTATAGAACTTATATTAAATATTATTATTACAATTATTATTAATCAATATAATTCTTAGTTATGGAAATATTTCATTTGCTAGAGAAAATCAATTTTACTGTTGTGAATACCAAACGAATCACTTTGTACAAACATTTTAGTATGTTAGCTAAAATAGTAATATTATATTTAAATTAAATCTTTATCTAGTGAAATGGGACATGAACATATCTGATTTATGACCTTCTATGTACAGAAAATGACTGTATTAAACTACTCTGTCATGAATTTTAAGACAATGGGATGCTGCTAAACTTTCAAAAGCTTCTTTTAAGGAACTTCATGACTTTAAGTAATATAACATAAGTAAGATATTATAAAATGTGTGTGTAATATATCGCGTGTCGAATGATAAATCATGTATAAAGATGGGCATACATATTTGACTTAAAACTAAATATTAATGTTTGGAAATTGATTGTGTAGTTATAAATAAATCTCATTATTTTTTAATTGTCTAGTATTAAATAAACGGTACAAATTAATTTCAAAAAAAAATTAATAGGAATAATTTACAGTAAATATTTAATAACAATATATTTGGTGAAACTTTGGATCAAATAAATATTATATTATACAATGTATAAATATATTTTACTACAAATAATTTTATAGGTTGTAGTAAAATATTATACTATAAGGAGAAGTTCAAGTTTTATTGAAACCATTATTTCTTTATTATAATTGTTATATTCATATACTAGGTATTAAAAAGCAATTAGTATCCTTCAATATCATAATCTACTGAATTTATCAATGTGATATTTTAAATAAAGATTATTATACATTATTTATAAACTAATTATCGTTCAGTCTCTATAATTCCTACTTTTATAAAATACCAAAAACTAAATCAACTCCACGCATAGATTTTGAGTAAAGCAATTAATAAAGCTATTGGTTTATTTATGAGTTTTTTAATGGAATTATATTTTCAGACAATCATTTCATGTGAAGAATTGGAAATTTATCATCGATCGAGGGATTCTATTTAAACGGAAAATGTCCCAATATTTTTCGAGGAAACCGTGAAAAACTTTTATAAAATATTAAGTGGTTGCTTTCAGACAACATTTATACAAGAAATTATTTTTTTAAATAATATAAAAACATTTTGAATTAGTTGTAAGAAGTCAACCGTAACATATATTATTGTTTTATATAGAGCAGAATATTGCTTGTTTTTCTTTTCTTGCACAACTATCTGAAAAACTACAGTTATTTAAACCAATTTTATAATTGATTGAAATCCATTAACTTCATAGATATTTTAAGAAAAAAATATCCACCTTAAGTTAATAATTATCGTTGTAATTTAGAACATACTGAAAGGAGCAAGCAATGTATTAATCAGTTTTGTAAAGTACTTGAGTAAAAGTATTCAAATAGTTTTTAAGTAGTGAAATACGTGTTTTAAATACTTTGAACATAGTAATTCGATTTTTTTCAATAGACATTAAAGTTCGAATTTAGGCGAAATTAGGTAGGTATTTTAACGAATATAAATAATGATTTTAGTACATTTGTTGTATTCAAAAATATTTTTCACGGGGATTTGAAACTTTTATCTAGGTATGTCATTATAATTTATAAAAATAATGATAACATTTTTAAATGTAACGTTTTCACAAAAACTAATTCAACCTACCAATAGTAAAATAAATTACTTTGATAACAATATAAATATAGGATAAAATATACATGATTATAAAGGCTGATAGACCGTATTTTCTCAGATTCGTTTTCGAAAACTCAACATATACATGAGTGACTTTCCAATGACGAGGTACACTTGACACCTATTGCAGTAGGTACAACATAGTAGTTATAGCTATAAAATTTTTTTTTGTTTCTGTCATCATGTAGTAGTTGAGAAGGTTTATTCCTATTATCAACATTACTAGTAGTTTCTCGTAAGATATTTCATCCAGTCTGTACCTACTTGGGGGGGTGGAGAGTTAAAATTAGGAAGTTATAAGGAATCTTCTTAATATTTATGTAAAAACCTAGGAATATTTACTTACAACTAGTTTTTGATAAAATCAATTTTGTTTTTTGTTGTTATTAAAAAAATTAAATTTGGGGACTTTGAATTTTTTACCATAATTTATGTTGTTATTTTTAAACACAATGACATTTTAAAAATAGGTATTTAGACTGATTGGGAGAAGTTATTTGTTTTTTTAAACTTTTTTACGTCATTCAAAAGTACGCCTGTACAGGCCTTATTTCTTCAATAAAAATGTGCGCAATCTACTAAATTATTTTGATATTACCTAGGTACTAATATTTACATAAATAATTTATTTCAGAATCAGATCCCTACTCAATGATAGTGGATTAGGTAATTTGACCATTAAATGTGTTAAAGATACTAATTAATCTGACACTCGAATATCATTAAAGGTACGTGTGCATTAGCATTTATCAACGGCATTATGTACTACACAAAACAATAATATTATGTTCACTTAAGTGCATTCAAATTACTGCCACGAAAGTGCGTGATGTGTCACCATCCCACACTATCATTATGGTATTGATAACATATTATGTATTAACTGACATAAATTAGACTAACCCTACTCGTATGATAACTAAGCAATAAAATTATATGTTATTATTAATTCCATTATAATTGTAATCTAATTACCATAAATTAAAAAACGAATTACAACTTTGAAAAAACAATTTTATAAAAATAATACTGATTAAAAAAATGGTAAAACTTTTAAAAATAAGACTTTACACTACGATGATGTAGGTAGTTTCAAAACCTTCATCAATGCAGTAGAAGCGAGTCCCTTGGTTTATTATATATATTTATTATAATATTATAATCAAGTATTTTAGAACAAAAACCAGCCTAATAGGATAATCTTTCGTAAAATTTTCGGTTTTATAATATATAGTACAACAACAATGTTAAGAGAATAACAATTTATATATACAGTGGCTTGAAGACGCGAGGGCCTGTAATGCCGCTTAGGTGTGAGTTTATAGATCATTAAAGTTTTGCTTTTATTTTAATTTAATTTTTAAGATCTTTGGGCCATGGCAGTCACCTGCAGAGGGGATTTCCGGGGAATAGACAGTGGATTTCGAAAATGGGAATTAGCATGATTTTGAAGGTGATTTCTAAATTTAGAGCAGGAAAAAATAAGTATGTTTTTTTTTCTTTTAGTTGTTCTATATTGTGACTATAGGAATATGGAGATCTATGTGAAGGATACGATATGAGATGTATGGGGCAGCATTAGTTATGAGTCTGAGGGTTTTTGATTGGAATTTGTATATGCTTGTTTGTATGTTAGTTTTTTTTGGCAGTGCTCCAGAGTTGAATATCATACATCTTTATGGGTTTATGTAGAATATTGTATATGTATATAATGTGTATTTTGGATTTAAACGGAATTTTAGAAAATTTACCTAGGATGGGTCTGATTAGGCTAAGTCATATATTGAATGTTAATTTTGTTGAGTGAATGTGTTTGGCCCACATTGAACGTTTATCGAAGGTTAGGCTTGGGTATTTGGCTATGTCAGAGCTTGGTTTAGGTTCCTTGTTTAAGTATATCTTTCATATCTTAAACTTATAATACCATACAATGAAGAAGTATTTTATTTTAAGTAAATAAAAACAATTTATTGTAAACTGTTCTTATTATTAATATAAATATGTTTTGATACCTTATATATCTATTTTGTATCACATTTACTCATTGTGCTTAACGTATAGATTGTAAATTTCTTTTAAAAATATATGTATAAAAAAAAAAGTAAATAAAATACTACCCAACTTTCCACAGTTCATAACATATTTAATTATTTTTAATTACGGGTGTGATTTAATATTTAATCTGTATGGATATAAAATTAATACAAAATATAATTTCACATTTTACCAAAAAAAAAAAAAAACAACCAACCAACCAACAAACTTAAAATATTGTTTTTATCTTATTGTTCTTTAGTTAAAAACTTAATCGTCTTTGAAACACAATTTTATTTTCTCTTTAAGCCAAGCTAAAATATTATTATCATATTATCTGTTGATGATGGTCCTAAAATACGCTGAACATTTTATTTGAAACTGGAGTTGAAATACTATATAACAATTCACAATCAAGTTAAAATACCTATCACACTAACCCGTTCGTAATTAATAGCAATTGATAAATTAAAAATATATACTCAAAGGAAATACCCTCATTATTGCATAAATACTGTAGACATTTTCCTTGATAATATTAATAGTATTAATATTAAAAAAAAAAATGTTTTCAAAAAAAACTGCTACTAATATGTTAAAATAATTAAATTGTATATTAAATAATTATATATTTTAAGAAAGAGATAATTTTAAATAGTTGCCTATGCGTCATTGGTACTTGTGTAACTAAATAATTGTATATTATTATAATGTATTAAAAAAAAATATGTTCATTACCTATCAACAGCTATTGCAACGAGATGAAGTATCGAAGCTGTACAACATAGTACATCACTTGAAGTCCACATGTCACATAATTCTGGGCCTAAAATCCATCCTCTGCTTATCTGTAAGAACAAAAGTACTTATTATAATATAAATATGCCATTAAATAGACTAATGTAGTCAAAAAATGAATACTACATAATAGTATTTTACATCCACATGGGTTTAAGGTAAGTACTTATATTCAATAAAACCTATGAGTAATATCTAAGTCACGAATAAAATAAAACGTGTATTAATATATTGTGTTTATTTTATGTACCCATGATTTTTTTAAACTTACCTACCTACATCTAAAATTATCATTAAATACATAAATTACAAATAATTTTCTAATAAGTGAGACATTTATAGTAAAACAAATTACAAAAATCAACAAGTTAATCAATTAGGTATTGGTTTAAAATCATTCACTTTTGTTGAGTTCAAATATGTCTTAAACGAATATAATATTCAAGTGAAGTATAAAAATGTATTTAAATTTAAACATAAATTACTTAAAGCACGTGCTGAATTTGTTCTATAATAGAATTTGTCAAATTAATATGTTTAACATCTACCTATTGACATTATTTTTACATTTTATCTATTTTTAGATGTTGTTAATTTACATAAATACATAAATTAGGTAATCAAATCAGCATTAGGTTGAAATAATGTATGAATATAAAAACAAGTTTTTTTTTTATTATTGCATCATTATTATTAACATAAAACAAAATGGTAATTATTTTTATTTTTTTTTAAGTACGACAATTGTTGTGCGTCGCTAATTTACGATTACTTCCTTTTGAAATTTACTTGTCTTATAGTTATTTTATTTTACGCATAACTTATAATAGTTACGAGATTGATTAAACAATGGGTATATATTTCTTTCAAGTGTTTTGTTTTTATTGATTTAATGTTTTAAAACTTTCAACCAGAAACAAAATTGTAAGTACCTATATACAATATACATCTACCAACGTAATACATTCATCAACGCAAAACGCAATACTATGGCAGAACCGGGCTGCCGTTAAATCCAGACGCTTTGTATTATCGTGTAAACACGGTGAAACGGAATGATTCGAAACAAATCCCAGTATTATTAAAAACAATGAACAACTGATTTGACTTTCCAAACGTGTTAATGATTTTCTTTAACGAAAACTAACCAAAATCCTTCTATTCATACCGAGAAACTAATCGATTGTTATAAGAATAATATTTTTTTTCAGACGCAGGTACGCATTGAGAACAGCTGTTGTATTATTAAATCGTACGATTTTCCTATTAAATGATACATTATACCGTATTTTCATAAGCGAATAGCAATTGAATACGTCAAATAAATTGATTGACTGGTCCAGTTATCCGCCGAAAGTGCTTTACTATTACATGTATTTCCGAGAAAAAGGGTTTTGCACATACAGTAGTAATAACTTTTGACAATTTATAAAATACTTGAACTGGCTGCATATATGTGCTTTTGGATTTCAATAGTTCACAGCCATATTGATCGTTTAAGAACGAACGCGGGATTTAAAGTTAAAAGTAGTAAGTACTTGATCAGATTTTAAGGTATGTCGCTTCTTGTTATATTGATTAACAGTACATTGTTCACTACAATAATTAATGATGTATTACATTACTATACAGTACTTTATTAAAAATGATAACTTATATTTTCCAATGCTATTTAAGTTAACAGAACTCAGAGTATTTTCAAATAATAGTCCATGTATTTTAATATAATATTTTCCATTATAATAATATGTATGAAATGCTTCATTATTACTTTGCAAACATAAAACTTCAATATTTTTGAAAATGTATGTAAACGTATTAGATTTTGATTAAAAAGTCGTCTGCATTCGTTATCGTTAATATACGTGTACAACATTTTTAAATCCGATTTTTAAAACTTAAAACATTCATTTTATGATAACCCATTTGTGGGCCGTATTTTCTTGAACATTAAAAAAGCTTAACTATCAATTTTCATTAATTATTTTTATAGAGTTATGAATTTTAAATTTTATAACAATTCTTCATTTCTTAAAATTGTCATGAATAGACATTATGATACACAGATACTATGTTTCCACTTTCCAATAATACCCAGGTAATAAGGCGTACCAAGCCTACAATATGTCATTCACCTTTTTATATTTTAACGGTCTCTATTAGTCTAGTACAATTCTTTGGCTTAAAATTGTAGAGGTAGTATGATAATTAACACATACATACATAATTTATTCTGCTCTTATTGCGTTTATTACATTTGTTTTGTAAATGTTTATAACAAACATAAAATACATTTGTGCCTATCTGAATGTTATAAGATTTTCAAACTTTTATCATAATATGCATTGTGATGAAAAACGTACAGCGTAACGTAATACTACAATGAACTACCTATTCAAGAAATATTATAATAGTATACATCATCAATTGTAATTTATTGTGTTACATTTGTTTTGTAAATCGCAATGTTCGTACTAAAATTATAATATTGAAAAAAAAATACAAATAGATAAACACTATAATAGTGCCGAATGTTTTTATAGTTTGTATAAGAATATAATATTATTTTATATTTAATACCTATATATTTATAGTTTCAATGTTTTATGGTTCAAGATAAAAATATGTATAAACTACATAGCACGAGAAAAATTAAATACTTGGTATATAGATGTCACATTTGCGTACAAAACTTGTACATTCAACGTTTATAGTTGACCTGATTTTAAATTACAACTTTACTTTTTATCCTAAAAAGTTACAAAACATAATATAGTCTTATTAAAAATTATAGTGATATTAATGGTCAATACTTATCAAATGGTTTTACTTTTGTTGTTTTAGAACAAAATGTAAGGAAATTATTGTCAATATAAACTCAGAGATGGTAACGACGATGATAAAATAGAATCTACGAGTAGTATAACGTCAATAGAAGTTAGGGGAGTGTCTAATATTTAATATCTTGTATTTTCGTTATGTTTTTGACATAATCTTCCTGGTAGAAGAGAAGCTGAAATTAGCTTATTATTTTAAAGATTGACGACTCCCATGAAACCAATTTCCTTTGGATTCCTCCTATTCTCTTTTCCGAGGAAATTACATTTCATCAATACTCTATTCGGAGAAGAAATCATTTACTATTGGGTGAACTTTTATATAAAAACAATCCCAATTTTTAGAAATTTTATTTCAGTTATATTATTCGATTTGCTACCAGAATATAAAATGTCCCTCACTATTGCATCACTTCAGTGTGTAATAACGAGGTCCTACGCTAATAAAAAGCTGACAAAGGCTCTTGAAAAATAGGAGGAACGAAGACAAAATTTAATTAAACGTACCGTTTTAATAATGTAACCCAATACTTTAAACATATTTCCTTCATTAGTTGGTTTGAATAACTGCTTGTAGGGGGTGACGCGTAGGTATAATTAATATTTTACGACTTTTAATACGCGGTAACCTGTTCTCTGTGCGTCGTGTAGCTTATGAATAATATATGCCTGCAGTTTCTACTACGAGTGCGGAGTAATGTGTGAGTTGCATATATATGATAAATATGTTGCAGACCGCTACAAAATATATATTATCACTAAGTTTATAATATTGTATAGTTTTACATAAACGTGTAAGATGTTAGTTTTTAGAATAAAATATGTTCTAACAATTTAAGGCCAGTAATAATAAGTAGGTTCAGTATTTTGCTTTTTTGATTTATTTCAGATTAGTTAAATTTTGGATTCCAAGCGACCGAAGCAAAAAATGTATTGTTTTGTTCTGTCAACACTTTTCGGACAAATAGTTGCTCTGACTTGTTCAAAAAGTTTTATTTAGTATGTTTATTAACGGAAATAAGGGCATAATATATGGTAATCTAATGGGGTCAATTTTGAATTTTTCTAAAATGTCCAGTAATATTTCTCCAAAAGTTTATCAATTATTTTTAATTAAATTATAGAATTCTTAACACATTAGGTATTTTGAGGTTTCAAATCGAGATGAATTTCCAGCAATACGCTACCTATCTGAATCGTTTCCTTTTATCGTTAAAGTTAAAAAAATATATTATGTGATAATCTTTACAATCTAGTCTTCGACTTTTTTCGAAACACAAAATAATTTATTCAATGAATACACAAGTTCATGTAATAATAATTAAGTATGTTATAGTGATTTACATGTATAATAGTTGTAGTAAATGGTATGATTACACCTTACATAAATACATATTTTAAGTTCTAATGCCTGCATAAACAAAAACAATATAATCTTTTAATATAAATACAAATATATACTATATCGTCTGGAAATAAAAGCTGTTTTTTATTTTCAGAACTACAACCAAATAACATATATATTATACATTTCGTTCAAAACCGTTATGCTGTAAATTTTACTGATTGTTTTGCAGTTTTCGGTTGCTTTTCGCAATTTCACAAAAACTACTTAGAAATTCCACAAATGACCTGTTTAAAGTACCATCTGTGTCCAAATACCAATCCATAGACAGACTAAATAAAACTTTATGACTTTGGAATACTCTTTGTATTCATATCAGTATTTACAGAAATACAAAACAAAAACAATAATAGGTAATAATAATGTTATTGCTCTGCTACAAATATAAAATGCTTATCATCAAATTATTATTAAGTTTTCCTTTAAGTTATCTGTTAGACCTAAATAAAATAATTCTTTTATTGATGATTTTAATAGTTATTAAGAAAAAAACAAATAATTATAAATTTATAAATAATACCACTTTTTTTTTACTAACATGAAGTTGTATGATTGTTTTTTATATGTTTATGATTTTTATATGAATGTAGGTAATTTAATTGATTTGTTTTATTTTTTTATTTGATTATATAATAAGATTTTTTAAACATATGAATGAATAATTTTTAGCGATATTTTAAAATTAAATAAATTCTGTATGTTTTATAAATAAAACAATTTGACAAATACGGTTCAATGCCTATAAATAAATATATCATGTAAAATATATGAATACATACTTATTTTGTATTAAATTTCAATAATGTGTACATTCGTGTTATCATTGATTATAAAATAAATACTATTTGTTTTATTTTTTATAATCAACAATTATTTGTCTTTATATCAATTTTAAGAGCTTAAAAATTATAATATATTAATATATTCAAAAGGAATTACAGATTGAACAAATATTAAATGTATTTTTAAACAATCATAACACAAATAATGTGCAAGAACGTGGTAAATAATTTAGAAGTACTTATTTCAAAAATTAATCATAAAAGTAATAATTGAGTTTAAAAGATTTCTTATTATCAATCACGTTTTACAGTTATTGTATTTAAATTGTTTCTGTGTTTCAAATACAGTTTTACTTCCATAGTCTACATAACGAACTTTTCTATTCAATGAAATATTTTTGAGATACATAATCAAATAAATACCAAATATATTTTGTTTTATTTAACGAATTTCTATTGTTGCCCGTTGAGACTTTTCAATTTGGAAGTTTCACTGTATTGTAATATGTTAAAACTGTATTAAATGTAAAGAGAAGAAGATATATGTGGATCCACTAGAAATTAACCAAGGTTTCTTGCTTCCAAAGTACAGCTATAATCAATGGAGATTCATAGTTTATATTTTACATAACCATCAAATAATAATGATAACAATATTTTGTCACCGTGGAATTTCAAGTGGAGAAAAAAATTACCGGTTGAAAACTTATTTTTTACTACTTTTGCCCTTAACAACAAATTACCACAAATAATTTGAACTAAAGTGCTGTATCATTACGGATTGTTACGATTGTTACTAAAATGTGCACAACACACCATCGGTGATGATGTGTGTGCCAGTCAGTTTTCGTACGGTCATCGCAAATATCGATTAAGACCTAAACGATTTTCACTTCGGAGCGCTGCATTATATACACTGTACAGTCAAGGTCGTATAAAAACTTATTTGAAACACGTATATTATTTCAAATATTTAATCAATGTAAATGTTAGTTTTAAATAAATTCATAGAACAATTTTTTCTATGGAATCGATTGAGTTTTTTTTATATGTTATTAATAATATTACAGTAGGTATAGGTACCAACATAATTAAAAATATTTTACTACTTATTATTGTTATTTTTTTTTTGGAAAGGAACGATCCAATTTTCGAGATTTGTTGTCACTTTAGACAAATTTGAAGACGTACAGTCTTTAAACCCTTTAGTATAAAGTATATTTTATTATATTAAACATGACATAATGCTTTGACGGCGGTATGATTGAGATATGTATATTCGAAATTTTTTTTGGCGCGATCGGATCAACAATACTGCAGCGGCTGTTGACATTTGAATAAATGTCGTTATTGAACAATATTGGTGGTTAACATCCTTCGTACATTGTTGACGGTTTTGCTTCCCTCCATCTCGCTCACTATTTATTATAATATATATTTTATTATATTATAGCAGTTGACTATACTGTTCGATAATAATAATGTTTCACACTCACCTTTATCTGGTTTACACATATAACAGCTTTAGATTCAATTACATTCCCCTGAAGTGAAGATGGATTTTATACGCAAGTTTTTCTACTTTTTTTATCGACTTTGACGGGCGTCTCGGACTTTTTATTTCCCTATGAATAGTTTAACGAACTCTGTTTCTCTCGAACGCTTTCGCCGGCATGTGTTGTCGTCCAGAAAAGTTTTGGCAATTTATTCTACTTGATTGACATGATAATATTATATTAATTTGAACTTCAGGAAACTCGCGGTAGTTTTCTCTCTTTCCCGAAATCGAATGACAAACATTCTATAGTCTACGATGTCATCGACGCGATCACGAGCAAGCGACTTGGCGAGGATAATCGAATTCAGCAAAGTGTGGACAATTACATTCTGCGATATTCAAAAAATTCCGATCTTCTGTTATTGTCGTGTGAATGTCGATTTACTTTATCGAAAAACTTCTTTATATGGCTCTATAGGCCTCTGCAGAATTTAAATCAAAATGTTTAAAAACGTATAAATTTATGTCAGGTTTGAAGTCTACTCGAAAATTTAAGAAATTTTGAGCGATTATTATGCATAAATTTAATAACAGTAATGAAAAAATCGTTGAAAGTATTTTTAAATGATGCAATCAACATAAGTAGTTTGAAACTATACTACCAAATTGATTGTAGATTTTATTTGGCTCAACTATAATAGGTACATATTGTTTTATTTTTTTAATAATTTAAATTACACTTTTAAAAATATATACTTCTAGCAGTAGTGTGTACACTCTATATAGATATAAAGTAAAGTAAATATTCGTAGTAAAATGTAGGGAACATATCATTTTGAATAATATTACTGGATTCGTGTAATATTTCAAAATTGTGGAAAACTGTTTACTGTGGAAAATTCAAAATATAAATTTCACTTTAGAATCATTATATGAAGGTACCTCTATACAAGTAAAATAACAGACAAGATTAATGAAAACAAATTCGAGACTTGACTAAAGAAGCTTGTAATAATATACTTCGGCCCAAAGTCTTATGGTTCCATGATATGTAATAAATTCATAACGTCATATTAAAATATATTGTGATAAAAATTATCATTAAAATAAAATAAATAGCTTTGTATAGAATATAATATTATGTTTAACTACGGAGCTGAATGAATGAATATTTTAGAAAATCATTGATAATATCAACTAGTAATAAATTTAAAATGTTTTTAAGAAAAAATGGAAAACGTTTTGATTTATCTGTTGTAAAACTAATAATTAGTCGAATAATATTACATGTTAATGGAAAAATAGACGTGAGATTATAGTCTTATCATTCCTTTTTTTGACCATAAAATACAAAACATAGTTTTATAAATTAAGAATTTATAAAAAGTTTGTTTAAATTGTAATACCAAATACATTTTGTATACCTATATCTAATAAAAAATGATTACCTACATATTTATTATTTTGTATTATTTATTATTTAAAATACTGAATAATTTCTATCAATTTTATTACATTGCTAAATATATATAAGTGTACCTACATTGATTGTTTAAAAACTTAAGTTTTTTCTCTTACAATCAACAGATACTAGGTATATATATTATATACCTATACAATGCCAAAAATAGATTTCTATTAATCAATTTGAGCCTTGAATTATAGAATATTTTTACCAACACATAAAGATTAACCTCTAACGATACTCAACATACAGTGTAAAATACATAATTTTTAAGCAACAAATATGTTCATTAATGTTTTGCCTTATATTCATACATTATGGTAATAAGAGACGATTATGATGAACGTTCTCCAAAATGAATGTGACCATTTTCCCCAGAATTTGCCCTTTTATAGAATGTAAACTCATTACTCATTATACATTTATACATAACATAACTGCAGTACTGAATTAAAATAACTTTAGTTGTCATTTTAAGTGTCATCAGAAAATCTATTTAATCACTGGCAGAAAAATTGGCATGATCAATAAGAATATTATATACCAAGAAACATTTTCCGTAATAAAGATAATTATGTTTTTTTTTATTGATACAATATCTTCGGCAACATGGGTCATTAAGTTTAAAAATAATTTAGATCGATAACATATTATTATTATGTGTACTTATTCCAAATATTAATTTTATTATTGATACTAAGCCGAAAAGTAGGGTTTTCCAATGATTTTGATAATTAAGGTTGTTAAAAGTCGTAATTAAATCGAAATATTATAACCTATAGTTTTTTAAAATTAATATTCAAAAACATTTAGGTATTGATAATTTTGTAAGCAAAAAATTAGTCACTATAGCTTTCACACAATATGTCAGTAGATATAATCTATCACAAATCATGATTCACTATTTTCAAAATTAGAAGTTGTAGTTAGTTAATCTTCGGAAGACACTTTGTGTATAGTATATACATACTCTATATGATTGTATTTTATTCATTATTCTTCTATTATATTCAGCTCAATTTGATAATGTTTATGTACAGATAATTATTGGTCAGTGATCAATTTGATATATTATTATACTTACACTGATCAATTTTCAAACATGGTATTTTAATGAGGTATTGGTAAGTTGTATCAGTATGACAGTATTTTAATTAATTACATTTTTAACTGATAAAATTATTATGCAGCTAAAATATTTACAAAGTCCAGAATAAAAACATACTGCTTGCATAGTAGTTCATTATAAACTTATTCGACAGTGAATCCCTTTATAAATTTAAAATTAAAACACAAGTCTAAAGTTAACACTTAAGTGTGAATTGACTATTTGTATTTCTTATTTTAAGACATTTGAATTATGCATAGATGTTCCGTGGTTCAATGAAGTAGGTACATTTGGATTGTCGGATAATTTTTTGAAGATAATTCAATCTGTTCAATGTGTGTTTGTAATGGAATAATGTCACTTATGTACAATTTTGCTTTTGAATATTTTATGCAATTAGTAGTTTGTACTACGAAATTATTCATACATCACTATAATATGTACGAAACACGAATACGTGTAATACGTATCTCATACAATTTTTTAGTCTGACACTACATGCCTTATTTTAATATACGGGTTTACACTGCGGGAGGTCCATTATTATTATATACGTTTATGTGTGGTTGTAGACGGTTTTTAATTTAGTAAAGTTTATCGTGGCTATTTTAAACTGGGACTTAATACGTACCTATATAGTAATATTAAAACCCAAAAAGTGTACGCTCGACACCCTATGGTTTATTTGATAAATGAGTGGTGTGCAGTTTGAACATTTTAAATTAAAAAAATATAAATTTACAGGAAAATATTCGCATTTTAAACATACCACATTTTTAGTGTGATATTGTTCGCACGAGTTAAAAGTGTAACAAAAACCAATAAAAATACGGACGTACGTTATTGTGCACTTACAGTATAACTATATCTACGTTCATAACCATTTGAAATTTAAACACATAGAGATTTCGAGCCATCCTTTGAATTCGAATCGTAAAACAACTAAAAATGTAAAACGAATCATCGTGCGTGTTGATCATTCCGCATTATACGTCTGAAATATGATCTGTTATATTATTATACCTGCCTGCTGACAATTATAACGGTGAGTGGGCGAATTCGGATTTGTTTGTTAGTTATGTTCTAATATTACAACGGTGGTTGGGCACCTATACATTATTATTATTATTATTATTATTATAATGTGTACAGTGCAGAGCACATATTTTGATTCGAATGCGGTAGACGATGACAACTGCGTTGTATGATAAAATAGTAATGTAGGTACGCATGCAGGTGGCCGTTGACATTTTGCCTGGCACGTATTTTATAATAATAATAATAATAATAATAATAATAATAATACTGTTCACGGACGAGATAATTTTTGAGACCGATAAAAGTGAGAATAAGAAGCTTTGCACCGGTGTTAAGCCGTCGCCGAGTGCTTTACGCCCCTGTCTGACACTCTGCATGCATACATATTTAATATTTATACACGTTATTATTATCTCTGTATATTATAACTGTTGTACGACACCGGGTAGGTACAGTGATGGCGGAGATCACCAGCTATTATAATATATATTATGGCAACAGTGCAACGCTATAATTTCATCCACGGCCACTGCAGCCACCGAAGTCGTTATTATTCATCATTAAATCGCAGACACGACCGTTTGTCCATCGTATATTATGCACTTATAATAGTACGTCACACCGCAATGTTTATGAGTTCGCCATCGGCCGTCATGCGCGCTATCCAAGTCCAAACACGTAGGTACCTAGGTTGCTAGGTATAGATATACTCATATACAACATACTTATACGCAGTACCTGCACACATACGTATATATTATGCAGTGTCTGTGCGTACGTATAAACTATATACATAATATATGACACGTATCTATATGACTATACCATATGTATATATTATAATATATGCGCAGTATACACACACATGTATAAACGTCATCGTGGTCGCAAACTGCAGGTCCCCGAGGCGGTTACGCCTTTTTCGTCGACTAGTGTATTCCGATTAAAATTGGCCACCATTTTCGGTCACCCGTGCACACTCACACTCACACACACACACACACACACACACACACACACACACACACACACACACGGTTAAAGTATGTTCGAATGAGTAACACTGTGCGTTACATGTGCGAGCGTAATTAAAATCCAAAGTCGATACACCCCTTAAAAACCGAAAGGACTACCTCCTCGCCCGCCCCGTGTTCTACCTGTACACCTCCACCACCGCCGCCGATCGTCTCATTAATCTTTTGTTGCTCGCGTGTCGAACCCGATCGTCCGAAAATAAGTGTGGCGGTCGGGGTGATTGCGGGGGGGGGGGGATTGGGGGATTGTGTAGTCAGCCTGCGAGAAACGCTATGCACACTCGAACGCCAAACACATAACAAAAATATTAACAACCACCGCGTGTGTTCATTAATCAGCCGATCGACTTATGTATACCTATACGGCTATATACAACGCGCACGCCGTGCCTACACACATCACGCACATAGGTATACGGTTTTTTTATACGATACCGCCTATATGGAGTGTATATATATATACGATATAAATGTTGTTCTATTTTTGGAAAAGGTTAATGTCAACTTTTGCGGAATACGCAACAGCAGTTTGCACAGCGTCAATATTGATCTACAGCAGCCGCTGCCGTCGTCGGTTATTCGATACACGTGCAATATGTTATAGGTCTATACATATAATATTATAATATATATATATAGGTAGACATACATTAAACGGACGTGTATTTATGCACAGTATGTAAATATTATTATTATGTTTATCGCTGGCGCCCATCGTGTGTTCAAAGTTTGCGACTTTACACTCGAATCGAATACCACAGTCGCACACGCGCGTACGTATATAATATGTACATATTATAATATATGAACGTACCTATATATAGGTATATTGTTTTATATTGTTTTATGTACGACTCGCGTTTTGTGTATAGTGTGTACCACACTACCACTAGCCACACACATCCCAAATATTGCATAACTCATCCGCATCTGACATTACAATATTATTATATTTATGCGTATCAAACGGTAAGAGAGTTAAAAAATTAATTAAAATTTTATTGTTTGTTTACAACGGCCAAGAAAATAATATTGTATGTTGATTTGTTTTATCGTCAAAATGTTCAATTTATAAAGCTTACACTGTATTATTTTTTTTTTTTACAAAATATTTGCACGTCGATACCATCGTGATCGGATAAAATGTCAAATGAACTGCAAAAGGTAGACTATTAACAAAACCATTTGAAAACGAAATTTCAATAAAATAAATTATACGTCAGCCAATACGCGTTTATGTCAATATATTATAATAATAAAATATATGCATCATAATATATGTAAACATTACTGTGTACAGAGCACCATGTACATATGCATTTATCTATTTGATTAAACAATACACTATAGTAGGTATATTCTATAATAAATATAAATATAGCCAATAAAGTAAATAATACCAGTCTGTTTTCCTCTTCTAAAACCAAGGTTTTTTTTAATGAAATCATTTAAATCAAACAATTTTTTAACATTTAAAAACGCAGGTAAAACAATATTATTTGTCATTAATTTTTTTAATGTAAATATTACCGAAATCAATCCCTTCACTCATCATTCACTATATTATTGAAGAAAAAATAATCAAAAATCCGTGTATTTTTTTAAAATTACATTTTTTAAGACAGTAAAAATGCTCCCAATATTTAAATTTAGAACCTAATGAATAACATTTTATTATAATATTATAAATTAATGAGAAAAACATTTAAAAATGAAATAATTATAAATATATTATTTTTTTTTTGAAAAATTCGCTTTTGTTTTAATAATTATCGTTTTTTGAAGCGTAAAAAATAAATTTTTATCAAAACACAAAATAACACTATAAATAATATTGTCCCGTATATATATAATGTATATAGAATTTATTATAAAATTAATTTAAAAAGATTTATATAGGTTCTTAATGTTTGGTTTTAATTGAGTTTTAAATTTAATTATTTCACATTCTTGTTTATTTTAAATTATTCTAGTATTATATACTTTGTTGTTTGTTATAAACTAGAATAATACGAGTATACTATATGTAAATATGTATTATATAATATTTATATTTTATTTCAGACAACACTTTTTAGAGTAGAAAAAATATATTTTAATCTTTAACTACAATATTTTTTCTGGTAAGAATCTCTATGTAGTTGGTACTTTAGGGATCAAAAATAAAAAAAATGTTAGTACTTTTCTTACTTATTGGATAAAAAAAAAAAAATAGGGAAATTGACAATTTTCACTCAAAAAAATCGTGTTTCTAGGAAAAACGATTTTGTTGCTAATCAAAAACAATTAACCATATACAAGTTTTAAATGTTAACAAAATAATTATGTTAGTGTTTTCTATACATCTAATAATTCTTAAAATATTTTGACACTTTTCTAACTATTAATTGACATTTAAAATTTTCGATGTTCATTTTAAATTTGAATACGAAGTTTCATATTATGCGTATTACTTACAAAAGCGATGAAAAAAGTTTAGTCTAATTCCTCAAATATTTTTATGAGTGTCTATAGTTAGTATTGACTAAGTTAATCATAATAATATATGCTACACAAATATATAGGAAAAAGTAAATTTTAATTTATTAGAAAATAAATGCAACGATTTTCAACAAAAAATAATTCAACCTACAATATTTTTAACCATAGTTAAGTAAATTACTATACAAGCAATGTAAATATTTAATAAAATATACTTGAACAGTCTAAGAATAGGCCATACAAAGCTAGCTACTTAATGGCTAAAGAAGACCCTTCATATGCCTCATATGTGGAGTTCAAATCACCATGAAACACATTTGAACAGATTGTCACTGATATGAAAACGAAAGAAAATAAAATAATTTACCAGATCACTTTTATGAAATCCTAGGATCTCAAATAGAAGCAACTATCAAAGTAATAACTTTTTAAAAATATTCAAGATTATAATACACTAATAAAATAATGCAAAGAAATAGGAATTGTAATAAAAAAAAAAGCGTAAACACGTTCTGTACTCTAATAATCTTTGTTTTGAAGTGCATTTATCAATGAGGAAAAAAATTAATATATACATATACTTAGTAGTAAGTAATAACTAATAAGGTTGACACGAGATCGTCTCCTCTCAAAATCGTTTTTCGACTGTATGGAATTATTTAACATTAAATTAAAACGTACATACATAAACAGTGATTTACTATCAATGACATAATACACTCAAAAGTTACTGTTGAGCAGAGTGGTTCTCTACTTTTCCACTTTTCTCATTTATTTTAAACACGTTCCAAATTTGTTTGTACTAACATTTTATCACTATATTCATAAATATATATTTCGTTGAAAAAATATATATTTATTTATATGCTCTAAGTATTTACATTTTATCGGATCTGTTATAATTTTTACTATCAATAATGTATTTTGAACTTATTCAGGACATCATATAATATATTTATTCTATGTCGAAGGAAGTACAATGGTTGATTACCTAACTGAAACTAACCAAATAAGAACGTTTTATTTTTCCTAATCCTACGTACAATAAGGAGAGGTTTAGTGGATACGCGTTTTATTAAATATAATGCCAAGTTCTGTTCATCAGCTTACTGGCTTTGAACATATTATATATTTTGCCTTAGTTTGCCCTTTTCTTGAGTACAGATATAGTATAGTTGTTTGGCATCCTTAACTTATTGCACTAAGGATCAATTACGGTTAGTACGTGCTCGGAATATGTTCCTCGTTTATACGGCATTTATGATGAAAATGTATATAACATCACCCATATGATTATTGTGAAATTCGTGAAAAATTTTACTTGTTTACTTATGTGTTTATTTAATAAAGCTGGGTGTATTTCACTGTTGATTATGCTTGGAAGTTCATTAGACTTTGCGCAAACCATCTGGTAGTCGTTTTTTTTTCTCCAGAATACATGGATAGGTACTTCCATGTTTTATTCACAGCAAATATTTTTTGTGTACTAACCAGATCAGTGTGTATTATAGCATTTTAATACGGTTATTTTTCAGTATGAAATTAAATTGTATAGTTTATTAATTCATGTACAATATTTCCGTCGAGAATATAAGTATAATGGTATATTATATGTACGTATAAATGTGTGTATATAAAAAAAGGCTTTTACACACTAATTTATTAAATTTTTAAAATTAAATTTCTATAGGTATAATTATTCATTTTTATTGAGACACTGAGTCCCACATACTAACAATTTTTATTTTAACTAAATATTTATATAGTAATAGTAGTCTATAGTCAATATGTAACAATACAGTTATTTCATTAAAATACGTTGATATTTGTATTTTAGGCGGATTTGAAATTGGATTAAAAAATATGAAACCCCTATTTATTGTTATATTACTTCTCTTGTTTCAATATATTAGATACATAATATGTATTGTTATTATTTTTGAATTCAAATATTAAAATGAAATATAATATACTAGAAATATTAAATAACGAATATTGAAATTGAACATTAACATTTGTTACTAGTAAATATTTCTCTAAATTGGCTAAGAAAAAATAAAGCTCCTACAATTTATTATATCGAACTTTTAAGTTTAAATACAGACTTGAAGATATGTATATGATTGGGACATATTTTTTTAAGAACATCAAAAAATTATTAAACTATATTAATATTTAATATCAATAAAATATATGTTTTTATTATTAATAAAATAGATACCATTTTTAATCTGTTAAAAAATACAATATTTATTTCATAATGGTTTTATTTGAAGCTTACTACTTGAGTCTACTTGAATCTACTTGAGAAGATTTATATTTACATTTTTCGTCAACATAATATTACAACCCAATGTTAATGTGGTATATTTAATATATTTAAAATTTTAAATTGTGGTTATATAATATGAAACATAGTTAGGTACTTCTTTGCTAGTAATGAACACTAATTGTACCAGGAAAATCCAAAGTTGTGACACAAATTACAATTGGACTGTTGTGGGCAAGCAAACATTTTAGGTAATAAGGGAACAGAATATGTACGTATAAATCAAGAGCCTATAATAAATCTTTGGTATTTTCCGTAGTTGGCTCTATTTTCTAGACATATGAGATGAGATGTCTTATTTACAGTTGTGGTGTATATATTATAAGCTCGTTAATTTATATATAAACCTAGAGATTACCATTCCTCTTTAACACGTAGCTACTGACAAGTTTAGGAGTAAAACTTGACATGTTTCGTATTATTTTATGGTTTATATATTATCAAGCTCGTGTGTTATAGGCATTTTTAACAATATTGAGAAATTGAAGAAGAAAATACTTTTTTCTTTTTTCATAAAATACAAAAAATGTCCACATGAACAAAGAAGTAATTATACCCGTACACAAAAAAAAAAATATATATTTTAAAATTCATTAACTGTTTGATATTCAGAAATTAGTTTAATATAACATGTTTAAATGTACGAACAATGAACATAAATGCGATCTAAAGAATTTCGGAGTTTTTCCGGGTAGTTTGACATTTTTAAAAATAATTTTGCAGTAGAATTTAAGATCACATAAAACTACAAGTTTTAAAAATAAATGCACACATATTTTAATGATTATCAGACATCAGATTTTTTTTCCTAAATTTAAAGTAAGGCGTCATCATCATTGATTATTACTTATTACTAATAAGAACTACTAATAATATAACTACTCATGAATCAAATTTGTATCCCACTCCGGTGTAATTCTGGCTGCGCGAAAAAAATATGCCAAGTCATAAACATCCGAGCTCTACTTATTAGTCTATAGTTACACAGAATGAAGAGAAAAATAAAGAGAAAATTAAAAACTGGTTGAGAAAATCAGAATGAATTATACAGATATTTACAATTTATTACTTGAGTTTACCGTATAAAAGAACTTGTACATTGCTTCTGTATTTTCTTCGATGAACGCTAGTCGGAGAGAAGTTTGGTTGGAGAAGATTTTCCGAGCTTCAGAATATTTTGGACATCTGGTAACTATGTGATTGATTGAAAGGCTTTCCTAACATGCATCAAATACTGGGGCAGGTCTATGGCAAGTCCTTATCATCAGATTTCTTAAATAGTTTATTGATATTTTGTGGTTTTCAATGTTAGCTGTTACTTATTACTAAATGTAAATAGTATAACACTATGACGCTTGAGTATAATGGAGTATTTATGTCATTTGACGCTTGTTTTCTAATTTGAAATTGTAACTATGTTACATTTTTACATTAGATTTATCAGAAATGTCATTCATTTAGTTTTGAAAACCACTATAAGAATTTTGCAAACATGACCATTTAAAGTGCTATTTGTGTTTAATATCTGTAATCTGTAAAAAGATTATATGAAACTTTGGTAGAACTTTTGCCGCAATTAAAAGTGTTTTCAGAGAAATAACATAATTCTAAACGTATAATACTAAAATAGGTATAGCTACCTGTACATTACCAATCTCAAATTTATAAATTCATCATTTTTTTATACTCATATGAAAATAAATTTTTATTTCTTTCTTATTTATTTATACAACATTTTGTTGCTATTTTCTATTAACTTTTAACAGAACCATTAATATGCAACATAATTATCTGCATAGCTGAATGAATAATTAGTAAATATTACTTTGCAAAATTTACAATAATTAAAAATAAAGTACATACAAAATATTTAATTATTATAAAATAAATTATTATCTTAGTATGTTATGTAAGTATATTAGAGTAATGTTTATTCAAAAAATAAAAATGAAATTTATTAGAGGATGTAATGATGACTTAGGAGGCAAGACTAGTCATCTAATATTTTAATTCATTTAATTTTATGTATCGAAGTAATTCCTACTACTTAAATCAAAATATTGATATTTAAGTAAAATTATTTAAGGATTATCGAAAATAAAATAGATTAACAACGTTTATTTTTCTTTCAAACAATCAAGCCATTTACAAGTTCATCACTTATTTTTAAAATAAGTTGAATTTTTTCCAATAATCATTCATAGATTATTATTTATTCCACATTATTATTGTGTTAACTCGTAAATTACAAAGTTTTCTATAGTTATTCTATGAAAAACGATAATAATTATCTATACTTTACATCTTGAATACACCCTATTTTATGTTAACATGTATTTTTTTTTATATTTTATGAAGGATAAATATTTTAGCTTGGAATATTTAAGGATTGAAATATTGAATTTCTTCATAGAATCCTTGTTCTGAAAATTCCTATAAATTCTATAAATTCTGTAAATATTAATAATCATAGAGTTAAGAATTTTTAAATTGTGTTATTATTTATAATGCACACAATTTCTATTGAAAAAAGTCCAAAAGCTTAATGAATAAAAATCATAAGGAATATAAGTATTTAAATTCACAAACTCAAGAATTTGAAATTTTCAATAAATGCATTTTTTTTTAGTGAATCTTGTTGATTTAATTAAAATTACATACGATGTTACTAAATTCAGTTTAACTTGGTTTTAACATTGGAACTATCGTTGTGTTATTAGTGGCGCTTTTCTTCATTCCCCAGGTGTAAACGCAATCCCACCAATCCCACTTAAATGATCTAAGCACTTTATCTATCAGCATTATGATATATGAATTGGATAGGTTTTCTCCTTACTTTTGAGTGGCAATGTGAATGTCGAAGGCGGTCGATCAAAACTCGTTCAATCTTCTTTTCATGTTGTATTCAAGGATTGCACGGATGGAGAAATAAATCTGCGTATCTACCAGCGGTAATGGCATTTTTATTCATCGTAATAATTCGCGTTAGAAAAAACCTTTTTCGGGTTCTATTTTTGATACTCTAAAGCCAATATTTTTTTCTGGGAAAAGATCTATGCTAGTGCAGACCATATAAGCCTTTTTTTAACAACGAAGAAAGCTTTCCTGGATCTTAAATTTCGTTTGTCCGGAAACATTTCAGTGCATCGGTAAAAAAAAGTCTGAAAGACTATACGGCATAAGAAACTTGTAGTAGGTTTGTGACGGATGAGAACAACTTTACGAAAGGTGTGAGCTAATGGATATTCGATGTACACTGGTCCATGCGTTGGGTATAGGATTGACGAAAAAAATATGAAGGGAGGGGATAAGAGGGGTGAAATAAGAATGATAGACATCTTCCATAAAAATATGTCAAATTTGATTTGTTACACTCAATATACCACTAATACATTTTGTAAACTGTTGTATCATATTAAAATACAATAATTTGTAATTTTATTTTACACATCGTACATTAAACATTATTTGCAATTCATTTTTTCAAACATTTATTCATTTTTTATCTCAATCTTATCGTTGATTAATTTTGTATTTTTATAACTCATATTTATGTTCATTGTACAATATTAGAATACCAACTATCCAGAGTCTTTGTTCATTCTTGATTGAAAAATCTCATTATTTCAACCGTTCAAAAATAAATCATAACATCCATGCATAAATTGTAAAGAAAATAATACAACAGTATTTTGCGAGAAAACAACAATGACTTATTTTTTAATTTAAACATAAAGTGGTGCAATAATATTTGACCTATAATTGTGGAAAACAAAATGTTGTTTACAAAATAAAAATCAACGATTCATCATCATGATACGACATTTTATAGTACGGAATTGTATAAGTACATACAAAAATAAATTGGATTGGTCAACGACGTCGTAAGTGAAGAGTGTCAATCTGCCATATCACATTTAAGGGGAATCTACACACCAACGTATATGTGTGGCTAGTGTTATAGTTAAAACTGCTACAGTGATGAACAATACTGAATAAAGGATTTTTGTAATCTCACAAGGACAATCGTAACATTGAAAAGAAATATTAGCATTGTGGGTTAAAACTGTATTCCTAAGTATTACTGACACGTGTGACAACGTTTTTGTAGATTGTTCGTGAATATTACAACATCTTGAACATCACATTTTATCAAATACAACAAATACAATTTATAGGTGACCTAAATGGATTGGAAATGTTATTAAAAAAAAAATTATAATAATTGGTTTTTGACTGTATTTCTTTAAAATCAAAATTTTTATTTATTTTTTTAATAAAGTGCACAGTATTATTAGTATTGTTACCTTAGAAGAGAATTTCATTAAAAAATGCTTAAAAAATGTGAAGGTCTGTAGGAGACTCTTTTCATATTATGTTAATTATTAGAAAATATACTGTATTTGGCTTCATTTTCTTAAGAAACCAACGAGACGGGGTTAGAAACGTAGAGCTATTTAATCTTAAAGAGAGTTATTAATGTTTCTATTAAAATAATATACATATTTGTTTTTTTTCATGATATGTTGCAATAACGTGATAATATTTGAAATAACTTAAGACACTTTTTGGTTATTTTTTTTTTTGTTTCAAACATATTAAAAATAAGTTATCCCATGAAAGAATTTTTCAATAAAAATAATTATTATGAAAAATACTTAGGAAGTTTTTGTTATTTTTATCATAATAAATTATTATTAACATAAAATATTTTGAAGATCGTATTATTGTAAAATAATTATGTACTTGATAACTTAACTCATTTAATCACTCCATTTTTATTCATATGTGTCATTATGTCGGTTAAAATTTGGTTCACAAATAATATCTCTTTATGTAAAATTATACCCTGAATTGCATTTTTAGTACATTTTAATACACTGCAATAATATTATATACATACAATTCCAATCACTATACTCACAAATATTTAAAAACAGTTTTCTTTATTTTTATTATGCATTCAATTGTTTCAACATACTTACCTTAGGTTTGCAACACATTTTCATTTAAATTCAATTACATTTTACAATAAATAAATATGAACAAATTAGCTGTTTTAGTTAACATTGTCTGATTTTAATGATAATGAAATTGAGAAATCTGATGGTAGGCTTGTTTTCAATTCGCTATTCTGATAAAATCATGTTTATTGGATATTTTTTTTTCTTCAGTAATAATTATTTTTAATCTTTGATTTTACATAGTACTATTAAATTTAAATAAAGTAATAACAAAAAAATATTAAAACAGTTCTTTTTTTAAAAATAAATACAACTTCAAATTCATCTTTGAGACTTTTGAAGTTCATTCAAATATTTTCTGGGCCAAAAACTGAATAATTTACGTTTATTTCTGTATAGAGTAGAAAATATAAAACTGATAAGAGATGAAACGATATAGCGCTGTACATTTATTTTTTTTCCCGGCCAATGTCGGGTTATACAGCTAGTACGTTTATAAAATAACGATGAATATAATACATAATATTATGATTAGAAATGTTTTCATCAGTAGTTTATGATTTTATTTCATGCCCATAAAAAATGTGTAGGCCACACTGTCATAAACACTATACCAAAAAGGTCTGTAGGTAAATCTTTACCAGGTGTTAGAAATATAATATAATATTATGTACTAAGAATTTGCAAAATACTTTTGTGCAGATTGAAAAAAATGTAACGTTAAGAAAAAATGTATTTTTACAAACTTCCTCAGTAATTTAAAAACTGAGTAAGAAAAACATAATGTTTATATAAAGTGATATTTTAAAGTGAACAGGCTTAAACTACGGTTTATTACCCGAGGTATAAGTCTGTTCAAACACATAGCTACTATTCTTTACTTTCTCATAAATTAAAAATATTCTTAGGTAGGTATATCTCCAATCTCTTATTTGTTACAGGCGTATCAAATTTCAATTTTCACATCTAAACTATAAATTGAATTTTAAATTATATAAGATATTTTTTTAAACTAGGTATTTACCCACACACCAGTACGCGTAAACATAATATGGTACTTAGGTTTTCAATTATAATAATTTGAAGTAAAGACGGAGATTCAAGAAAGACTTTATTGTTCTTATTTATATCTCTCTTTTTTTACTTATTTTTTTAACCAATACTATTATTGGAAAACTAATTAAAATGAAATAAGATATATATATAAATATATGAGAAATGTACAAATCAATCCATCCAAATACTATACTAGTTATAACATAGTCATCTCCATATTGTGCTTAAATCAGAATGTGCTTTGCTTTATCAAATTTGGTTCAATATTGGTTATAACTTTATAAGTATTAAATAAATAGAGCAGGCATTTAAATAGTAAGTTTTCATTTTACAAACATAATTATACATTATCTGATAGGGACTGAGCCAGTATTATAGGAATAGGTATAAACTTTGTTTTTACCTAACTAAGAGGTAATGTAGATCTCTAGAGATAAAAAGTATGTTCTAAGTTCCGAAACATAATTTCCGTTGGGACATCCTAAGTGATTTTGAATATTCTGTGCGGTTTCTCTTATTGGTATCTAATGCTCTGTGTACAGATTTCAACTATAGAAATTTAAGTAAAGTGTATATTTATTATCGTTTAATGTTAACTATTGTCTATGTAATATTATATTGTTCAGAAAATTATAAAAGAAAAACATAATCTTTTTATATTATTTTATAAAAGGTTTAAATGTAGTGTTTCTACTAAATATGTTTTGACCATAACCACAGACAATAGAAAGATAAAGAAGTTATATATATTGTTAGTTTTTTTTAAAATTATTATTAGTATACTTGAAATATTAGTTTGCTTATTTTATAACGTTCTTAAGACGGTTGAGACTAAAACTAATAGTAGGTATTATCATTATAACTTTAGAAAAATAATATTTTTATATGATAATCTTATACAAATTTAATCTTCATCTTGTGTTTCTCAAATAAAATTAAAATTATAAAAAAGTCTGGGTATCAAAAAATAAATAAAAATATTTTTTATATTTTTATATTACAAATAATATATATTTATATATATATATTATAGTTATCATCAAAAGTATAAAGAGTAAAATCATTAAGACATCGAAATATTTACTACTTTATAATACTGGGTATTTCTGGTATTTAGTAGGTAAGTAGATACTAAAAATTAATTAGTGCAATAAAAGAGAAAAATCTTATCTAAGGAAGAATTAAATACATACATATTTTAATCTTATTTATTTATGGAGATAATAATATGTGTATAGCATATTTAATGACTAATATACTTAAGCAATATTGTATATGATATCCTAGTATAATGTTATTATAATTTTATGTTGTTCCAAACGTTGTTATCATAAAATTTCCTATTACTTTTGATGATTTAAGTCTCAATGGCTTTCATCGAATAGTTTATTTGGCCAACAATTACTGTTGTCTTTAGACGTGTACCTATATCCAATTATCGTTGTTTATACATAAGATCAGGTTTACATAAATTGCCCTGTTTATGTATAATCTCTTTGGTCCCTTTTGTAAAGTACGAAGAGAGACGTTTCGAAATGCAAGAGTAATGTACGTTATTCTAAATCATGTTCCAGATTAATTTTCATTGATTTAATACGATTTTGATTAATTGGGTTACATTTTTATGTAAACATATTTTGTCTGTTATATATGGTACTCATGTTGTGTATTAAAAACTGAATAACTTTTTAACACTAACGTTTTTCATAAATAATTTATATTTTTTATCGCAATCCACTTATCATGAATAAATAATTTGAACAGTATGTTATTTGTTAAATATTTTGGTAACTTTTTTTAAAACCGAACTATTCGAAATGATTTCATATTCAAAGCAGCTGGTAATCGTGCTAACAATTTAAAACGCTTCTAGCACGATTTCCGATTGATATTGCTGTTGTACCAGTATTAATACATGCTATAAAATATAATATATTATATGATATTATCATGTTGTTTTCGTGCCATACAATATAATCGCCGTGAGAGAAACACGCTACATCGTATTGTTGGTTGGTATAATTTTCCTTTTTCTGTGTTCGTGTTATACTGTTGTACGGCCTACGGTTCAATATACATTCAACAGGCTTTTCCGCGGTTATCGTTTGAATTATAGTGGGTACCTATGTAGGTACCGTGGTATAAACTGGCGTCACGGTGCCTGTACTCTTGCTCAAGGCGAAAGACTTATAACGATATACCACGGTATAATGGTATTCCGACTTCTCGCTACTCGTCCGGTATACGATTTCGCAGTGTGTGCAATGTTTCACGGTCGACTTGGAACGCGGCCAACGGTGTGCGCATCAAGCCTGGTAATAATTTAACGTCTTCGGGAATATTTGCGTGCGTGCATGCGTACCGTATAATATATTGTTTTACGGATCGACTCGGGGCTTTGCCATGTAGAAACACCACTATATCTTGTACGGTTCGACCGCAATAACGGGCAAGGGGATAGTGACGAGAGATTAAACGTGGCGTGATGTCGCAGCGAAGACAATTCCGATACGAATTAGTTTCGTGTGACTCATTAGGTGGTGACGTGGGTGTACAACTTTAGCGGCGGTTGTTAATAGTCGATCCGAACGCAGTATATTCGTGTAATAATAATAATAATAATAATAATAATAATAATAATAATAACAGTACAGTTAATAATATTAATTCCATATATATATATATAGATAGATAAAGTGGACGTTGACCTTCATATTGCGCCCACTGAGAGGACCAAACGCGTATTATAATTAGATATTATAATAATATTCGCTTATTGACATTTAAACGTCACGTAAGCGCATGATACTGGAGCAGTGTACGAACGACGAATACGAAATGAGCAGTATTATTCCGCCTGATAACGCAAAACACGACACCTCAGAAAGGAATAATCGATAAACTATTAGTATAGTAATAATAATAATAATAATAGTAAAAATAATAATTGTATATTATGCAACATATTTTAAACAAAATAAAATATATGTAATTACTAATTACAAATTACAATAATGTAAATGTAACGCTTGTCGTTGAAGTGGAATAAAGATCAATTAAAATAATAATCATTGTCACAATGGGCGTGAAAATGCTTTTAAAAATAACAAACGATCTGATTTCTTTGACAAATTTTAAATTGAATAATATAAAATAAAAAATAATAATAAGTACGCACATTTTTAATTAATCATAATTTATTTATTTTTTCGGGTATTTTTTTTTTGTTTGACGATAAAACATCAAATGAATAAAACCATGGCTGAAATTAATATTCCTTTATTTGAGCTACCATCACATTGATAAAATAAAAAGTGAATAATTATAATTTCGATTCTTATGTTTCTTAGTAATTTTCGGTGTCATCGATGAAATGTCACCATATCGCAAAAACAAAAAAAAAATGTCATGTAAATCCATCACAGCTGTACCAAACGCAATAATTGTTTTAGTTTGTATTGGGCCAAATCGGCTGCATTAATTATTGGGAGACTAATATATAAATTTATAAAAATATAATAACAAATTTTGCTCGATGCCAAAAATAAATAATTTACCATTTTACCATTATATTTTATCATAGTGATCAATAGTAGTTTTTGTACGTATTTTATATTCTGAATAGAGCTATAAATGTTATATTATTATTATTATTATTATTACAATACTAACAACAATACTATAATTATTCGTACTTTAGGGTCAAAAACGGGAATCCCAAAAGTGTTAATTAATAATTCAAAAAAATATTAATTTTTAAGCAACACCACTATTAACAAAACTGATTAAATTTTTCTGTTCAGAAATAAATGATATTAGAACTTGACATGTTAATATTATACGCCTTCTTTGATCAGAATAATTTTTCCATTCTATAGAAAACAACTATGTACCAGAAGTATGAAATACGTTCATGGTTTTCATAAGTATTTTTTTTTCATATAATAGCTGTTGGTTGCAATTTACTCAAGTTGTTAATGGAAAACTAGTAATTTTTTTTCATACAAAATATTTATCAATTTTACTTCAAAAATATTGTATAAGTTAGCATAGTATTTTTCAATTTATTTATTAGTACTATTCATATAGCACAAATAATATAAAGATTATTTTTAATTCGTTTTTACGAAAGTATTTTAAATGACTAACCCCCTACCCTGATTTATGGTGAAACAGAAAAAACTCTACCATCCACATTTTTATGCTGATGATTTATAAAATACCTTCTGAATTATATTATGCTACGACAGCAGTTATCAAACTGTACTGCTGGGGCTCCACAAATACATCCAATTCAATATTATTACCTAGTTGCCTTGTTATAACCATCATGATTTATTGATATTATTTTTTTTTAAATTAATATTCCTGGTTTTTGGGATTCCTTAATAAATTGTGTTAAGCAATTTAAGAGCGCCTTGAACAATATAATTTTTGAGAACTGCTGAACTATGTCATGTTATTAAATATATATATTCAAATATACAATAATTAGGCATACTATCACTAAATGGTTTTCAGTTTAAGTGAAATCATAGCCACACTGTCCCAGAAGCCATCTTACCATTTACTCTGAATAATTTTACATCCAAATAACTTTTCTTTCTCTAACCATTTGCTAAACATGGATTTTCATGTAGTATACACAATTTATTCACGATGATTTATAAATTATAAATTGATAGCATCTTTAATTTTAACTCTAATAACATAATATTTTTGAGTATGGTTTTCGCAAGATCTAAAACATATTCAGTGTAATCAAAATGTCAGTGGACGTGTATTTTTTTCTTGGTTAAATAATAATTTGGTTTTATGGAACATGAAATCTACACGCTTGTGTATCGAAATTACCTATCTGTAACGCCGTTTAACACATTTATTTATTACTTTTGGAATACAATTTATGTAAATCAAATTTTCCTGCTAAATATAAATATTCATACGACTACTTATACAATATTGAAACAATGTACATTTCATCTTCAAAAATATGATAATATACAATTAATGTGGATGATCAATTTTGAAATGAAAATAAATAACTTCAGTAATACAAAAACTAACTAGCATCTTTAGAATAACGTCCTCTATTAATGAGTTTAATTTATTAATCATAATATAATACAAGTTAATTACATTTTAAAATTATCTACAAAGTATATTTAATTTAGTACTTTAAATGTTCAAATAATTTTCTTTAAATCTTTAAGAATACTATTAAAGTATAATACATTTTAAATGTATAAGCTTGTTCAATTTAATTAAGTAGGTACATTTACAATTTTTCACTTTAAAGATATAAAAATTTTGAGAAAATTACTAAAACGCTTTAATAACTATTATATAATATGTTTCTGATTATCTCTCTCATAAAAAAAAAACAAATATGAGACAAAATATAATTATTACTACAGGTAAACAATAAAAATTACTTAAAATGTGACGAACACCATAACAATTAATTTATACAACAATAATTGTTATTAGAGTGACTTATAAATAATTACCATACAATGTTTACTAACTTATATACGTTTTGTTTAAAACGTAAATTCTATATTTGTATAAGCTACACATAATATATTGAATAAACTGTTTAATTTATTTTAAAATATGCTGGATTATGTTTTTTAGGTATTCAGCACTATTCAAATAATAATAATAATAATAAAAATAAAATGAGGTTTTTTTTGTAAGTAATTATTCAATGAATTTAATCATATCTAGAAGTTGTTAAAATAATTATCAGTTGAATCAATTCATTAAAATTTTTGTTTAAAAAAAAATTCGGCTATGCTGTGGAATAATTAGTCCATAAAATAGTGATATTAATGTATTGTATTCTTAAATTAATATAGTTTCATTTATATCTACATATTTACTAGAACTAATTTATTTTATTGTCATGATTAATCCACACATATTACAATAAGCATAAAAATTAAATTAATTCATGATGGCATATTATAATAATATGTTCTATAAATCAAATCTTACAAATTACTATTAAAACAATTTTCAATTTTATATTGTGATAAAAAATAATGATTTCGAAAATCAAATATAAAAGTATTATTGTTTTCAAATAATTTATTTTAATGTGACAGACATTTATTTAAAAATATTTATAATTTATTTATTTGCATATTCTGAATACAAATACATGCATGTACAATATTAAGTAGGTGTACACAATTATTATATGATTTAATCATAGAAGTAAAACAATTATAATTTAGTAAAATGATGAAATATCAATATTTATTATTTTTTTATTGATAATAAAGCCCTCGGTGACTGGGGCCATAGTAATAAGTTTCACATAGTTATTACTTTCGGAATAACATAGTACACTTGGTAGAAACTCGTGACTATATAGTATAGAAGGAATAATACATATACAATGAATTGTCATACATAAGGTATAGGCTAATACATTGTACATTTATAATACATATCATTAATAATTATTATAAGCCATTTGCCTTTTATTTTTATTCATGTAAACGATAACAAATCCTGAAAAGTGCTAAAAGTATTAAAATTCCAAAAGATTGTATTGACCGCGATGTCGGATAAATTAGAAAAGGTATTGAGTTTATTGCCACGGTACTTGAGGGTCAGCAGAGAAGTATAACATTTGGATACTAAACCGAATTTAGACCTTTCCTGGTCTATGGTGTGGTTTTAACTGGCTTAAAAGGAAATAAATTGTACAGAATGGACCCGAGAACGTATTGAGCATGACTTATGTGTATTTCAATTACTCAAACCACTCGTGGACATGGACAACTCTACCGTGACTCATTATATAGTATAATTTTATTTATTTGAAACTAAATATAATTTTTGATGCTATTAATAAAATAATTTAATATTAAAACATTCAAGTTTTATTCAAATTGAGTTCCTTGCAAAAGTTGTTATGATCTATAAAGAGTGTTTTTTAAATTTTGTATTAAACTAATAAAAATACTATTTATAATAACATTTAAACATAAGTAGTATTATGTTGTGTAAGAGTAAGTCTTCTTAGAACAAGCTAAGGTGGATTGGTGTCAATTATCACTTATCACATTAAAAAAAAATGTGATTGTATAATCAAACTACTGACCTTGATGCGTTAAATTTTTGGTGTGTTGTTATGTTATAACAATATGTTAAAGTATACTGGTAATCCGTTTGTTTCTTACAAACTGGTGTTGTTTTTTTTGAGGCTTACTACGACTACCAAATATTAAAAATAGATTTATACAGACTAGTAGACTGATATCTTCCGATCTATTAAAGTAATACATGAACATTTTTTTACACCCTAGCCAAAATAATTAGATGAAAAATTATAATATTAATTACAAAAAAATCATCGTCAAACTATTATAGTCCTGAGAGTAAAAATCATTTTATTTAAATCAAAACATTTTTTGCTCTGAATAGAATCTGAAGTAACCCTGTTGAATACAATACAATACAATCATACTTTGTAGCTTGTAAAAATAAATTAATATTTTAAATAAATAAAAAAAATAATTATAAGAGGTGTTTTTCCATTTTTATTACTTTTAGTTTTAATGGATAGGTAGGCAAATAAGGTTTCATTGCTGTATATTTCAATTAGGTATAATCAACTATACATAATGCAAACTCTATTCAAAATTATTTAGAAATTGGAAAATAATCAATATATTATAATAATTTTCTCGTTTACAATATCATAGTTTTTAGAACTCAAATACCTTGAGACATTGATAATATATTGGAAATTTTCGTCAAATGAACTTTAACGTAAAATGTAAAACATGTATTTTCACTATCTAATAATGATTTACCCTATTAAAATTAACTAAATCTTGTAGATATTTTGCACTTTATAGCTGTTTATATAACCTATAATTTAATTTTGACTAGTTATCTGTTTTGTACCAAAAAGTAAGTTAGTAGGTTAATAAAAAGACTCACAAAAAAATAATTTACAAAATATTGTCGTTAGTTATTATGATTATATAAACGTTAAACATTAAAAATGTATTATTTTAATTTATTGTTAAGTTACTGCAATTAAATAAATAATTTTTTTTTTTTTGTAATTAATCTGCTTTGATATAAAAAAGTTATATTGATAATAATAAACTGTAAATTGTCACAGTGTTGCTTAATTTTAGTTGATGCATATTACGTAAGACATTTTAAAACTTGCCAATAATTACTGTAGATTTTTTCATCTGTCTGCTTCAATTAATTTTATAGGTAATGAGAAAGAAAAAGGCAGAATTATCGTTGTAGTGATTACTGATTAAACTTTTTCCCGGGAGTTGATGATTAAAGAAAATATATAAATGTTTTTAAAAAAAAATTATTTAAGGTTAATTAACTCCACTGCAATATCGATTAGTATTTTTCAAAAATTGTTTATCTCTTCACTGCAGTTGTATAAGCGCGTGATGATATATAGCTAAAGATATTTTGTGAGATAATTTTGATTGATTTTCGGTAATATCACCTGCTTGTTAATCATTTCCTACAAACTGGGTGTGTTTCTTCATGTATCCGTTTTCGTGTCGCGTTGATGCTATGATTTGTCCATTACTGGTTAAATCATTTTTATCAATGGTATCCTATAGCTCGATATAAATACAATTTTTGTCCCAAAAACGATAATCAGAAATCGCCATAAATACATTGAATTACTGACGATACAGTTTACGATAAAACCACACAATAATGGATATAGACCAGCGATTTTTCTTCTCATCCGATTCATGCCATACCCTTTTCAATATGATATTTCGGGTTGGCTGGTAGAATTCCTTTACCTTCCTATCGACTCATATTAAAACAACTAGACTCAACCGATGAGGTGTGAATGGGTAGACAGTGCCGAGTGGGGGTAAGAGGCTTAGGACTTTGGCACATCGGAATTTTCAGGGTGGAATAAACGACTGCAGAAATGTAATAAAGCGAAGAATTTTAAACCTTTGTTTTACGATCATTATGGGATATTGTTAAATTAAAACAAATGTGGACGTAAATCAATACATGTACCTAATACCTATGTGCTTCGGAATTCATAAAGTATATAAATAAATGCATATTAATTTCTATACAGGATATTTCCGTGTAGGTATTTGAATTTTAAACATCGTTTATAAAATGATTAAAATGACTACGGTTTAATCTTCAATTCTTATTAAAAATGAAACACATATAACCTGGACCAGATAAAGGTACCTACTCCATGTACTCTTGGCAATTGTTCTCGAAAAATAAAATAAATAATTTTGATGATTATCTGAGATCATAACTCATACCTAATGTTTTAATGGTCATGTTAGTTACTGCAGATGATATTCTGTTTATCTAAAAATATTCCTTTTTACAATATTATATTTAATTTGAAATAATATACTCTTATAGTATGTTTATTTAAATACATCAATAGCGCTAAGTATATTAATTATATTTTAATTTAAAAATATTACACATTGAAAAAAAACAGAAAACACATAGCTTAAATATGTTTTTTTAATATTTTTTAAAGTATTTAATTGATTTGCAATAAATTCATAAGTGTATTTTTAATTATTATTACCTAACTAATAAATTTTCTGTGATCAACATTAATAAAATATTATACATTTACATATACATTTTGAAAGTCGATTGAAAAGCTATTAATTATTATTATAATTTTTCCTCAGTTCCAGTTACGACTTTTCATAAATTGTTTGTAAGTATTTAAGATTCAATCATTTCATAATAAAGTTATTTTAAAGGTTTCTGTAGATAATAAGATTCAGAAGCATGTAAACGTTGTTACGTGTATAAAAAACTCTACGAGTTAAGGAAATTACTTAAATGTTTTTTTTTTTTTTCAAAGGATGTTATTTGATGCGTAGGAAATTATACTCTTCATTATTTTATTAAACAAGAGTATTTTTAAACGATAATTTAAATGATGATCAATTAAAAGCTTTCAAAGCTAAACTTTTTAAATTTCGAGTATTTATAAAAATGTAATAGAAATATTAAAATATTTTTAGAAATATAAATGATATGATATAAACACACTAAATATAAGTTAATAAATAATTAATGAATACAATTACTACTACAAAAATGTAATTAGTAACCTTTTAAATTACAATGTTATTCAGTAGGTACTTAAAATTATTATGTTTATGATACACAATTACAATATACATTATATAATATAATGAATATTTATAAAGAATTACAAATGAAGAAATTTCATATTAATACATAATGCATGAGTGTATCAAATAAACTTTTAAAGCTCAGATAAATGGAGGAGTGTTGCCACAATTTCGAGGGGTATCTCCTGCTGATTCACATCTATAATCCAATACTGTATAAAATGCATATTATTTGTAGTTTGAATGTAGGTATAGAGCCATAAAGGTGTCATTTTGTACTTTGTATAAATGGTAAATTCAAAAGGATTTCAAGTATTGGATTAAAGTTGATTTATTCAAACATAGTGTTTGTATATATTGCACATTTATATCGCATAATAATCATAGAATATAATGTAGAATCATACACGATATACATTGAATGATTCAATTTCTATAGAAATCAAAATAATATGTAGAGAAGATTACTTACAAAACAAAAACTGCTTCTCAATACATTACTTCTTAATTTATGGCTATGATAGTTATGGTATATTATATACTATAAACTTAAATATTTTGTATTATTATATTTACCAATATCCAACATTAATGAAATGTAATTCTTTTTAATTATTACCATGTTTACGGAATTTAAATTTCGTTAATAACATTAAAATATATTATATAAATATAAGCCAATATGGATTTACGTTGTACCTACCTGTAAAATAGGATTTTTGTAGATAGGATAATTTTATATTTGTTTAAAATTGAATGATTGTTGTCAATTGAAATTTAAGATGTTATTTTTTTTTTTTGAAACAATCAAAAAGTTTACAATTACATTCAATAAGTATTTAATATATTATATTGTATATGTAGTATGTCTATAGTAGTATTTGTTGTATACAGATTGAGAAACTATATTAAATATAACACTTTTTTTTAAAATTTTTATATTTACAATCTGTTACATTATAAAATTGAACAATAAGTAAAAGAGATAAATTAATAAAAAGAGGCTTGAAGAAAGAACAGATTTAAGAAGCCTTACAGTGAAGGCACTTAGTCGAAAATATAACACTTGAAATGTGAATTTTGATCCTTAAAATTAAGGTTTAAAATTATTTTTTTAAAAATAAACACAGACATTTTATATTATTTTATACTTTTTGAACTCTTTAAAAAAAATGCACAGCTTAGATATCATAGATTGTTTCAAGTTATTTTTTTTAATTTAAATATAGATAGGTATCTTAATGTAGTAGGTTAAAATTAATACATAGCTGTGTCTAGACATTTATGATCACTCTTTTATATTCTTAATTTAAGTTGATGTTTTCATTTGGGTAATTTTATTGTACTGCACTGCCGTGTTGTCTAATGTTTGTTCTTAATACTTAAATAGGCATACTTCCAGTCTCTAGCACACCAATACAATTTACATATTTTTATGTTTTATCATTATTACCAAGTATAGGTCCAGGTAATAATGGGTTGGTTTAAATTATTTTGTAAACAAAAACTATAAATAACAATCGGGAAAAATAAAAGAACTCTGCTTCTCATTAAAATGTTCAATAGTAGAGATAAATTTCTTTCACTTAAAAAAACGAATATTATTCATTTTTCAGTAAATGTAGGAACTGTTACTTTTGAAAAGTCCTATCTTTCATATGTGCTGACATAATGACATATTGTATTACACTTACATTTAATATTGACCAAGTACTTTAAATAAGTGATATGGAAGATATTTAAGCTTCAATCTGGAGTGATATTATTATGATCACAAAACAAGATTCGTACGCATTTAAGAAAAACTTAGTAATATTTTAATCAATAGGTGTGAGTGGAATAAGTTTAAAAAAAATAATTTAAGTTTTAGTTTGAATTGCTTGAGTATTTAAAACTAAATTGTCACATAAACCTATCATAATATGTTTTGATTATACCAATATAGACTTAGTAAGATTCAAATTCTTGAATAAACTATGAAAAAAAAGAAATTCAAAAGTATTAACAGGAAAGATATCTACTATTTAGTATATAATTGGATATTTTTTTAATAATAAATTGGTAAGGAAAAAGTTGTTTAGGCCTATAACAAGGACAACGTATTTTATAATGAATCCTACAGGTAACAAGTTCAGTTAAAGAATATTTTATTTTCATAAATCAAACACATATTATATTCTTTTATTGAAAATGTATAAGAGATAATTTTATGATTTAAGAGGGAAATACATAGTCAGTGTTTATAATTTATTTATACACACTGGGCTTGAAGGGTTGTTTTTATTTATAATTTATAATAGGACCTTATAAAAAAATTGAATCTCATTAGAGAATATTGAGCTTTTTTTTTAGTTTTCAGAATAATTAACTTTCATTAATATAACTTTTAAACCCTATATCAATGAATTATGATATTTACTGAAATATAATATTAACTGTGCAGTAAGCTAAATATTAGAAAATAATTATTATACATTATAATAATACTAATAAACGGAAATCAAAAAAAACTTTGGGCTCACACAAATACATTTTTCCTAAATTAAAAAGATAAGAATATTGATATGATTTGTGTTCAATTATTATACAGAACCATATTAAAATAAAAACAAAGTTTTAAAGAATTACAACTTTATCGTGTTCCAACAAACTCATAATAATTCAGTCACATCGAGTTCGTAGTATAGTGATGCGTTGTATTATTAAATTAAAAATAAATGACTGATCATCAAATCCCCAAAAAAAAATATTTTGAGAAAGCACTTACTGACATTTCTTTAACAATATTTTTAACAGTAAATTGTTGTTAGGATAATCTTGAGTTTAGGGAAACGGGGAAAAACCTCTAAAAGTATATGCACAAAGTGAAAATTAATAATTGATTTTCAATCTTTGAAGGTCGTTGTCAAAAAAGTTTCCCTATAAAGTTCAAATAAACCAAGTATGTATTGAACAATATACATTATATGTATAATGATAACATTATTGTAAACTAATACATTACTCACATCTTTCAAAATCTGAAATAATTGTTATATAAGTAATAACTTAATATATTCAACTACAATTTTTTGAAAAATATCAAAAATTGTTAAAGTTAATTTATTTTAAATGATGGTCTTGTTTTGCAACGTTGACAAAAGTCAAATAAATTTAGATGAGAAAAATGACTTACGAATTGGGAATTCATACTATTGTTTTTGGTAGAAAAAAAAAGAAAAAAAAAGTGTATTAACATCTTTAAATATTCATGAATACACCTGAACACTTTATACAATGAGTTTATAAAATATTTATTTAAAATCTACGCAAGATAATTATTTTTTTTTATAATTTATCCAATCATCCTACAAAAAATTATTCTTAATGGAGAAGAATATTTATCATTTTAATATATTAGTCAACCTGAAATTGTCAGATAAAATTTAGTATAAAAGGGCGGTATAAGTTATGTATGTCAGTGAATTTGTTACCTTTTTTTAAAGTTAATGTATTATTTTGGAATTTTCCTGTAAGAGTAATAATATTTTAAATACTACTAAAATACAGTTTAAAGTATTATTTTACAATACTGCATAATAAACTTGAATGTGTCGGTCATCGGTGCAATTACCCAGTAACCACCAAAACTAAAATGCCTGTTTCTGATAATATTTATTAAAAAAGATTTGATTTCGGTTTCCACCCAACTATATAATATAATTAAAATATTGTTAAATAACCAAAAATTAAAGAGCATGTAATTTTCCTTTTATTTAAATTTAATACAGATTGTATACAATCTTCACAGTTTGTATATGTAAATATATAATACATTATATAACTTATTAGTTATTATTATTTTTATAGATTCTATATGTTGAAACAAACAGAAAAACATATTATGTAGTACTTACTTATGTAGTTATGTGTTGTGACTTTTTTATTTGAGTTATAAGTTGTTATTATATTTTTTATATTAAACGTTGTCAAACAAACCACGTAAAATTACTTCAATATACCTTAAAGATAATCACATTTTATTTTTTTTAGTACAAGTTCAACTTATCATATAAATTGTAATACTGATTATTCATTGCACACGTGAATACATAAGCAAGTAGAAAAGTAGGTATCTAGGGTAAAATGCAAAATGTCTTCAAAAAATTAGAAATATTTCCAAAAAAATAGAATTTAAGAAAGTATAATCATTTCACAGAGCAGATATTTTTGCAGAATATAAATCAAATATTCTTCCTTTTTTTTAATTGGTGGAAATGGTAATTTTAAATGTTATTGGAGACGATTAGAGGATGCCCGATACACAATTTTAGTAGAATTTAATACGTTGGAGGTAAGAATTTATTAATTTATATTACAGCTTCTCGTGACGCACTCTACCAAATCCTACAAGATTTCAAGGAACGCGTAAATTAATATTCATTTTTTTAAGAGCCAAAGATACACTTTAACAACCCTGCAGTGGATTCTTTATTATTTTGAATAAAATATAATATACACCCATCGGTGAATCGAAAGTAAGGGATTCGAAGGATTTGTTTTGATTTAGGATAAATACCATTTTAAAGAACTTCCAGCTGAGAATCGAAAAATAAGATAGTTTCAATATCACATTGGATATGTGGATAATAAGAAGAGTAAAAGCTCGTTTATGTAATAAATTATTATGTTATCTTTTCTGTGATTAAATAAAATCACGGAGATATTTTTGAGAATGTATTTGATTTTCTAATTATAAATTTAACATTATTTATTTGGCGTTACGTGTTTAACTGAGAGGGAAAACGGAGTGGTGGAATCATTTGAACAGAATTTATATTTGCAGGTATAATTATGTCAAAGTGTCTGAAGCTTGGAAAATGTCATAAAGTTGATTTTTAAATAATTCAGATTTATTCTGGTCTGATTATGCAAAACTGAACTATCCTAACTTTGTGGAGTCTCTTGATGGGTTGTGTCTTATACTATAGTATTTTATTCGTTGTTTTCCAAATATTTTTCCATACTTTATTGAAAGGTTGGATTGATAACTTAAAAAAAAAAACAAAAAGTCATTATATTATTTTTGAGCTACATAAAAATTGTGGTTTTGTTTATGGACGTTAATAAGATCTTAGTCTACGTTTTTTTTCTATGTGCATTGGTATGCAGGTTGGTAAAAAAGTGCAATTATTAGTAGAACTATATTTTGTAATTTAATTGGATAACTAAGGTGCAGCTGATTATACGATATGCATGTGACTATACCTATTCACTGTTAAATCTATGTCGTCCAAGGTTTTTAATTTAATTTATTTTCCTGGTTTACGAGTTTGAAATTTATATAAATTGATCTGTGGTATCATAAAAATGTTTATTTGTTGGTGATTTGGTGTGCATAGTCATTGAGTATTGGAAGGATAGGTGGATGATCTAAGTATAAATAATGTTATCAGTAGAACAGTATAAGCCTGAGGGAATTTTCGCGTCAAAAATGTAAAGTAGGTCTGAGTTTTTCAAAAGAGAGATTGGCCAATAAGTAGATCTTTGGGGAATAAGTGTTTTAAATTGTTTATAAAGTTGTGATGGACATAGCCGAGTGAGTTATTCGTCCGGTAAACCAAACTTTGATGATTGGCATTAAAGTCAACGCCTATAATAAAACTAATTGATTACTAATTGTATTAAAGTTATTATAAAAATAAGGGTTTGTAGTATTTGTGTCTCAGAAGGAATAAATTGCTGTTACTGTTAGTAAAATATTGTTTTATTAATACTGGCAACAGACTGTAGAAAATTCTGACAGAATTTGTGAGAGCTGCTAAACTATTGTTTATTTTATAAGACATTATGTGCAATATTATTTTGCAGATGGTTAGTTTTAATTAATTAATTTATAGCCAGAAATATTATGTTTATGCGAATATCGGATAAAATAGGTTTTTTAATTAGTGCAAGGTCAGATAATTTATTGTATAACATGGTTTGCAGTTAATTAGCTTTTTTCTTAATTTTTTAAGCCGTTTTTGTTGATTAATAAAATTAAGCAGGTGAATGTCAATATGTTTATATTATTGGTCAGTATTTTCCAAGGAAGGATGGATATTACTTTGGCGAATAGTAATATTATAGGATTTATGAAAGATTGTTATTTTTTATTTTATTTATTAACGTATCGCTTACTGCTGGGAGCATCAAATTATAGGAATATAGGATGATGAGGTGCAACTGGAAATAATTATTGTTTTTGGATATTGCGTATTGTTTCTTTTTACTATCTGGATCGAAAAAGAACATAAACATATACTTTACAGGTTAATAAAAATATTTTTTACCGACAGTTGTATGTAAGGACGAAACAGATGAAATTCGGATCGTTAAATGTTTATCACTAACATCATCGTACGCAGTTGGCGTTATATTTAAATCAGCACAATCAGAGACATAAGGAGTGAGGTTCCACCGAAAAATTAAATTAAAACTGTTGTAAAATTATGTAGCTGCGGGTGAATCGACTTCAGTTAGTTGCTATTTTACAAGTCACGTTTGATGAGTTTAAAGCAGCAGCCGACGAGTGTTCTTATCAATTTATTATACGATTTTTGGTTGCTGTATAATATTATACCTACAGCGACTACGCTCCGAGTCTTATGTAGTGACTAATGCGACGCCACTCGTTTGACTTGCAATTAAACGTTGCGACGCTCGTGAGTCGTATGTGCTTATAATTTTATATACATATATATTGTATATATGTATATGAGAAACATGCAACTCCACCGTGCCGTTCTCGCCGTAGCCTATTGTCAACCATAATAAATAATTAAACGGTTAGCTCTGTGATTCAGGATTTGTTTGAGGATGAGCTAATTTGTGAGTAGGAACTTTATAGGAGCTCCGACTCCGAGTGATATATCAGTTAAACCATACCTACGATGACGTCTTTCCCGAGTGAATAACAATATAATGTATTGACGTCACAACGAAAACTCGTGTCGGTAAACGAATACGACGTTTTAGAAATTCGTATAATATATACAATAATATTGTATAATAGTATTGTCAAGCGCAGCGCATACGATCCTATAATGTTTGCTGTCCATAATATTATGAGATATGAACTAAGATAAATATTTTTCCCCGTGATTATAAGTTGCCTATAACTATGAATACACCAGCGCATGACCTACATAAACTTCAGCTTATGAATCCGAATGCAACGATAGATCCAATAGGCTTTTCATGTTTACTATTAATTAAATGTATTTCTGGTGAACCCTTTGACCTATTAACACATGTCCATTTCGTGACGTAGTTCATCTCCCTAGCTACTCCACGTATTATTTGATCAAAAATGTGTGCCTATAGTAATTATTGTTTGTCTAGCCAGTTAATAACGGCCAGTTATATAGCAATATTAATGAATAATGACATTAACATTTATATAAGTGCGCTGATTCAATTAATTTTCCAAACAATGAGTAGTTTATTTTTTAAGGTTGTTGCCGAATATAATTTAAAAAAAAATATTGAGAGTTAAATTAAAGAAGGTACATAAACAATTTTCACCAACCTGTCTAGTATACATCTATATGGTTTGTACAGTTAGGTATGTCTTAGGATTACGAAAGATCGATGTATATATATATATATAGTTGATGACTAGATAGCTAAGCATACATGTTTTTGATTTCCCAACAGTATATAAGTATTAATTAATAGATTAAGTTTTCACTTGTTAACATTTTAACTGCTAAGTTTACGTATCAAAAATGTTGCATAGGTTCTGTGATGTTAGCGAAACTAGATGATGCATCGAGGTCTCATATATTTGTATTCATATTCTTTATATTTAAACGATAAATCGTTGCGAATAATTTAACGGATATAATATGACACATCAATTTAAAATATATACTTTTTTTAAAGCTGAAATTGTATGTAGAGGTACCTACTCATCAACGATCATTTAAATTGTTCAGAAATATCATTGGAGCTCAGAGGTCATGATATATTTCTTTTGAAGGACACTCGTGGAATTGTTTAACTGTGGTTAATTGATACAACGGATCATGGACCATTGAACTCGAATGGCACTTAAGTAGGCGCGTTAGAAGGGCAAACTACGCAACAATGACAGTGTAACGAAAAATCAAGGGTGTAATGTACGAAGGAGGCGGGAAAGTGTTTCTGGGTCATGTTCGACAGTGTAATTTTGAATGATGATTTACGTGCCTTGATAGATTACGGGGGCAAGGCACCGCATCACCGAAGTTGCGTCACATGAGTGGCGGGGGACAAGGATCAAAGGTTTTGTACGATGCTGATCGTCGATGGAGGGTGCAGGGTGGTGCACAAAAAACGATTAAAAGCAAAACGTTAATTTAATTCGTGCACACATTATTATTATGAGTGTACATGGTGGGATGATAATAACTTTGGATGGATACAAAAACAGACGAATGTTCAGGTTCGCTGATACGAATAATTCCACCAAAAGCTTCCGGTGTTAAAATCGCCAGACCTGTGCACGTCGGTGGTTTGAGTGTAACTCATCCTTCCCATCCCCATACGCGTCGTATACCACGCTCCCGTGGTCCGTATGCAAACACCATAAAATCGTAGGGTATTCATTATTATTATTTATATTAAAAAATTATCTTCTGAGTCACTGGATCTTTTTTATTCAGCTCAAACCATTTTAGTTTTGCCACCGAAGCATAACTTTAAATTGCACAGTACAGTGTTCCGTTTAGTATCTCAATAATAATAATATCTATCTGATGGCGCAACATATTATATTGTATTAAGTATATTTAGCATCTAAAATTAATGGACTGTTGAGTTTTTCTCGTTCATCCAATCATAATGCAGATTTATGTTTTTTTTTTAGATAGATAGATACATGCACATATTAACAGATAATATTAATATTATTACTTGAATTTGTCGATATATTGTGTACCAAATTAAATATAGGTTAAACATATTTTTCAAATTTTAAATAAATATTTTTTAAATATCTATGTGATAAGAATGATTTTTGAATATATTCACTAATCTCTTCTACATCCTTAACTCAAACTCTGAACTTGTTATTGATAAAATAATATAATTTATATTGAAAGCGGGTTTTCTTACTTAATATTGTAATATCAACTGTGTAATTCGTTTAATGTATACTACACTAGTTGTCAAGCTATCAATGTAATTAAAAAGCTAATAAAAAAAAGAATGATTTTGAATAACCATAGTCAATTATGGGTCTGTTATTTATTTTATTCGTCAATTTAATTTTACATTTTATATTTGTGTTGGAATAAAATATCGGAACTGATACTATATTTGTTTTAGAAACCTGATTTAACTATAGTACCGCCCTATGTATAATATAATCCAACAAAGGGAAAAAAGAATTGATATTTTTCAAAAACAATATCGTATTCGGCAAATATTAAATTAAATAACAGTTTCTAGTTAGTACATTTTTGTTTATTGGAGAAAGTAGCATGCTTCTTATATTACTGATATTTATATATATGTATATAGATTATACTAGACAATATATACAATTTATTTTCCAACTAATACATACATTTTCTTAAACATTTTGAATCTTTCTAGATATATGGTAGTGCTACTGAGGATTAAATATTGAAATAAAAAAATAACTGTCGATGAATTAGATAGTAAATTAAAGTACTAAATGTACCAATTTTATTTTTACCTTTTTTAATCTTAGACTGATTTGTTCACGATTTATGTACGTATTATGTAATTTTAATTTTAAAATAATTACTTTAAGAATAATATATTTTATTGGATACCTGTGTTGAACTATTAATATTTTATGATAGATATTGAGATTGTCATTTGCCATATGTATACAAGATTTGACCAATAAGTAATGAGACTAATTCAATATATATAAATAGGTACACACACAATGTCGAATAAGATCTTAATTGTATTTTCTAAGTACAATTGTTTATTTTTCATGAACACTTTATTGTTCAACCTCGAAGTGTCTTTCTTTTATTCTAATAGGTAATGATATCAAAACATATTTGAATATACAATATATATTGTTTTGAAAAATGTTGACAAGAAAGCATCGTAATTGTTCACCACATTATTAGTTCCCGTGAAATTGAATCACGGTTCTGCAAAATAGAAAATTAATAAACCATATTTAGATGCAAGTTGCACTGTATGGATTATGAGTTTCAAACATTTAAATTTGAAAAAAAGAAAAGGTTTAAAATAGTTTATATCATATGGATTTTTTTTGTTTTGAAACGTTATAAATGTAAATACATTATTAATTTATCTCGTATAATAATATTTTATATACTACATTTTTCTTTTTAGTGTTTAAGAATTATAATAATAATGGATTTTTTTATTGATTTATTAAAAAGTGTTTTTGTCTCATAGTCTATTAAGTTTATTATCTTATGTTTAAAAACTGTCACATAATAAAACAAGGATTAGGGATAGTTAAATTCAAAATTAAAACACTTGTAAAGTTGTAAGTTTAACAGTTTTTGTATATTTGTATGTATCGGTGACTTGTGAGATGTGGTTTTTATTATTATTATTTATTTTTAATACAGAAATATGACGTATATTTTTACGGTCAGATAAAATAAGAATTTATTTATGGGTACTATGTGTAATATATGATTCATAGTTTCTCTCTTTTTATCTTTTAAAACAAAGTAAGTTTTTGGTTTTATCGTTTAGTATACTAAAAAATCTAAATGTATTTTTATTAATATGCTCACATGTTATTTAAAGCTAGACTAGCTAATACAACAATTCTTACTCATACTGGTAAATGTAATTCTTGCCTAAAAACTAAATATTACTAATAAATTTATGATTAACCTTTAGAAAAGAAAAATTACCTATTTAGTGTTTATAATTATATCGGTACAATAAAAATGTGATAACATTCCTATTAGTTTATGTACAATATATGTAATTATTATGTTTATAAAATATGGATTTAAGAACAAAAACTTAAAAATAGAGTTTTTTTTTCATTTTACAACGAGTGTCCAAAAAAAGTTGTACAATATACTACTATTACGTAGTATATTAGTTGCAGTGGACAGGCAACATATATTTAAGGAGCCATTGGATAGTATTTCAGGTGCCAGCTGATTCAGAATTGTACAGGGCCAGTGAATAAGTGGAACTGTGGTGGGATGGAAATGGGTAGGGATATATAGTAATGTATTCGATGTTTCATTACGGAGATGGATTTTAAAACAGCTCTAAACCCGGCGACGTAGCTGTGTGTTTGTTGCAACCTAACGTTGTTTAACGTTTTTTTTTTTCATTTGGGATAACGATATACTCTTCCGGTCAACGGCGACACACGGTGAACATCCATGATGTTGCGTCTAATTAAAGAATAATATAAAACTGAATTCACCGAAAACATGACGATTTTGATAAAATAGTAATTTAAATAGACTTTTTTCAAAGCTCTTTTTATTCAAAAAAAAAAATTGTTAATTTCGATTTTTCGCAGTATCATAATAATATTATATTCGTATCATATCATTATTATTCTTCTATATACCACTTATATAAAGTAACCAACTTAATTATTTCCAGAAGACATCACTTTATATCTAAATATATGAGTATTTCTACTACATATAAAGACGTGCATAATTAATGTTGCACCGGTAAGTGGAAGTAATTTCTTTCAAGTCCACTTTCATTTGATGCCAAAATAATCACATAAGCTCCAGAAGGTAAAATTGTTAGTCAGCTGTTGTATGATTTCTCTTGAACGCGCGTATAGAGTGGGAGGCAAATTTTGTTTTTTTTTGTGAATTGAAGTATACTGATCTAAAGCTGTGTGATTACCGTGGTATGACATGAAATTAGGACTGACTCTGAACCAAGAAATTAGTCAAATTACTATTTCTAAAACTTATGTTAGGTAATGGATAAAAATAAAACAGTTATAGAACATCAATTGATACTCAATGTTTGGGATATCGCACAATCACTGAGAGTAGGTAATTGCGTGAAAAATATAGCATGAGGCGATTGATGATTGAATGTTTACATCGAACTTATATTTAACTAATACAGTGGGCTATTTAATTTTGAAATAAAACATATAGTGTTCAAATAAATTTCAAAATATCACTTAATCATTTTACAATTTCTAAAAGGAGAAAAAAGCAAAAGAGAGATTAATCATATCGTTGTCAGGCGGAAGATTTTACTAAGTTTATCGCACGTTGTGGGCGTTCGTTCAGTAGAATGTTAACCAAATACTGTTGAAACTTTAAGTGTTTATAAACTTTTATATTTAAGCTACTTATTTATGTCTCGTTTTGTGGATTAAAGAATTAGTTAATGTATAAAGTTAAAAAGTTTATTGGACATTGGATACGGGTCTCAGTGTTGCGTCAAAATAAAATATACAAGTCAAAGAACATAATATTTGATGTTGAATACAATGACTTACAGTAAAGTAACTAGGTATATCACTGTGAAGAATCATTTTGACTTTGTAGTTCATATTTCGTAAGATAAAGTTAAATGATCATTTTAATCAAACTACGGTAACAACTCTATATAAATGTCTGTTAAAGTTGAATATTCCATTAAATTTAATAATCTGAAAACTTGTAGCAACCAAAATTACAATTGAATTTCGAGTAGTTTAACACCAAGCCAGTTGTTATAATTAAACTCACGTCTATATTTTGACAGACACATTAGTTTAAGAGGTATAATACGTTTATACAATTTTCAATTGATATTTGCATATATTTGATTAAGCCTACATAGTGGTTAGCCATTTCGATACTAATACAGAAATGTATTGTAGGTATAATTTAATTAAACAGGTAAATTTGAAATTTAATACTTAATCATAAAATTGTAGACATTTTAGAATAATAAAGATATTTTTTACTTTCTTTGTGGAAAATATTATATTTTTTAACAATATTCATTAATATAACTAATCTACCGAATGGGTTTACATGGAAGACACAGTTATTTACCAAACGTAGGATCAGATGAGCTCATATTAATTTGAAAGATAAACAGCATCTAAAAAAATATGGATGTAACTATCAGTAGTAACCGCTTTTTGGCTGAAATCAAGTATAAACTTTCAAACTTTTTTCTCTAGGCCGTTTATTTTTTAAAGTTTAAAATGTAGACTGAAAGTTGAAGGAAGATACTTATATAGTTTACCTTTTACTTTTACAACTAATGACTAACCACCGCTAACGTCATTTATGATTCGAAGGTAAGAAATATGTTAAGGATCTATAGTATTTATAATATAAATTATATTATATTGTACATTTTATTGCCATTTATTGTTTTTTTGAGTTAAATTGAAGTCTGATTTAGTTTTAAGTAAAATATTTACAAAAATACAAAAATTATGAAATATTATCAAAATACTGTAAAATGTGCTGAAACTTGCAAAAAATATGAAGTAAATATAACTTAGTATTTATTTATCCTTAGCGTTACGAACGTATTTTATGCTTATACTCGACATATTTTATGTGACCAACCAGAAACTAACATAAAATAACAATATTTAAATAAGTCCTTGAATTTCACATACTATATTCAGCTTAAATATGAGTAATGTGTATAAGAACCAAACAACAAAATAGTTGTAATTATTTTAATGATAATGGTGGTAAAAAACTTCAATTAATATTAATTGTATAGATAATAAATAATAGTCATGGTTTTTATATGAATAAAAGTTATATTCAAATGGATAGAGATGAATTAAACAATATAGTAACCAATACTGAAAAAAAAATGATTCACGACCCTTTTGAAATTGATATAAAGGTAGTTGTGAATGGGTCGATGGTTAACATTTCCTACAGTTAATAATTATATTATGTTTAAAATTATTAAGTTAAAATAATTTATATTATATTATTTTAATACATTAATTTATAGCTAAATGGTAAATACGTCCACAATTTCTGTTAATTTGTATGTGCCTGCAGGGTACATAAACTTTAAAAAAGAAAACAATAATTTTTGAGAATTTATTAATCCTATTTTTATTCAACCATTTGATACAAGCTTCCTATGCATACTGTTCACTCTGTTCTTATGTACTTATACAATAACTTTAATACTGTTATTATATCGTAAAAGGTATATACTTTGATTGAATTAATTAATTCTACTTTTTTTGGACTTTATACTTTTATGTGTGAGTAATCTTTATTTATAATTTGTTTGTGTGTGCTTTTTTTTTAGATATCATTTCTGAAAATATTATTATTTAATTTTTTTTTCTTAGTAAGTGCTAAAGTCATTACTCATTTTTAAGATGACTCAGGAAGAGTCTGAATAATGTAGATTAAAAGAAGGCAAGTAGGCGTGTTGTGCTTTAAAATATGTAACGTGGTTGATCTTTGTTCTTTTAACATAAATACATTACTATACTTGCAACTTGCAAGTTGAACATTTTATCACAGTTTTCGTTGAGCGTTAAGATTATAGGTACTTTAGTTTGAAATATTATTCATTTTTAACGATGAAATTAATTTTAATTAATTTTGTGTTAATGCCAAGTGCTAAAACTAAATATTTGGATACATATTTGACCTAAAAGGTTTCTAACTTATTAAAAATATCGAAGATATGAATAATGTTACAAATATATTGACTCATCAGTATGACAGCATATTTTATTATCCCGCCGAAACATCCTGAGAAGCAACTTTAAAGCCTTAAAGGAATAACATTTAGATCATAAAAGGTAATATTGATGTTCAACGTAGATATGACTACCTACCTAGTAACTACATTTAACTGTTTAATTAATGTTTTAATAATAAATCGTTTCAAATTATAGAAGGCATAAAAACCAAAATATAAAATGATACTAAATAGTTTTATGTCATTCAATAGTGATTTTCGGTATTATAGTTAGTGTTATGATAATATAATAAATAGTTGAATTTATAACCGATATTTGAAGTCTTAGATTATCTGTTAGTTTGTTCAGATGAAAAATAATTATACCTTGTTTTGCGTCAGGCGATGATATCATTAAAATATGATGTTATCATACCAATAATTACAGGAAATAAATCCGATTGTGTTATGTAAAATATTATTAAAAATACTTTATAACATATATATATATTATTATTATAGTAAATGGTGTATTGATTTTGCAAAGAAATATAATTTCTCTGAAACCACACCACCGTGCCTTTTGTATTCGATTATCCAGCGCGTTCGCATGTGTTGAATGACGGCCGCGCAATGGTAATTGAATTTTGTTCTGTTACGATCGCTCGCGTATTGTCATCTGATTTCTTTCTGCTCAGTGTTTTTTTTTCTCGTCGCCGTCGTCGTCTTCTACTTCTTCTACTTCTTCTTCTTCTTTTTCACTGCAAGACGAACCTTTTAAAAGGGTATACGCCCATGTGACCCTTACGGAGCTCAAAATGTGGTACATAGCTAAAGTGGTCTTAGTCCCAGTGTCGGCCTGGTACCTTAAGGGCCCCGGATGCATTTCTTCAGAAGGGCCCCCAAAAAATGTTTTTTCATAAAATTATTAAAAATGTACTTATAAGTAGTGTAAAATATTATACATTTTTAAAGGTACCATATACCTATAAAATTAAGCATCCATTAAGATTAAGTTAAGATTTAAGTTAGATTAATAATTTATTATTCTAAAAAATTTTTTACATATTGCATAATATAAATAATACCTTCTCACATGAACTTAATATTTTTTTTAATGTGATTCAAATTCAAAATTAATTGTGCATTTGATTTTCTTTGTATCAGTAATTTTTTTAGTTCACTAGATGAGTTAGCAATCGTATCAATCAACTCATCTGAGTCAATCAAAATATCCTTTTCAATGGACATTAGCATTAATGGTACATTGGTTATTCCGTCTGGAGGTCGAAAACTATCTACTATTTATGATAACAATAATCACTCACACAGATAACAAAAGTTATCACATAAATACATAATAATATTATTAATAATAATATTCATTATCCAATATTTATATTTCTGAGTACGATCGGGGGTGGGGGCCCCCCAACACAAATACGGCCGAGGGCCCCGGACGCGTTTGCGGCCCAGCGGCCATGGCCAGGCCGACACTGCTTAGTCCCCATTAAAAATATATTATATGACGATAAATTATGTGTTTTTTTATTTTTACATATCCGCACAAACATAGTATTTTCATTTTTTAATCGTTATTAAAAATCTGGAAATAGCTTATGGAAAAGCAAAATGCCATTTTTTGCAATGGTATTTACTCTGAAACCTATTTGGTGTATTTTTTCGCCATGCAGTGGTATTATATCAAACGCTGATTCAATATGCAATAATGGCATAATACAATATTACAGTTATTATTTCCAAACGGTATCGGTATCCCGAGTGGTATGTATACGCGTGTCGAATATGATACATATTAATATATTATACTAAGATAGATCGCTATTAATAATTTTGTATCACACGTGTACGAACGCAAAACAATTTGAAAACGACCCCCCCCCCACCCCTTACACACACAAGGATATTTTAGAAAACTTGTTGAGTAAACAACAACAACAATAATAATAATATGTCGTATAGGTACAACAGTCACTGTGGTCGTCGAGATACGAGCGAAATGTTGACAGAGAACCCTCGACGTGACGGGTAGTCATCGCAGAGACGTATTTGTTTATGAGCTCGCCATGCGTGTATGCGAGTGGGTCAGCCGTTTCGGCGGTTCGTTTTGTTAATTAAACCATTGTGCGAATTCGAGGTCGAAGAGATGACGCGAGAGGGTAATGCGGTACGGGTGGGCGAGAGAGGACAGCCGGGGAACGATTTTGAAAACTGCGAGTGGAGACACACGTACAATACGCCTCCGACGCCACCGTCGTGGCCGCCTCACCGTGCCATAGTATTATGCTTGCACCGCCCCTCTCCGCCACCGTAGAAAACATTGGCGCGGTGTAAGCGTTTACGAAAGTTGGTCGCTTTGTTGTTGCCATCAGCTTGATTAATGTGGTTTTATCACCGGCGAACTTCGGTGTGTCTGGCACCTCCCGCGGAGGAGGCGTATTGCGACCGAACGTTATTTTCATCGGCTTGGCTCCGCGGGGCTGGCCCGACAAACGTGGTAAACCCATGGCGACGAGCGCCTCGTCGGACTTTAGACTTTGGTTGAGCGAATTTCGATGCGGCGCTGAGAGAAGTTTCGCGTACCACATTATGTGTTTATGTGCATTATTTAACGGTGGTAAAACTTCTTTGACGATTTTTCAATCGGTTGTTATGATACTATTATTATAGGTATAAATAGTATGGTAACCTTTAGCTTCGCATTGCGTGCCGGACACAGTGGGTAGTGGGAACCACCGAAGTTTGAACTCAAACTCAAAGGCCTGCGTTTCCCCGATGCTACATAATTATGTGATATTAATAACATTATATAATATGTGATGGTTCATTTGCAAACTAAATGCGTCTCTTTAACTCTTTGTTTTATTTCATTTAAAAGGTTTTGCTTTAAAATCGCGTTTTGAATTATGACTGTAATGACATTTACCGTTAAATTAAACGGAACTTTAATGAACTTTCACATTTTATCTGCATTTTGGGTCAACTTAAATTTTATGAAATATTTAACGTTGCTAAATTATTTTTAAACAGACCATCTATATTGCAGTTTAAAGTTTACTCGTATCGAGTATAGTATGGAATGCTTATGTAGATTGAACACAATGTAATATTTTCGATTTGCTGTACTGGTTCAAAAAGTTTAAATTACTATAGTTTGTGCACTAATTAGTAATAATTACTTACGAGAAAAAAATTCCAAAGATAAACATAATTAATTTTGTTTTGTAATCAAATTGTTTTTATTCTTAAACTATGACACACCCGTGTTCAAATGAAGTGAATCTTATTATTTATTTAAAATATATATGTATATATATATATATATAAATGTATAACATTAATCAAAAATTCTTTAAGAAGTTTACGTTGAGACGAGCGAAGTCACACAACTCACAATTCCTTAAACAGATAACTTTTTACACTGTAATTTTCATTCTTTAAGAATAATAACTTTCCAAACCTTCTCCCAAATATATATGTATATAATTTAATATAATATTTATAAAAAAAGTTTTTCTCGTTAATCCACACAAAGAAATAAAGAGATAATATATGAAAATAAAACACTTGGATTTTTAAATTTATGTAACTAATTATATCTTCAACATATTTGCGCACTAGGTATATTTCATAATCTATTAACGAATGCAAATTAAATATTGTATTGTATTATTATATTTGAATTGTATTTACTTACCTACTATTTAATTTTTTATGGACAATATATCAGTATAACTTAATTTCCATGAGAAACACATAATCAAATTGTTTTCTTTGGAATAAATGGTAAAGACAAAGTAGATCTGGTAACATAGAAAGTAGACACCTCTATCGACACTCCAATACTATAAATTAGCTCATATTATGAGGATAAGAATTTAAAAAAAAGAAATACAACATATTCTAAACCTCAAATGGCAAAAACAATCATTAAACTCAATACAGAAAAATAACAACATTCTATGTTGATTTGAGAATTTTTAAGATATATTTAGACTGGACTCGCATTAAAATGATCTGTCCCCACTCGCACATACTTATACTTTTAACAATTAAGAAGTAGAGATAGACAGTTTGATTATTTACATTCGATTATTAGAATCAATAGACTGATTTTGACGGGACTTTCATTACAGACTTCCTTTAATCTCTGGAGTGTCACTGCCACGTATCATCACGATATCTCATCAGAGAGTTGGCCGTCAACAAAATGGCAGCGCTACCTTAAACTTCGTTTGTTTGTTAAATATAAATAAATCTATACGTCTGCTAAGAGATTGAGTAACAATACTTAGCCGTAATGAAAGTTCTGTTCTAATAGGACCTAGGTTGTCGCGACAATCTTCATGATTTCTACTGAGGTTCTATTTCATGAGCTGAGTATTGTTAACCAAATATAATAATAGGTTAGTAAAATAATACATTTTTTCGGATGTGAATAAATGTATAGAGTTACGTTTCAACTTTTACCGTTTTAAAATCAATTATTTGAATAATGATTGTTTTTTTAATAGATTAGTTTTTAAGCTACCTATGTATCTTAGTGACCGAGTTTTATCTAACATCTTTAATTTTTAAAACACTTCTGTCTGTTCCATTTACTTGATTTGTTATGTGCAATAATGAATATATCTAAACAGCTGGTGAAATTATATTATATGAGTATTTGACTACATAAGTTCAAATAATTTAACATTTAAATGCCCTGATAAATATGATTTTTCAGAGTAAAAAAAAATTGTTAAGTGTTGAGTAATATCATTTTTAAGAAGAAAATATTACAATTTTAAATTCATTAATTTTTGAGGGGTACATATTCACCAAAATATAGTTTTAAAAATACACTGCACGGAGGAAATGTAAAAGCTCTGTTAAACTTAAAGTCGAAACTTTTCAAATAAATGTCTAAATAAAATTTTAAGAGAAAAAGTTGAATAGCCATCACCGTTCCAAGTGTTATTTATGTAAAAAAAATGGTATGATGATATATATACCTATATTATTTACAATATACGTCATGTATGTATGCATTATTTATATTTATTTCTCAACATACGTATCTTTGAAGGAAATTTATCACGCATACGAGCAATGAGCGGTCTTTTATGCCACTACGCATAAGGCCATTGTCCTGGACTGGTGAAACTTTCCGAACTTGAGATATAGTTTGCGGGTGTACTTGACTCGAATACGTAATACATACAGCTTGGGGGATAATCATCTCCGTGGGTGTGACAAGAGTTACGATCAATGTATTACATCTTTCAAAGAAATTTTTATTTTATAAAAAAATAAAGGCGTCTACTGTTTTATCTGATGGATCATTCGGCTGTGGTGGTAGGTGGTGGCGGCGGCTAAAGAACGAACTCCGCAGGGCTTATATTATTCATCTAATACAACAGTAACTAGAATTGTCAATCAGATAGACTTCGTGATCCGAAATAACGTAGAAATTGCTTATATTGATCTCTGATTGATGGCCAACGAAAATGATTAAATTATCTTAATTCCTAGAAAACCTATTCTATATAATAAGTATTTCAAACATCTATTACTATTCACTAATAGTATCGACAAATCGTTTCTTAAATATTTTATAATTTATCAAAAATCATAAACTTTATTCTACAATTATAATTGTTAAACTAAATAATAATATATTTTGATGACCAAAATTTGTTCAAAATAGCAAACATCTAAATGTACAACATTATTAATAAATTGTCTTAATGCTTCTACCCCTAGTTGTGCATTTCGGTGGCCTATTAGGATGGGGGGGAGGGGAGTGGTGGTGTCGAGACATTTGAGGACCCTTCGTCTTCTACCCCCCAATCATGTCGATACCAGTCCAGTATATCTTAGTTCGTAGCGATACATACTTACATGATATAAACTTAAATCAAGTTGGTAAACACAAGCTTTTTATGGGCCTAATCAGTCACACTGCAACAATACTTTATATTAAAGAGTAACACTATGATGGTAATATACCAAGTGATGGCTATAAGTTAACTCAAGTGAAGCAATCAAAACGGGGAGATACTTGGTGCCCAAATAATAACATCAAATTGTCAGTTATATATAATTAGTATTATTATGTTTGTATGACTGTACATATTATGCCGTCGCCCTGATTGTCCACCTTTTAGTTACTTCAAAACTATTGCATAGATCAGATACTATATTATGTACTCTCAATATTATATTCTTACTTTACGTAGCATACTATATATTCATAGACCTCATTCTACTTGACAAGCAATGAGCTAACGAAAATCGTAACGACATAGAGGACGCTCGTTCTTTACTCGTTTACCAAATATGGATGGTAGTGCGGGGTAGAAGGGTAAAATATATAGATATAAAGATTATCGTGTTTTGTCGTCAAGACAGCCTGCATAACTGCAAACGAGATATTTGTACTCCTCTCGTAATGCTGTTGTTATACTGAGTTCTTTTCTGATGGTAGTATAAGGCCTATGACTATATTACATACTGCTTTTCATTTTTTTTTTTTTTTATAAGAAATATACCATCTGTACCCAGAGACACAATAAGAATATGGGCTAATTTACTTTTTTTTTTTTGCTTTTCATTTAAAATTTTTATTATTTAGTCATTTATTATTATTATTATTATTATTATTATTTATAATACCCAATTGTCGATATGATTGTATATTTTTATTTTATTTAAGTAGGCATAGTAACTAAATTTATACCTATACCTTAGTTTACTGAATATAAAAAATATTATGTTTATTTGTATTTTGTATTTTAAATTTATATGACTTACAACTATTATCTAATGAAATTGATCTACCAACCCTAAAAATAACAAAGCGCAACTGGTCTATGTTTTTTTAAATAATTGAGCTCATATTGGTACATGAAATGTTCATTAAACGCAATCGGTAACCTCCTGTGTTGTGAACCGTGGTTAAGTTTAATTTGGAATCAATTACTTTTACAAATCCTAATCAATAGTAAAAATGTAAAATACATATTCAAAATATATATTCAAATTTAAAACTTATTAAAATTGACAATAAATTAAATTTTGTGAATCATGCTGCACATACCTCATAAACAGCTCCTAAGGGCATGACTAAACATGCTACCATTAAATCGGCGACCGCTAACGAGACAATGAGATAGTTGGCCACGTTTTGTAAATTCCTCTCCAACAAAATTGCTGCAATCACCAACGCGTTACCTGCAAATATTATAATTGTGTAATTTTAATTTATTTCACATACAAGATATAAAGAACAATGCTGGTAGTTTTGGAATTTTATGATGTTTAACAATAGATATAATATTATAAATAATTTATTGCATTGCGTTTATGAATTCCATCTCGTATTTTACAGTTTTTAAACCTTTTGGTAAAAATAAAATAATAATAATGATTATTATTTTTTTAATAACAAACATAATGGCACGGGATTATTCCTGGAAATTAATTTTTCTCCTTGTGGTTAAATGCATTACCTATCTGTTTATAAGCCTATATTAGTAATATAAAGACAAAAAGCTGTGTAAAAATAGCATTATAAAAATATAAATCTACTACCAGTTTTATCAGTAGGTTTATACTTATAGACAAATTTAAAATTTATATAGACTTGAATTTGTATATTAGTTATTTAAGTTTATGTTGAATTGTGTTCAAAATATTAATTGTATACAAAATAAAAACATCCAGACACGAAATGGATCGTTACTGTTGCATATATTTAAATTTAACCATCGAGAAAAACAAATAATTACTCGATTCTGGAACGAGTGAATAATTAATTTAAATGTGAGTTAATATATTGTTATATTCGGCAGTGAGTACACGAATTTAATTAAAGATTTTGGCAATGTTACAAACTATTGAATGAAAACAAAAGTAGTTTTACTATCACTAGTAAATTAAAAAAAACCAATTATATTTATTTGTCCATTACAATTAATGCCTTGCATTTCTTGATAACAATAATAGCAATAATAAGTACAAATATCGACACTTTTCATGAAAAATAAAAATAGATGACCTGAGTCTGTGGATTTGTTTGCCGACAATTAAATCTTATTTTACGACACTAACATTATAGTATTGGTAATAGGTACTTATTTAAGCTACCTACTAAATGGTAGTATAAAGTGCAGGTAGTCGTAGAACGATTTAACAGCCGATCAATGCACTATTATAATAATAAGCAATACGACAATCCCATGAGCCTCAGATATTTGATAATACCTATAAGCACACAAATTACAATAATATATTTTACCGTGCGTAGATATTTTAGCACAAAGTGGCCTGAGCATAAATTTATTCGTATACCTACTTATACATTTCAATCGGATGTGATTTGTACTTATTTCCCCCATATTATAAATATCCTTTGACAATAATAAATTGTATAATAATGTAATTTCACATTGTCGAGACTCTAAAAAATAACATTTATTTTACATAATGTTTACATTTTGTTTTTAAATCGAATGAGAATCGCATTCTCAACGTTTATTTTTATCCATAAGCTCTTTTATTGTCTATACTACCTCTTTCGTCTGGTTAATCTTAACGTTTGTATTATGTTCATTTTATTTAGCCATTGCTACTTTCGCATATACATGAAAATAGTTTTTTTTTCATTTTTGGCCAATCGCTTAGCATATAAATTATCTTTCACAAATTGAAACAAAACGAAGAAAATAAATTAATATTATACTACAATGTCGAGGAAATGGTATAAAACATTAAACTACTTAATATTTTAAGTTTTACGTCATTGCACTGTATCTCATTCGGAATGTACAGTTTGGACTTTGAGCAGAACTATTAAAAACTATAAAATATGAATTTGAAAAGTCAAATTATAACTATTTTATTTCAAACAATTAGTTTTATTATTCTACTTTATTGTTTTTCGTAGTTTTCTTTTTAACAAACATATAATTTTTGTTGTAGGTATTTGTAAGAATTAACGTTCCTAATATTCAAAAGATATTGAATAATAAGGCCAATGAACTGAAGAGATTTACGATAATATACTCATCATAAGACTTTAATTTATGGAAGTATGATCCATTATATTCATTTATTAATTAATTTTTGCATTTTGATTACCTATACAATTTTCCTTATAATTACATTGTTTATCAACTAAAATAATAAATAATTAAAGTGTAAAAGATGAATATTTATGTATTATATTTTCTTCAGACGTTATAAATATTCAAACCCACTTAAGCCAATTCGATCAGATAGGCAAAGTTACTAGTATAAACAAAAAGTGTATATATTTTTTGTTGTTGACTCAAAATGGTAAAAACATTACATAGGTATGTTAGTTATCAAGTGTATAAACGTGTATAATAAAAAGTGACAACTAACTACCAATATCGATATATTATAAAAACGTATAAAAGCTATACCAGTATAATAATAATTTCAATGTAGTGTATATAAATAATTATAATTTTTTATAACAATTATAATTCAAAAAAGTTAACCAAAATAAAACAATAAATATTTCGGTATGAGATGATACGCTTAAAAACAATAGCACATTAAAATCATTATTATTTTTGGTAAATATAGTAGTTATAATATGAAGCTCTTTCCTCTGTGAAACAAAAACCATACACTTTGACAGTATTCTTATTGTAGTATTCTATAGTCACTACAGATAGTACTTGTGTTAGTAAAAAGTTGATAAGTACATGTGATGTTAAAGTAACCATGGGCATATTATAAATACGACCGAAAGGATCTCATAAAACTGTAGCTATTATATTATACGTGAAACAGCGAAAGCATATTTAACTACAGAGTTATAAGTATATCCAAAACGCTCATTGTGTTGTTAAATGCCGCATTTTAGATAAACCACCGAGAACAGCAAAATATGAAAGTGTCTTATTTACTGAAATATCATTTTTTGCGTTTCATTTTGCCAGTAGTATACAACAAAACCCGTGCTAACATCCCGCCATGATCTTATATACAACTATAACACTTTTATATTCTTTTATACTTTTTGATTATTAAAAATATGTTACATATAGCATTGTGTATAAATATCGCGTATATAATTATACTTCATTTTAATGAGTGTTGTGTACATGCACGGTTGTCAGCAATGTTTGAAAAAACCAATTGTATAATTTATCTAACCGTGGAATTCATATTTAAGCAAATCTCTTGTGTAAATAGATGCGACGATGGTAATATAAAAATAATATATTTTGTAATAGGTTCGTTATCTGAAAAATATTTTTTAAGTATTTAGTAATATGAAGGAAGAAATAATTAAACATTTTTAATATTTCTAATATTATATAAACTTAAAATGTTCCATTAATTTTGATAGATATTTGTTCAAATTTTTAGAATACCTACTGATATCCAAATATTTTGTGAAACGTTCGGATACAAAATGTATTTTGTTTAAAATAATTAATAAATATCTTATGGTTTAAGATTCTGATGTAAATGTTTGTGAAATTATGATCATCATAATCAATTTTTATTTTATTTTAAATTGAACTGTTATTTATACCATCTTAAAAGCATGAGCGATTGTCGAAGAGCAAAATTCACAATAGGCATTAGTTATTGAATGTTATAAATAAAGGAATATTAATAAGATAGTTCACAATATTATGGAATTGTTTTTTTTTTTTATTATTTAACTAATACGTCTGATACAAATACATGGAAAATAAAAATATATACGATTATAACTTTATCTTAATATTTATTAGTTTTTATATTTTGATTTATATCATTTTAAATAATTTATTATTTGATTGGTATGATAATAATCTACTTATTAGAACTTTAGTTATTACTCATAGGAGATTTGAAATTTAAATAACGTAATTATTCATCATGCAATTTTAAAAATAATATCTATTGTAAACATATTTTGTTTTTAAATTAAATTGTGTGTATTGATCTATGAATGAATAATTTTATAAAAACAATATTTACGTATATACAAGAATAAAAATATGTTTTTCTAATACATCCATCCCATTTTTAACTGAGTTACCTATTTGTGTTTTTATAAACTCTAAACGTGGTACATATTGAATTTTTTTCAGGAAGGAGTTTTTAAATAACTTATGAATGGAAACGTTTTTACGTTATTTTCATTCCTTCAGATCTTCTTTTGCCATTACCTACGCTAGTAACCATTACGCTTCAAAACGCTCGCAACGCTGTTGATTTCATTACACAAGCGGTTTATGCCATTAGTCTGGTGTTTTTTTTTTACCTTGTGTGCGTGGTTAAAATCAGGTAACTAAAAATACATATACGTTTATGTGAGTTGAAATGTCATAAAAAAAAAATAAAAAAAACCATTACTGGCCAAAAAAAAGAAATTTTTAAAATATGAAAGCACATCAGTACGTACCAGTGCACTTATGGTACTGTTTTAGTAATAGTTTTTGTTTATAAAAATGCCGGAAACTGTTTGATTGTAATGTTAAAATTTTAAAAAAAGGCGTAGCACAAATGTAATTTTTAAATTTAACGTTCAACTATTTGATTGACGTAGGTAATCGGTGTAAGTGCTGAAGAGCTGGTATTATGGTTGCATTAAAACGTAACGAAAAAGGTAGAAATAAAACCAGCCACCTACCTACTGTAAAAATACGAAATTAAAAAATAAACAAATAACTGAGTTTTAATATTCTAATGAATGTTTTGTTGAAATACAGGTGGTGCCAACCTGATCGGAATAATTACGACGGAATCGATTTATTCGATGTAGTATGAAAAACAAAACAATGTACTCTCCTAACAATAGGATAATACGTGGGATGCGATGACGGGTAATCGTTACCTAGATCGATAATTGGTTGTAATATGGTGAAAAATGCTTATGATGAAAAATAAAATGGTTTTTCTGGCCATTGTTGTCCGTGGGCTTTCAGATACTACCGCGGATATTGGTGTGTTGTTTTAAATCGATTATCATGAAACAAAATTTGTTGAACTTAAAGACATTTAATGTGAACGATTTTTATAAATATGATGCTTTTACCTCTTCTCGTTCACAAAATATCATAATCACTGTAAAATTGAAGTTCAACAGTCACGAAAATAATATATTATATGGAAATTATTCCTCAGTGTAACGGGTATGACCTACAGTATAATATTATAATAAGAAAATATTAGTTTTAAATAGTCAAATGTAGTTGATCAGAAGAACGAAAATATTTGTACATAAATTGTTGTATGCCGTAGGTACCTATGTTTCAGAAATTCAATTCTCAAACCCATCAGAATTTATGAGTGAAACTCGATTTCGAAGTACCTACTTACCCAACGTTCATTTTAAGTTCATCTTTATAATACCATTATCACGTATCAAAATAACCCGAATAATATTGCACCCGTCCATTTGTCTAATACAATTTATTTCAAGAGAACGATGTACATGACTCGTAATAATTTGAGTATAAAACAACCCTGCAAAGTGTGCGAACCAACACCACTCGGTATCTACGTGTTTACATAATAAAAGGGCGATTTTTTTTTTCATCACCTGTAGTGGAGTTATATTTTGATGTTATAGATAACATAAAGTATGTCATTTTAATCTATATAGATATTTGACTATTTTCGTTTACATTGTTATAATGTGAAATATTCAAAAGCATTATGTTTAATGAAAAAAAAATCTGTTTGAGAAATTATCTGTACAATTATCTACTATGCTGGCTGGCGATGCAAATGTGCTATACCGACTTGGAGAAGTACAGTTGTACCAACGCGCAGCCACCAATATCGATTGACTCACCACAAATGGTCGTCAGAATCATCGCACCCAGTATTATGCCGATGGAAATGACGAATATGTAGTTGGTGAGGTCTTCTACTTCGGCGCCAAGTGTGTGATTGTACGAACCGTTCAGAAACGGTTCCACGCCTGCCGTCGCGTTGGCCAGGACGGCGGCTGCTGACGAACCGTTTTCGGCTCCGTAGTAGTAGCCGCCGGCACCGGAACCGCCGTCACCGATGGCCACCGACCGGACGGGCCGCCGGAAGTAGTCGCCAAATCGGTCACCCGGGGCAGACAACCGGCCGGACGCCGCTGTGGCCGGGTAATATTCAGCGGCACCGTCGCCGCCACTGCCACTGTCACCGCCGCCACTGTCGCCACTGACCACGTCACCACCGCAGTAGAACGTTATCGCGTCGGCCGCCACCCGCAGCACACAGCCCTGGCTTCTACTGCCGGTGGCCGCGAGTGCTCCGAGCAGGGCCATATGATACTCGTTGCGGGCTTGAGGACAGGCCGCAGGATCAAAATTCGTCGAAGCCCGTCTGAAAAAAAACGATAAAAGCAACGATTTAACATTAAAATGATCAGGGCTGAATTAATGTGGGGAGGGAACACAACGGTCAAGTGACTGTATGTTTTAAGTGGTGGAAAATCATCTTAACCGGAGAAAAATAGATGATTGGTTTTTTTTTTCTGTTACTGTTAGTTGAAAGAATTTAATAAAATAGAAAAATATCACAGTCTCGTCATCATTTTACCTATTTTAAGGAATACTTTTATACCTATTGTACACAAAACAGTATTAGGTATATGTCAATCATAGTGCCGCAGCAATAGTTTAATACTTTTGGACCTAAATAATTAATACAATATAACCACTAATAAAGATAACGTGTGTTTCAAACACTCTATGATAATACCTATAAGGTTGCATAGTTAGGAACTACAAAATTAAAACCACATTGACGTGACATTCTGTTACCTTCCTACATGATACTTATGAACCGTAATTTTAAAATTTTTTTCTAGCAACTTTTCAAGAGTATTATAACAAGCTTACCAAAAGTGAATGAACTTTATTACATATTTTCGTAATATACATTTTTTAAGCGGAAAAGTTTTTTTTTTGTACAGTTCTGAATAATTTTATTTAGTTTACTATAGGTACTTTTTTTATCAGTACAATAATCAATAACCGGACATTATAGTATCAATATTATTAGTTTTCCACAGAAATTAGCGTTTAAATATCTAAAACATTTTTGTGAATATTGTTTTTCTAATTTATTCAATAACTATAAAGTTATTTCGTTTTATCGAAATAGGTATTAGCTATATCTATGTACGAACAATATCGAATAGATATACTGTGCCATTGCAATGCGGCTTGGAGGTAATTAATCTTGATTGTTTTGCTGTGTGTGTGTATGTGTGTGTGTTTGAGTGATTTAATTATGCCCCATGAAATCGTTTCTGAAACGTTCCGAGTATGATTTGATATGAGAATATGATTAACTAAATCCTAAAACAGTAATTCATAATATTAAAATTAATTCAATTAAATATTAAAACGTACAACGTATTGGTATCAAAGTAAATTACAGGAATACGGACACAACTACAACTATTAATTGTTATTATGTAGGATGTAAAAAAAAAAACGTCAACAAATAAATTAACCATACTATCGATTGAATTGTTATTGCAGTGACCTTCATAATTAAATCATCAAACTTTGATGGATACAATATATGTACCATCGACTAGATATGTATGTCAATACTATTCACGGAATTTAATATAAATATATGCATATAATTACGTCCCGTTAAGTGAAATACTAGGAATAAAATTAACGTCAGTACAATGTACTATTATTGTACGGTACATAATAATATATTATGTATATAATATTTGTGGTCAGTATATTTGAACAATGCCGATACAGTTAGAGGCCATGAAATAAGATAGTGTTTTAATACAAAAAACATTTTATTGATTTTGGATTTAACTTTATAAACAATTTCAATTAAACTAAATCACTTTTTTTTTACTTTGACCGAGAGAAATACACTTTATTCAAGTTATACGGACATAGGTGTCCTCAGTTATAGTTATGGAATTCTTTTTGCTCACAAACATTTTATTTATTTCTTTAGTTAGTTAATTGTATAATATATCTTACACAATATATAGGTACTATATAGGTATAAAGTCTGTATTTATTGGTGTATTTCAAACGTCCGGTTATTAGAGATTATATAAATACCAAAAATATTTTCATAATACACAACAAAGTCTATACATTATTTTAAAAAAAATGAATTTATACTCGAATGCATACTATTAAAAATATTTTATACCTGTTTTCTATATTGTGTGAAACGCTAAGTAAAAATCTACTACAATGCCTAAGTGAAAGTTCCTATACAATAAGACATACACCATTCAATTCTTCAAAATTATATTGGTAATAATTGTTATGTTGTGTTATTATTTTGGCGTCAAATTTAATTTTGACATAAAATACAATACATTGTTGTAGTGGTACTATTAGGGTGTTGCAATTTGCATTTGCAACACCAAAAACATACAAATTATACGGTTTGGTTTATTTGGACTATGATAGTTAAAAACTACTTAGTAATATTTATACTCAGTTGAGAATTATTTTTAGCTTTGAATTCAATAATATTTCGTTGAACATTAAAAAAAAACCCTTTAATTAACTCTGTATACACATTTTTGCATTAGACGATTGAGGCCATTGAAGGACAGAAGCGGATGACTGAGTATTCACCGTAACATAAAAAAAGTCAGCAACACCAAAAATGCAAACCGAATTACGCCTACAGCACTGTTACACAATATTAGCTTTAATTTTACTAACGAATTCCGATTTAAAATATTATGGTATTGAATACTGCTATACCTAATCCATTTAATGACTATAGTGACCTCTGGTTTATTGACCATAGTGAGTGTTAAATTTAACTATTTAGGTTTTTAGGATCCGGCGATAGTATGACTACCCGCATTATACATTGTTAGCAATTAGTTCATCATACTATTAAAATGTAGCTTTTCAGCTATATATGTTATAATTATTATCATTTGTTTATAAAAAAATGTTTTTGAAAAATTGCTGAAATGATGTATTATAAATTGTAGTCAACGTTAGTATAAATATAAATCATAAAATATAAGATTCTGTAAACAGAAATATAGACAGAATGCAGGAACCGGGTGTTAGATATTCATCCTATTTAATTGAAATCAGAAAATAACTGCGTATTATACCAATCGTCTATTAGTTTTTTATCATACGAAATTATTCTGTCATTACAATGTTTTTAATCAGTTTAACTCAGTACTGTTTTAAAATATTTTTCCTAAAATTAACGAGGAATGTTGTATCACTTTCGGTACTACGCAAATTAATTTATTATATGGGACAGTTATGAATAAATAATATCAAATGCATAACTTAGTATTTATTCTCATAACAAATGAAATACGATAATATTAAAAAAATCGTAAAATTGAATTTAATATTTTAATATAATATCTTGGTATGCAGAATAATTTAGTCTTTATTTTAAATATATGATTTTTCAGTACCAACCTAGTTCAAAGGTGTTTAGGCTATAACACATATAATTTAAATATGATGCCATACACTCGTAACTCATAAGAACATTGGTATATGGCATCAAAGAGGAGCTTCCACAATACTCATGTTTATACTATTATAAGACCATAAAATTTGTCGTGACTGTAGAATCCGTTGTCTCCGTCTTACAAACGTATAGCAGTGTAAATTGTAAGTTCTGAATAATAAATTTAACTCTGTTATGTTTGATATTAGAGTCAACTAACTTATGATCAAAATTAATAGTAAGAATATCATCTAGTGATTTTCGTAGGTTTTTTTAATGTTTTATTTAAAGCAAGTTATGATTATTTTCCAATATTTTAAATAGTTTGCACAATGCAAGTGGTTTATGTAAAAAGCGTCCTCTTAATAAATGTCCTAAACAATTTTATCTTTAGATTTTTCAGAATAAATACTGCTGGATATCTGAAATATAAATTGATTAATTGCAAAACTAAAATAAAAAAGCGTTTAATAAGTGTATAATAATAATTCATACGTCATATTAAAATAATTTTGGGTATTACAGTTGACCCAATTCCAATTGGAATTCACAAATTTGAATGGATAGTAGATGCTTTATACTTTATTATAATTTGAAGTTTCTAATGGCGTTAGGTTATAATATTATGTCGGATAAATCTTAAATTATAAAAATTAACCAAGTATTCAAGTTATAACTTGAATAATTGAAAACAATAATTATTATGTTATACATAATGAGTAAGTACACATGTAAAGGCATAAATCATTGAATGCTTATGAGATATAAATGTTGGCATACATAAATAAATATATTCTATATATAGGTACACGATTCTGTGTATAATGATATTCGAATGACCAGAATAGTTAATGGTCCAGTCGACTGAACTGAGATTACCTAAAATCCAAACAATGCGCAACATGTTGCCAATCGATCCTTCAAAATTCTGCGTTCGTAAGATGAAAAAAAAAGGGGAAACCAACCCAAAGATTAATCGAATTGCTAGTGTAACACGAAACTTGCTGAAAACCTAACTTGCCATTTGGTGCCAAAAGCGGTTCTGTGTAAAAACAGATAAACTCTTGTGTCCGATACATTCCCATTTTGGTAATTATTGTTCGCCATCTGATCGGATAAAAACTACCAGGCCACATAGTACCTATATAGGCATTTTTGATCGAGATGAGGATGTGACCACACATTTTCCTTGAAAGGCTGGTTAAATTGCACGGATATGACTTATTCCAGATAAGTGGACCGTGAACAACACTTATATGATACAATGATAAAATAATAGTTTTATTTAATGGTTGTTTGAATTATAGAACCTAATAAGTATTGACTAGCAGTCGCCAGTCATGATGCGAATATACTTACTTTTCATTCTAAAAACAAGTTTTGATAAAAATTAAAACATGTTTGTTTTGTATAATTAAAATATATAATGCAACATTGAAACCTATCATCGTAGATTAAACAATCATTATGTATTATTTCGACATAACGATCCTATCAGAATTGTTGTGATATTAAAGTGTTTAAGTCTATAAAAAGTGTTTGTCAAAAACTTTTCATCAGAATAAACTACAATATAATATTATTTCGATGATTATTTTAGTTTATCCATAATGACTGTATACCTATTAAATGTTTCGAAATATGTTTATTATATTATGCACCTAAACACATACTTAATGATATTTGTTTGAGTTTTTTTTTTCTTATTAATAATCCTAGACATATAATGATATTCTAAAGCAACTATCATATATTTTACTGATATTTTTTTTATTTTATAACTTTTACTTACACGGATTTAGTTGCTCTCGTAGTCCCGAATTTTTCCGTATTAAAACTATGAGTAGTGGTTCTTCTGAAATTCAAAATTACGCTTATAATACACTTTAGTGGATTACTATTTCAAGAACATTCTAATACCGAATAATACGAATGGCATAAATTAATTGAAAGCATTTCGATTTCTCGGTAATATTTTAATAAAGACCTTAGGCTATTTATAGTTAAACATGGACCACAATAAGAGGGGGTAGATGAAGAATAAAAATAGTAATCATATAAACGTTTAATACTGTAACTATAATTAACCGATAATTATTAGTAAGTGTATAATATTTAAATTAAAACGAGAAAACTAAAAAACTATGTTTTAGTTCACATGATTTGAAACATTTACCTAATATATCTTGTAATTATAAACAATAAAAAATCGTACTTAATATATTTTAAGTTAGGAGTGTATTTAACAACTTTCAATCAAACAAAATACACTGTTTGTGTAAATATTTTTTTTATTCTGTGGCTTCTAACTATAGTTATATAATATCCAACGGAGTACCAAAAGCTGTTGAGTGTTATAATTGAATCTGTTATTTATGGTGAGCATATGCAAATTAATAAATCCACCTGGTATAAATATGTATTGCGTGTATAATATATAACTGTTTCCTTGCCTTTATATTCTAAACTTCAACAAATTTTCGTATTACGTATAAATAGATATTGAATTGCTTGTCAAAAAATGAACATTTATATCCGTCAATATTCTTAGGATATAATCGCATAAGAGTGTTTGAAACTTTTAAATTGTTTTATCATATACACAATACATAGGAAGGTAATATAAAACTTATAGCTATTGTAAAAAATTAAGTGTATTATTTGGAAATAGACAGTTTATAAAAGTATAACATAAAATCATAATATAAAATAATAATAATGAAAACAATAATAAATACAATTTTACCAATAAAATAAATGCACACTACTATGTAATTCCACTACTGAAGATTAGTGGAATTAATTTATCCAGTAATAAAATGATTTTATACAAACACATAATGTATAAACCACTTAGATAATTCAAATAAAACTATAATCAATATTTATGTTACCATAAAAAGGTTAGAGCAATTTTTAAATATTAAAAATTGACTTTATATTTGTACCGCAATAACGACCAAATTTAGAAACAGTTCTTGTGTGACAAGTACTTACATAATATTTTATTTAAAACCACACAACATTATACTATTTTGTAAACAGTTAATTTACCATGGTCCATGAGTTATGTTTAATACTGAAGATAAAAAATTTAATTCCATGACATGAGCTACTAATTTGAAATACAACTATCATAAAAAGTTTGTTTAAATTAAGAAAAAATAATATGTAGTCTCGAGTATCATAAAATATTGCTCGGATCGTTTGAATTGCTATTTGCTTATACAATGTTGCATGGTTTTCCGGAGACGGTGGAAGGTGCAAAAAAGCAATTACTCGGCTACGTCCCGGTTTTATTGCTTGGCGAAAATTTAAATATTATGAATGCATTAGAGAAATTTAAATATGATAACCAGAGGTGGACTTCAGGTGATGAGACCCCTATGTTTACACCTAACTGAACCCAATGGAATTACGACCAACAGGCACGCCAATGTCCAGCTTTAAACATTTATTTATGCAAACTCACCTCTCATCCAATATCATACACACGCACACAACTACAAGGTCAGAAAAAAAATAGGATAAAGGGCTGTTTTTAAAAATTAAGTAGTTTTAATATATGCAAAGTGTAAGAGTTATAAAAGGTTATAAAAACATTATATATGTATAAAAAAAAAAATAATAATTTCTTTCGCATGTTGTATAAATAAAATTGGTGTTATGAAGTTTTTTTATAGCATATCCTATTACTTTGACAGATTGACTATAACCTTCTTTTTTTGTACAAAATGTATAATGCATATCAAAATTAATAAAACATTAAGTTGTGCATTTAATTTTATTCAAAGTATTATAATTTAGTATTTACAAGAGATCACACACTGCGGTTATTAGAAAAATTATGCAATGTGTTTACATTTTATAGTACATAGTCATAATAATTGATTGTACTGTAATTACATGATGATAGAAATAGTTCTTGGTTAATGGTTATAATTGTATAATATTATATAGGTAACAATAATCAATTATTGTTCATTCCGTTCAAACCAAATCAAATAATAACACGTTTTGTTGGTACAATAATTATACCTTGAATGGTATATATTATTATGTACATAATATTATTAATAAATTGTTATAAGAAAACAACTAACAGGTGTAATTACGAATATAATGGTTTTGTTATGTAAGAAAATATAATAGGTATTTGAATCTACGAAAAGAAAACTATTTCCTACTCTCCTAGTAGGGACATTACTATCAATATATCTAATTAGTTTTCTTTATTCCATCTGAGTATACTGAGATATTGCCACAAGGTATTTGTATATTAACCATAATAATTAAAATATTATAGAAATATTTATTCTCTTATACAGAATATAGCACGAGTCATAAAATATTTTTGTCAATTTATCAAAGTTGCTACCCAAAAAATACAATGTAAAAAATAATTAATAGTTAATAATAATAAGTAAATATTGTGGTCAATGGTCATTCTAGACTATATTATGGAAATTAATAAAGAACAGTTTTCTCACTCCAAGCTCAACTTGTGAGGTCTTATAATTATGTTGTTATAGATTTAATTATCAATGGTGTTATAAGTTGTGAACTGATTTTTCTTAGTTGTAAAAATTATATTATCCATTTTATATGCACATAATATGGGTACCTCATGTAATAATTTTTTATTTACCTAATCGATTATGTTGTTTTATTAATAATAATAATAATACATATTACCAACCACAATAGCTTTAAAATCGATTTCAACGATAAAATTGTTTTTTTTTTGTTTTCCACCGTCTCGGTTTAAAGAGTTAGAGGATGAAGCATGAAGATAATCTATAAATGGGAGTAGAAACACTGATGGATATTTGTTGCAATACTTAGTTATGATTAATTATATGCGTATTGCCGTATCGGAGGAACAGTGTCACTATGATAATTTGTAGCGAAACCAAGTATGGAAGTACAAAGCGGAAATAGTAATGAAAATCTGTTTTGCGATTATATGCGATTGTGATTATGGACAGTGTACAATGTACATGTTTCCCCAGTACCAGGCACGTTACATTATGTATTTGTGTTTGATAATTACGTAGATAGTAGATTCTAATAGTTAATATCACGGAAGTAGGCAGGTATACACTGGTAATAACCTATTGGCTATTGCCAAATATATCCGATGCATATGGTATACTTATAACGTTTAATAATTTTTAAATTTATTTTAACTCTCATTAAAACAATATACACAAAACTAAAAGTGATAAATAACATACAAAAAAAGTTTTATTTACTTTTAAAATATAAAACGGTCGTTAAAATGGTGGGAGATTTTCAAAAGTTTTTCTGGTTAAAAATGTTCAATAACACAAGTGTTAACAATATGCTTTTAAAACTATTTTCCAGGTATAAACATTTTTAAATTATACTCTACTACTTATTGCCTATAAAAAAAAAAACGATGGGTAGGTAGGCACCTACTAACGTCATGAAATCATCTAATGATCATTTATGATAAATGTCTTGTAGATAAGCATTACATTGTATTTTTATCTACACATAAAATGTGATGAATATCTTGGTAGGTACTTAACTTTCGTAAGTCAACAACAAGGTTTAGATAATTTTAAACTGCTTAATTAATTTAACATAGGTACTTAAGTTTAAATAAATGTTTACATTATCATTCGGTTTTATTTTTGAACATGACGTTTTCAGTGAATTTATTATTATTGCCACCATAAATTAAAATAATATTATATCAAAAAATTCAATTTTGAAAGGAAGAAAATTAAATAAATAAATTTAATTTTAGTGCTGAGTAACTAGGTTCGTAGTTATTTTCATTTTAAAAGAACAATGAAGGAATAGCTTATTTATGTAACAAACTTTATTGTGCTGAAATACAAAGTTTAAAAACTGCCGTTGCACTCTTATTGCGAATGAATTGAAAACAAAACAAACCAAAATATGGGTGAGCGGTTCTATGAAAAACAAAGTTGTTTTTGTTGAGCACCAACGTAGTTTTGTAAATTTTAATGAAATTAAAACAGTCTTATTTCGAGTAAAAATTGTCTCCACCGAGTGACAATGTTATTTTTATTCCTCTGGTAACCGACACAACCACAATAGAAGTAGTCTGTATATTATTATACAGAATAAAGGCAAAGGCGTTGTGGGTGGACTACCCCACAAACAGTACGAAATAGATCAATCCATCAAGTCAAACTTCATTAGCGTTTTCTCTTACCAGACAATGGCACCAACTAAAAGCTCGGTCATTGGTGTTTTTTTCTTCTTTCCGCGGTGCTTATAACATGTCGAGGTCACATCTGGAGCCGAAATCGATTTATATCCTGATCGCCAGCCGCTGTTGAGTTTTTTTCTCGCCATTTACTCAATACTGCTCCCCCCCCCCCATCTTACCTACCTCTTTTAATTTTCTTCGAAATTACTCAATGGAATAAAATACCAACAACAACCATTAAGATTCGTATTAGAGCCCCGTGTAGTTAACTAAAATGTATCTGCTGTTTAAAAGGGACCGATCCGAGGCTGATCCTCAGAAATAATGTATGTGACAACAAATGATCAGTTATGTTTTTCAAGCGGTTCTTTTTTTTATGAACCAATTGACGTCGTACAATATTTAAATATTCATTTTTCTGTTGTTACTAACAATAATTTATTCGTATTACATGCGCATTTCACTCTTATCATTTTTTCGCAAAATCACGTACCAAACATTATGTTAAATTATGGATTACGCCAATTGTCACGATAAACAGTTTTGTTTACGATTCAAAGTATTATAAATGTCACTAATCTAGGGCCAATTGTATGCTTATAATTATATTAGACATTTCGTAGTTTGGGTTTGGGATACTAGAGTCTGATGTTAAAGTAACAAACTAGTTAATTGTTATTTTGCTTGTTTTTGTCAGGTTCGAATGTAACATTTTTAACGCTTTAGAGTCAAATACAATCAACAACTTTTGTACATTATCTTGATGTTAAAAATTAGCATAAATATTCATAAGAGTTCAGAGAAATATTGCACAGTACATATCACTAAAATTACGCATTGCATGTATTTGGTCGAGAAAAATATAAATAAATAAGATAATGATAAATCTAATAAATAATAATATAAATTTGTTAAAATATTATGATACATTGATATAACATAAACATACCTAGTGTGTACATAACAAAATTATATTATATCCTAAACATATACCATTGGATCTAACTAAAAAAATAGATAATGTAATAGTATTTGAAGAGAGTTATTTGGTTATATGTTTATTTAAATTGACAATTGTACATCAATGATAAATCATTACATCTGAAAAATCAATTTTGAGTAGAGTTATTGTAGTATTCTCTTTAGTGTTGATCTGATGGATTGAAATTACAAAGTACTCACAAAAAGATGCCACGAGTAAAGATTTAAAACACTCATAGTTTAACGTTTGTCATTAAATTGAATTAATTAGTTATTATGGTGATATAAAATAAAATTAATGAACACTAATATACAATTTCGAATATATTATGTATACAACACCTTTTAAGTTAATATTCTACATTAGATTTTGACATAGTGCATAATACCGTTGCGATAAAAATACATGAATAATAAATACTTAAATATATTTTATGGGGTTTTCTCGTTTTAATTGTTTTACCGAGTCCACAACTTTAGGTGCATTTGTATTGAGTATTAGTCTCAACACTTCAATCTTTTAAGATAACGTATGGATATAGAATATAGATGGCTGCTGTCCACATGAGCTAATAGTAACGATCTACTTCCCTACCACCATTATGTTAATAAGTAGCTACCTCTTAAATTCATCGGAAGTAGACCGGACGTCCGGCCAATGGCAATACGGTGAAAATTACACACTTGACACATTGGATTCAAAGCTTTTTTTGCTAAGGTTTCAAAATTAATGGATCCAGTTCTCTTCTACTTCGAACGTCCAAACCAATTTATAATCTTACGATAATGAATAATGTTTCTCTTTTGATGAATCACTTTTGCGTGGTCAACTAAATCAATAATTTCACCACCATGTTGATTATTAATTTAATAATATGGAATAGTATAAATAAACTAGACGTTTTAAATAAGTAATTATTATTTTTCAATTTTAGTTGTAATCTTATAAACCATTTTAACGTCAAATTATATTAATACAACATAATAAAATCTATTTGATACTTTAAAATTACAGTTCTTAAAATTGTGTAAAGTTCAATCTCTGATTATGATACATTACAGGTAGGCAATTGTGTATAAGATCATTACTTGTAAATGAAAGGCTAACCCTGTAATTGCTAGTAATATCTATTTTTTTTTATATTTTATAAATATTATGATAATATGATATTTAAATAATGCAAATTTAATGTGTTTCACTAATACAATAAATTATGCATTTATGCGTAGGTAATGATTATTGACTAATGGGTAGGTAGTTATTTAGCTACCGATATCCTATAGGCACAAATTTGTCCAAGCCTATGTTTAACTGTATCTAATTTACATTATATATCTGAACTGAGAGTAATTATTAATATGTTATTATTATGTTATATTAAATTATACGTCTGTAACGAATCAGTGTTTCCACTCTTGGGAAATTGATAAATATTAATTGCCAAACAATATTTTTGATTTTTAATGATGAAAATGTAAATAAATATTAAACTACATATTCTTAAGCAAATAGTTTTTCATGAGATACTAAACAGTTTGTGTGTATCTAAGTAAGTACCTAATCATCCAGATCAATTCTAGCTGAATAATATAATCAAATTGTGTATGTTTATTGTATATTAAGTACATAAAAGCCATTACTAATATTATTTCTCTTACAGTCCTGTAAAGTGTAAATTGTTATCAACACACAATAGTTAATCATGTATAATATCGGAATATTACCAAATATTAAAATACTTTAATGTTAGATATCGTTCTGTTATACTTTGAATAAAGACTTAGGTCCATTAACTACATAAACATTTTTAGAAAAATAATCTACACTGCAATATGGAGTTTAAACTGTAGAAAACTTTGAAAAATACAAAAAACTAAAATAGAATCCACAATCTCTTTTATAATGCAGTCACACACATAGATGATTACATACAACTGTGGATGTGTAAGTACTTTAACATGACTTGCATGCAAGCAAATTGCCTCTATTAAGCTCCTTAAAAAGGTTGGTATTGAATCCCCTTTTACATTTTTAGAAAATATTCTTTTTATTTATTTTCTTCCTATAAAACGTTATTTAAGCATATCAATTGTAAAAAAAACCAATGTCCCAAGTTATTAAAAATACCATTCAAGTGGATGGAAAAAATATTATGTTTCACTGCGCCCCAGTCTCCAGGCATACTAGTTAAAATATTCTCTGAATTACTAACAAAGAATTTTATAAATGAACAATGGTAAAAAATATATGAGAGTCTATATATTTAAATATATTAATTATTATTTTTTTGTATCCATAAAACAATAATAATTAATAATCATAAAATCTCATGAATAACATTATGTAAAAATAAATATAAAATTATGTAAATGTGCTAAAGATATATTATAGTATAATATTGCAATTTGCATTTTTTTTTATCACGTATAAACAATATGAACCGAAAGTGTATGATATTATATTATAAAGTAAACGTGATCTCACTTGAAAAAAAAACATTTCGATAATATATCAATGTTATGATTGCTATTTTGACATGCCGGTTTCGTACTTACAGGAAATAAACGTGTAAGCTGTTAAAGTTAGTGAGTGGCAATGATACAGCGGTGTATTTAAAAACTTAAATAAGTTTTCAAAAAAACCCAGAGAGTTTTTTACTATAACTCTCTCTAATGACGTCCGTACCAAACAAAATTATAGTTCGCCGTCGGCAGTTTATAGGAATTTACTGAAACCCGTTTATTTCTTCTACACAATATTTGCACACAATATAATATAAGCACTAGAGGTATTTTTATCCTCCGACGGACTGTAGTAGTGTAATAGGTAAGGTCAAATTTATACGGTACGAAAAGCATTACAAGAACACTATCTGAAACGGTCTATTTCCAGCTCGTCAGCAGTGGTTCGATAAAAATTAGGATGTGATGAGGGTTGCCATGAACGGGTTGGGGGGTATAAATCTCGACCTTTTGACAGGTAGACCGTTTTTCACATCTGGTGCGTGTTGTTATTGTTTTTTATTTTTTTCGGAAAGTCGGCGACAGTATCCGGGACAACGGTGAGACGGAAAATACAAAAATTACAATACAAAACTGTTTTTATGTATTTTGTACTAAATGTGTGAAAAATGAATACGGGCTGTTTTTTCGCTCTTGCGAAAAGAATAAAACGATTTCAGGTGTATTGTTTACCGTGCTGGACCGATGGGCTTTTCAATAACTCAACGGACTCTTGCTCGCGCTAGTGTATTGTCAGCTAAATGTAAAGTCTGGATTAGAAGCGTCATCCAGTTTATATTTCGGAAAAAAAATTAAACGTTAAAGACGACAATGTCAAAACCACCAACTGGTGACACAATGCTTTCTCCAAAGCGGTTGAGTGTTTTTTTTTTATTATTCACTGGTTATTTGGATATTTTTTTGGTGTGATATAATCGTAAAGTAAAGCTTTTTGGTTTTTTTATCCTGTGTTTTTCAATTAACTTATTTTAAAATAACTTATAATAATTTTCAACTTTATCCTCAATTTGTAGTAATTAAAACTTGTGGGTGCGCTTGTTCAAATAATTTGAATTTAATTTATATTTTTCAGACTTTCTTCTGTAAATAGAATATGACTAAATGTAAAAATCATTATTATTATATTAATTTCAACATTGAACTCTAGACTATGTATAAGAATATACAATAATACAATTAAGTTATTTTGAAAGATAAAAACTTACATTTTTGATTAAAACTCACAAAAGTTTTATAAAATTATTATTACTATAAAAAACCTGTCATTCCTAAAATTAAAAATGTATGAATATATATTTATACATATTTCCTATTTCATGTATCATTTAGTTTCCATTGCAAATGTTATTACCTAATTAAATACTTTAATGTTAATATCTTCTTTTTACTTTACTTCATAATAACAGCCAACGTATGTATTTTTTGAATTTTGTTTTTTATAAATTGTACTTGAGACTTTGCAGACGTTTAAAGAAATAAATGTATTACTAAAAAAATAGTTCGTACCGATGAGTTGGTACATTTTTACTGTTGCTAGGATGAACACAATCTTCAAACTACTGCTCAAACTTAAGTAGTTACCTATACATATATTTTGTAGAAAAAAGCAATTAAGCCTTTTTAACTGTCTATGTTATTGGAAAATATTTTATATTTATGATTAATCAAAATTAAAACATAATTTCTTATTCAAGGCATCTGTTACAGAAAATGAACAGTAAGATAAATATATAAAATTAATAATAACTTGAAGAATGATGGTGAATGAATTTTTAATTTTCTTTTCTTTTCTTTTTTTTTAGATAAGCTGGTTACGATACCATTGCCTTTTTAGTTTTGTTTAAGAGCTGCCTGCAATGCTCAGTAATATGATGAGGTGCTATTTTTTTGAAGTGTTAAGAATTATTTATGGTTTTAAAATTTGATCAGTTTAGAAATGACAGTGCATTACAGAATGGAGAGTTTGGGCTTTTATAATTCATATAATCAATTATAAAGGATGTTGTATGTGTTAGCTAAAGGAACATCAGTTGTTTCAATTTGTGTGGTGTCGTTACCTGTCACATTAGCGAAGGTTCGAGCATGTGTGTTTATGGTGTGTGGAGTACTTGCCCGTTGACTATTGGACTATAGTTTAGAATTGGTAGGGTGTCGACGTCATATTTGGTGTTCTTTATAGAAAATACATCTCCTATAATTTGCTGGATGATTACCGATGTGTTGTGTGCAAATAGTAGGAGACATATTTGGTTTGAGACATGTTGTAGTGAGATGGATTTCACCGAATTTGACACAGTGAGGAGAATATTGAAGCATTAGTCATTGTTGTAAATATAAGATTGACAATATAAGTGCTGAGAAATTTGAAATTGTTCTTGTTTTAACTATAACGAATATAACGAATAAGATTACAAGGGGATTCAAAATTTATGTTTCAGCAATTCTATCACATAAGCACTCAAAACAGTGAAAAATATATAATACAAAAGGTTTTTAATTTAGAAACATCTATTATGATTTCACAATATTATAATTTTTATAATATTTAGAGAAGTTTTGAGGGTTCAATTTTACAATTTCAAATGGAAATCTCTACTTTTTTTAAAATAGCTCTCAAACATAGGGTTTCGCATGAAATAATGTTGTTCATGAACTAAAATGTATTTAAAAATGACTTCCCATTATGTTTGGAAAAAAGTATAGGTACCTACCTATTTGAATTTCTAATTTCATATTTTAGAGACAATTATTGTCTTGAAAAACTATTCAAACATAGCAAAAAAATAGGTAGCTGTGGAGGTAAGAGAAATATTGGATTATTCAAACAGATTGACAAGAGACAAACAGTTAAATTACTTCAAGCCTGTAAAAAGGTTAATTAAAAACACCATTTTATTGGGTCCACTATCAGATATAATATAGATTCACATACGACGACCATTAATCACAGAACCCTATAACATATACTCATATAGATACCGGTAATAATAATTACTCAGGCAGGACCAATTATTGTTACCCCGTGAACATTATTCCTTGTCGATGTATGGATGAGGGCCAGAAATGGATAACTCTGTCGAAACTCGAAATCCTTCATCATCGAGTAAAATATGATCGATTAATAAATTATTATATGATATGTTCACACAATTGGCATACCTACACCATATTTCTGTATCAGAAATATTTCAAAATTGTAGAATACTCTTTAATATTTCATGGTATAATAAAGGTTGTTACATCAGAAAAATTTAGTTTACTTCCTATCACAATTTTAATTTTGGATTCTATACTCGTTTTTTCTTTTTTGTCTAAATATACTTTTTATAGCATGGAAATGTTCCAATATTCAATAGTAAGAGTGATTTCTCTAATAAAATATTGAATTTAAATTACTTTTCAAAATATCGGGAAAAATAAAAAAAAATACTGAAAAACTAATATATATGCAATACCAGATTTTTATAAAATCGATGTTGTTATTTTGTTGTAATTCACAAATCACGAAACGCACATACTTGAAATGTTCACATTCAATTATTCAATACGAAATTCTAGATATTTTGATATAATTTTCTTTGTACTTTTGATCTTTCAAACCATTATTTTTTTCGAAGACATATTTTGAAAAATGTTTTTTTTTATTATTATAACATTTTTATTTCAAATTGAAAAGCTTATAAATATAATAATATGATTTGTCTGATAAATTGATCTTGCAGTACATACAAATATTGAAAATAAATAATATTTAATTCTCAGTACTCCCAGTTTTTTTTTATCCTGTTTTCAATATTTTTTTTAAATTAATTACATTTTTTTACTACCTCAGAGAAACATAATTTAAATACACTTAAAATATTATAATAACATAATTACTACGATATATATTTTAATAACAAGTGTTTTATTTTGTTGTTTCTAATACAAAAGCTGATCTAAGTTACAATATTAAAAAAAAATTCCATGTAATATAATAATATACCTAGGTAAAAAAACCTCGTTTATACACAACTAATATTTATATTTTAAAAACACTACTATTTAATAGAAACAATCATCGGTTCATGTCATATTATATATCTTCATATTTTAATTATCTCGAATTTTCTAAGTAATATGTACATAAATAAATGTCAATCATTATTTATTATGTGAGTATACGTAAATAATATATAATATTATAATTCAATTTATTATAAACTATGTATAAATTACAATAACAAGAGACAAAATATTTAGTTATATACTTATATACAATTATAGTTATCTGGATTTAAATTTAAATTTTAAAAATCAACGAATCCATTAAATTAATACTTCTTTTTTAAATAACGAAATTAAGAATAAACACTGGAAAACTGAATTCTGGATAATTTTTACTTTAATATTCCATTTTACGTAGTTTTTTATATTAATCAATAATTCAATGTCAATTATATTTATATACACATATAATTTAATTTAAAAACTACTCCAGTTATAATTACTTCACATATTTTAAAATAAATGAATATTTACCTAATAATATTATATGCATTTGATATGATATATGAGCGTTTTTTTTCAATGATCGTTCTATGAATACGTTTTTCCATACTGGCTATTGACTAGATATGTTTGAACTCAATTTCGTTGAGCTTATCCCGCATGAATAGATTTATTGTATATAGGTATTATTATTTCTGTATAACTCGAAATAGTGACTTACTTTATATGTACCTTTAATGACTAAGTATTATACTTGAGTCTATAGCAACAGTAACACTCATTCATGAGAAATATGTTAGATATTTATTTAGAAAATTGAGAGTTATATTTAGATAACTAATAGATACGTTGAACAGAAATATGAATTCGTACGCACTTTAACAATAAATTAATCATCATGCGACCAATCTAAAATCTAATTTATTGTATAAACTTTATACTATAAAGGATATCGTATATAATCAGTTGTTATAAGATAATATCTGTGTGTGGCTTACGATTATCGTATAGTAACCATAGAACTTTTACTACTAGACAAGCAATGAGTGCCAGCCGCCAGGTGGGTTTATAAATTTATAAATCCACTTTCAATGAGTGTGTGGAAAGAGTAACAATATAGAGTGCGCTTTTTGTTAACTCGTTTTCTCAATATGTACGGTTGTGCAGGGTGGTAGAGGGTGAGATGTATAGATTAATAGATTATTGTATTTTGTCTTCAAGAAATGCTACATCACTGTACTTTTTTGTCAAGACAGCCTATACATCACTGCGAGATGTAGTTACGCCTCTCGTGTAATGCGGTTGTTATATACAGTTCTTGTATAGTAGTATACGATCTATGGTGTATACTATTAAATATACCATAAATCGTTATTTTTAATGATTATAATATTTTCAGGATAGTGTAATCCTAAAATATATTTTAATTATTTCATGAAACACTAAAATGCATGAATATACATGCAAATTTATTTTTAATTGTAGGGTAGAACAAAATAATTATACTATTCAAAATTGACACGCAACAATTTTGTCTAAATCAAAGGTCAAAACATTGTATTATATTAAGTGGGCAATGTCAAAAAATCTTTCGACATTTTTCGGAATACATGAAAATAATGTATTTAATAAATACATAATCATATAATAGAAGATAATACAACATAGAACTACTTTTATATTTTCTAGAATTCTTATTTCGCTCACATGCCTACACAAAATTATATTGTATGCTGAAATACACAAACACGCATTAACATGTACAAAATAACTAAAAACGATGTGAAATCTTTAATGCTGAAACAAATTACGTGTCTTTTCTGAAATGCCAGCGGAAAAAAAATAAAGCAAGAAAAATTATGTTAAGGACGAAAATAAAACGCTTTGTATGTATCGTTCCCGTAAACTCATTGTCGGGGAAGGTTTTTTCCCGTTAACCTTTTCTGTTCACCGGTGTGTTATCGACTGGGATAACAACGTTTGTTTTTTCACTAGAATTTTTTCATTCACCTGATGTCGTTGTTTCTACATGCAATTATGAACATTTTTTTAAAATATATATATCATATTGTTGAAATCTCTCGTGTTGTTCTAATGCACGTTTGAAATTATTTAGGAAAACAAACACATTTCGATTTCTATAAATGTATACTACAAACGTTGGTTACGATATTTTCTGTATAACTGCGTCTATATCTTGTTTAAGCGGAAACCGCTCGGACGGAATGTAATAAATAATTTACCTTTGCGTATAAATACGTCAATATTTCGTCAGAAGAATAACTCTTAAAGTAGGTAATGACCGAAATTCGACCGCAAACGTCAGGATGGTAATATTATAATAAATTTACCATGTCGTGGTTTCCCTGTATTTATATTCAAATGATAATGGTCTGAATAACGGATATTCCAGTACCACTATTACAGTATATTCACTAAGTAAACCAAATTATAATTTATGCATGCCCTATGAAATAATAACATACCCAGTAATACATACATACAAGTGTATGTATAATTTATATACAACATCCGATTGCAGTAATAAATGCATATTGATTAATAAGTATGGTATTATTTTGTCAATGCGTATACAGCGGCGTAGCTGTTCACGAAACAATCTACACAGTTCATAAATTGATTGTGACCAACGAATATTGCTAAACATAAGAGAATTTATTTATTTATAATCTGTGGATCTATTCAAGTGATTTTTTTATTCTAGGTTTTTGAGTGATCAAACTACAATGCAAAATAAATAGCAAAAATAATGATATTAAAGAAATTAAACATTTACTCATTTATGATTATAAAAATATTAAATACACATATTTTATATTTTATTTTATTCAATTTCCATAGTATTGTTATTATTATTATTTATCAATATTCATTATTCACGTGTATCTAAAAATTTGAATTATGTATGTGCTGAAGTTTTAGTAGGATTTCAAACGTCAATTTATTTGTGTTGCTTTACGTTGAAGGTTTCCAACCATGGTTTTGCCACCAAGCACGGGTATACGTCAGAAGCTAATACACGCACGTACTGGAATTTGCGGAGTAGGTAGTCATTGTTCTCCGTTAATGGGCTTCAAATTCGAACATTAGGTATCCACCGTTAAATTCTAAGCATTTATCTAGCAAGCTGGTATATGTTAATATGTAAAGTTATAATCATCATAAGCATCGTAACCATACTAATAAATATTATCAACTATAGAACATGCATTATCATGTAATGTGTACTCGATAATTGTTGAAGCTTAGCAAAATAGTGTACAAAGTACTTACTAATAACTACAACTTTGACATTTATGAATGAATATTAAACATATTGTTATATTTACAAAATTTGTATACAAAAATATCTTGTTGAGAAATCGTCATTATATTGTAGGTAAGTATATAATTTAAATTTAAAAAAAAAATTGGCAAAAGAAAGCGTGCATTAATTTTATGATAAATAAAATTCTTAGTATTGAAACATTGATCTCTAGTTTCAAGAAATGATTCTAAAGTGTTCTTTGGTCATCAAAAGCTAATAATATCAGGTATGCATTTTTTATTTATGATTTCATTGAAAATTATTAAGATTTGAACTGAAATAATTGAAATTACCCCCCTAAAATATCTCTGATATTACATTTTTAGACTGTAAATCAATGCATATTTTTATTCTAAAAAAAGTGATGGGGAAAAACATTGCACTTTATTACTTAACATTCAACTTCGTCTCAAACCAAAAAAATATATTATGAGCGTATTGTTTTAAAATAAATATGGCCTACAAATAGGTATTAGCTAAGACAGTTGGGAACAAAATTAATGCTAATACAACTGATATTATAATTATTAATTATATTAAATTAGATTAGCCTTCTTTTAAAAATGTATACTACTTGACTTGATAGATAACAATATTTTTAAAAATTCGTCTGTATGATAATCAATAGTAGTAGGTAGCTCAAGAAAACATATTTGCTTTTAACTTTTATGTTCAATAATTATTGGTATTATATTAATTAAAAATATGAAATACAATTTGACTTTCAAAATACTATTTACATTTTCCCCAGGTTCAATTAATTAAATGTTTCAAAAAATGTATGTATTGATCTCAAACAATGTGATAATAATAATTAGATTTTTTATTGTGCTAATAACAATACATAAATGTTATGTAGCCATAAACGCAACGGTGAAAAAACTATTATTCCTGAAAGTATATAGAAAGGTTATTTCCATGGTTCAAAAGTAAGTACCAATTAAAAAAAAAAAAAATAAGAAGAAGAAGAATTAACAGTGGTCTTTGTAAGATAAAAATATAAAGGATGCAACTTCCTTAAGTATTGCGAATAACAATGAAATATTTTATAGACTGATTAATTAAATTAAATTAAATAATTGAATAAAATATGATGCTTTTATCATGTACAATAATATTTTGTCATTCATTAACATTTATATGGCTCTTAATGAATCATTTCCAATTTTTGAGAAAATTAAGAAATCTGTTACATGAAAGATATTTTTTCAACATAATGATCTTATATTAGAATGTTAGATAATACATATTCATTGTATAGAAATTAAATCTAATGATGATAAAACGTCGAAGAGATATGAAGGTTTTTATATTTTATTAATATAATATTTACGTTTTTAAATCCACGCTGTCTCTAAAAATCGAAAAAATGACACCTAAGACGTAACTCACAAGTTTTGTAAATCAAATATGATGAACATAACAATTGAATATTAAAGATGTCTTAGAAAATATTTTAAAACAAATTGAATTGGAAATATTGTAGATAACAATTTATGTTATTGTATAATTTAGTTATAAAACTATTTATCATAAAAAAACAACATTTTCATTCCAACGATACATGTTAAATTTATTACTATTCCTATATAATATTACTGATGTATGATCTAAACGGGTTTAATAAAAAAATTATAAAACGAAATTGAATGTGATAATGTGCAATTTGAATATTTAATCTGAAATAGATAGAAGTTTGTTTTTGCAAATGTTTAATCGTATTTTATCGGTATGTATTATAGTATTTATTATTACCATTAATTACGTTAGATTTCGGTTCCAATAAAACAAATTACTATAGTATTCGTGTGTATCCTCTGCGAGTGAATAGTGAATAATAATAATAATACATTGTTGCGTATTGTTCGGTTGATTAATTGGGCTTTTAAGTTTTAATTATGAATATTCATAGAATATAGACGTACCCCATATCAAAAGACACCAGGTATATAGCTTTGCTCGGTAATTGTAGTGTTTTGTATTTATAATGTATGAGTCGAGTTTTTATCAAGAATAACACGCGTGCTCTGAATATAATTCAATATTGAAGCGATGCTCTTTATTCCTCTACGATACCTTTACGTAGAACAAGTGGTGATATTGTTCAATTTATGTTGTTTGGAAAAAAAATGTAACAAGAACGCGTATAACACTGTGAAAATATTTACCAAGAATCTCATGGTTCCAACGATACTGTGAACCAATAACGCTTTAACACTTCACGGCAAAAAAAAAGAAGAAAAATACAAGAAATATCTATTACACATTCACGTGAATAAAGGCATACGTAAAAATATTATTATTGCGTCGCCACGAAATATATTTTATTCGAAGGAAACCATATGCATAAGCATAATTATAATAGGTTCGTTCAAATTCCACACTTAAAGTGAAATCATTGTATCATGCGAAATTGACACACCTAAATAATGTTATTACCAAAATATAAGGTCTTTGATATTTTGGCATTTGTTAATTGTATCTAGTATATTATATAATGTTTGGGTGCTAGATAATACTTAATTTACTGTATATATTTTTGTATCTTTTATTAAAGTATCTTGAGGTAAATATTAATGTATCTGGTACCTATCATGTCTCGATGCTTTTTACCAAACATCTTTTCCATCCCTAATTTTTATTACATACCGATAAAAAACACAATATATGGTATATATAACTAGGTACACTCAACGTATTTGCCGAAGGAGCTAACTGTACAGGCAGTCGACGAAACATAAAAACAAAAGAATTGCTTACGTAACAAACGTTCGATTTCCAGATCTCGTCCGCGAAGGAGTTACGAACACTCAACGAGCGTAACATTCATGAATATATCGTCGCTTTCGGTCTTGCCGTATGATGCAGCTGTGGCTGTGATGATGACGACGGTGACGGCTTTGGCGGTAGGGGGGGGGGGGAAGTGGAGTAAAAGAGCGGGTGGTAGCGACGTCAGCGAGTGAGGTGTGGGGGAGAGGTATCATTTTTTGAAAGAATGAAATATAATAAATTGCCGTGCACCCTACAAGGTACGTATACTGATCGGTGGAAAGCGATAAATTCGTTTGGAAATTTCCCGTCGGTCCAATCCTCGGGTCTCGGAGGGGAAAAAATACTAACCGTTTTCTGGGAATCACGACCACGACGTCGGTGACTACGACACGGTGATGCGGGTGGGTAGAAACGACGGTGGAGCGGTGGTATACTCAGTGATCTCAAAGTGTCACGCGGGGAGGAGGGGTCGTCGATAATTATTATGGCTTTTCCTCCACTGTCGTCGTCCGCGGTTCATAGCAGCAGTAGCCGTCTTATCCATCGCCGCCGCCGCCGCTATATAAGTGGTGTGGGGGGAGCCTGTGCAAGAGCTCGCAACGGATTATCCACGAGCTGCAAAAGCACGGTCATTAGAAGTCAATCAATCAGTCTCACGCCTCCCACACTACACCGGAGCGTCTCGTACACACACACACACACGCGCGCGCAAGCGAGCACCGATCGCGTGTACACCCTTTCGTCATGCCGCCGAACCACCCCCTCTCACCCCCCCGCGGTGTAGCATTACTGCGCGTGACCCACCGCGTCACGTTTGACACCGGACCGGAGGGGTTGGCCGGAGAGGTTCGATAATTGTGTGCCCGGCAAAACCACCCGGCGCAAACGGATGTAATTGAAAACCATCGCGTCTGACGCGTGCGATGAGAAAATATCTTTGCGCGCGAGTTTCGCCAAGACAATGACATTATTATTATTATTATTATTATTATTATTATCGTTAGTGATATAGTGATACCGTGTTGCCGAAAATAATAGTCGCACACCAACACCACTATTCCGTATGGTAGATATAGATTTACCTTGGCATACATCCAATTAGTTGTCGGGTGAATGGTATGTGTATGGTTACTGATCGTAGTTAGAAAAAAGTACAACTATTATATTACTGGGCAGCAGCAAGTTGACGTTATTTCGAAATACATCTCAATATACTCATTTTGAGGCATATTATACATGCCTTTTTGTCTTATAATAAATCGTCATTGACATGAGATATAACATATATAATATGGTTTATCGATATGGTTCTAATAATTGTAATAACGAGTAAATTCAGAATAAACATATTATTTTAGGAAATATGTTACCGATATTATTGAAACTTACGGCTTTTAGTAATTTTGTAAAATAAATATAAAATCGTTCTATTATTTCTATTTTAATGTGAAAAGAAAATTCAGGGTTGAAAAATCAAAACCATTAGATCATTAAACCTATGGATTTTTAATTTTTTTTTTTTAATCCAACACTTTAATTTTTACCATCATCTTGCAAAAAATAACATAAATTTAAATTATATAAAGTTTGATATCTATTATTTATAGTATATCGTTGTACACGTCTAACGTCATACGGTGGCTTACTTGTACAAGATACTCCATTATTCTATATTATTGTGTTTATGAGTATTCATTTATATTGGTCGGCGCTTTGTGTAGGCAATTTCGGTACATAGGTGAGTAGATTGGATTTCGAACAACATCCCACGCTGTAGTTACCGATGAACGTAATAAATAATACGAAAGTATTTCGTTACTTCGACCAAAACTTGTCAAATACTCATGTGGACATGTGTGATGACTAGGTACAGTTTAAAAATGATGACGACAACGACAACGATGACGGATTTCAACAAATTATTGTCTGTCTTAGTGATGCCCCAGTTAATTTTACTCTATGAATTCGTTATTCACTTATATAGATTTAGTTATATTATTAGAAACGCCATTTTGACACTAAATGAATGGTAATAAAAATGTAATTTCAATATTGTTGGTTTTATACTTTTATCTATTGTTGTAAAAAAATAAAATAAAATAAAGTATGCTATTCATTAAAAATTATTGTTTTTTTATTTTTTTTATTAACGTGTTTTTGTTTGAGATATAAAATACAATGTCATCTCACAAAAAAAAAAACCAAAACCTCCTCTGATTTAAAAGTATGTTTGGCGTGATAGGTTTATGGGGTAAGAAATATGAATACACTTAAAAATATTATAATATACGACTATATTATGCAACACAAACGAATGAACAGTACAATATACTTTACATACCTCTTATTATTCTTTTTATTTTCTCACTGACCATAATAAAGTATTGTTTTTAGTAAACTGGGATAGAATATTGATGAGGGAGAATTAGAGAAGTCTCGTGGTTGATCGCCGAAACAGAGAACAGCATATTCATTTTAAAACTGATATTAATTAAAATTGATGCATTCTTTAGTTCTGCAGCGTTCGTTAGATAATTGCTTGAACAAGTTAACACAATAGTCATAATATGTTGGTCTTATATATTATACTAACATACATAACTGGTCCTTACTGAAATCAAGAAAAAACCATACAGCTCCCGGGTTACCTGCGATAGATTATATTTTATAATTCTTTTACGAACCCAGGGGTTATTTACCACCACTTTCATTTCGGCGCATTAAAATTATTAATTATTTTGAATTATGTTCAACGGTTAGTTTATGGTGTTGGCGTGTCATACCGGGTTTTTTCTAATCTCGATTTACATTAAGTAGGCAGGTCTGTTTTTTTATAATATATTCACGATTCGGTCATACGTTATTTCTTATGCACACAATATATTTGTTAATCACATAGTTTTAATTATTTATGTTTATAAAATAATATACAACATTATAGATTTTGCTAGCAAAACGAATTTATACCATTTAAAATTGTATAATAACTATTAGAACTTTAATAACTTTAAATTAAAATTGAATATACAAATTATTATACATTTTAATTTTTAATTTCCTATTTATTAGTTATATTATAAGTACTTGTATATTTAGTATTTACTTAATACAAATAAAATAAAAATGTTTAATATTTGAAGGAAAATAGATAATACGATTCAAGTCCAAAAATGTAATGAAAAAAATGGAAGTACATATTATAGTTTATCAATTCGGATTGAAATGGTCCTACCCATATCTTCTGATTATATTGTTATTGTATGTTATTGTTAATAGCTTATATTAACTTTCAACTGCGTTCAGTTTTTGTTCGATGTTTCTTTATTATATTTAAATATTTGTTTAGCTAGATTATTGTTCATGCCAATAACGGATATACCTACACAATTATAAACTGTATATACCAATATAATTATATCATAACGCGTTATGATTACAATTAATTTCCATAGTGTTCACCCAAGTGAATGTTTTGTAATTCATTATATACTGTCATTTGTAATAAGTCTATATTAATCATCTTGTCAACTTTACATCTATTGTTCATATGGTTTACTGAATTGTTCTGGCTTTTTATATATTATGTATACATGAGTGATATTTTAGCATTTTCCCATAACGGCAAAGTTCACTTACAAGCTAAAGCTACAACATTTATTTTAAACATAAAATTATGATTCCAATCAGTTTGGATCAAAGTGTAGTGTATCTCATCATTTATAAGTTATGAATCATAATTCATGTTATTTGATATTGTTGATCTATTTTTATCAGCTCTATAATCACAGCCATCAGTTACAAACTACTTTATTCATTCCATTATAATTGAGTTTAGATTGAATAAACGATGTATGGTAGTTATTTAGTTTTATTTTTCGTAGTCATTCATATTTTATTATCTTGCTATTTCTAATAGTATTTTCTAACATACGTAATGTGCATTAGGTACACAACTGCGTACTACTAACAAAATTAAAATTGAATATTTTTCGTTTTGTGCCAAACAAACTAAGTTATGATTGGAATGTGAATTCAAGTCATAAGCTATTAAATATACACAGTTAATATATGATATATATAATCTACTTTATTTTTCGATACATAAATAAATGTTTATTTAGCACTGTTTAGATTGTTGAAGGCACTATATTGACATTTGTTAAAATGTAATTTTTTTTTGTAAATTATATGAGAGAATGTTTTTTACCTATAATAAAATATTAGTGTGCAAATGTTCTATAAATAATGAAATGTTTAATTGAGACTTTGCATGTACGTATTATTGAATTATCAATATTCATTATTAAAAAAAACATTTTTAATTAAACAATATTGTTACAAAAAACGCGAACTGTATTTATAAATAGTTTCTAAAAGTTAATTAATACAATTATATAATTTATGTATTATTTATTTAGTTGTCTGTAGGTACTTATTAGACGTTACATAATTATTGTAAAAATATGAATATCCTGTTTTTTCCTCTATAAATGTTGTAATAATTATATAATAGCTTCATGTAAATTACACCGGAAAATTTAGTTAACCTTATCAACATAGTCGAACAGTTTTGGTTTTCTTCCGTGATGTAATTTGAACAATTAATACCGTTTATGTTGTAGCTTGAAATACTAATTGATAATCAATGCTAATGTGACCCCAAATACACAATTATTTATAAGTAATTGAGCATTAGAGTCTCTATCTATGGGGTGGTCGTAACTAGACAAAACCTCTCGAAATGTTCATTTTTTTAAATATAAAATTGGGTTGTAATTGCAAAATTATTATTACATTGTATTCTCTTTAACAGAGCCAATTAAATAACTGAAAAAAATATGCTTAGCATTTCACTATTAATTAAATCATTAAGTTTTTTTTATAAGCTTGTACTTTAAAGTTTAAATCACGATACAACTATATTGCAACTAACTAGTAATTTTTAGAAATAACTGTAGTAAATACAGTATAGTATACTATTAAGTACAGTTCATAACCATTTAATTATATTAATTGTATATTTATATATATGTATAATGCACATTGGACTAGTTCTACTATCACTAAATATTTAATAATGTTAAATTCATAGATATTTAACGTTACTACTAAATGGACAAATTCTCTATACAATACCCAACTACACTGTTGAATATTAACAATAGGTACCTAAACGCATTTTAATTTTAAAAAAAAATACCTACTTTATATTTTATGGTCCTTATTCAAAATATGCTGTACAATGAAAAAAATGTTCCTTATTCAAAATATGCTGTACAATTGAAAAAATGTTCCTTTTACTACTTTTAAAAGCTAATGAACAATATTAGAATAATTGTGTACATAACGTCCAAATTATCTTATTATATTTCTATTTAATACCTAATATTAATAATTCTTATTTTTTGTCAGCAGTATATTTGTCATCTAAAAATGTTTATTATGGAGAATATAGATACAAGTATTGGTTAAAAATGAATAGCGGTGAAAGAAACAACATTGTATATTTATATTAACTTAATAAATACTATATAATTACTATGTATGGGGTTCCTTGTTTGGTGGAAATGTTAGTGAAACAGCAACTGAGCAAAGAGAAGAGCATTTAATCAAAATAAGTTATGAGAAATCTAGACAGTGTGTGTTATCTGAAATTGAAGTAGACAGTTACGGGGAACGTCATATGGTTAATAATTCATAAGCACCAACAAGACGTTTGCCTGTCAAAAGCCACCACAATTTTATTACAAACTATGAAAAAACTTGTATTTTACATTCACATTATTTAAGGAAAAACCAATTAAATGTACAAAAGTAAATATTACTTACTTATAATATTCGTTAATTATTAGACAGTTGAAATTAATTTAAATAATTCTACAAATCATATACAATTAATTATTATTTTAATTATATGTTCCTGTTGCCGTTAGTTGGATTAGCTAACAATAAAATATTATACTACCTATGCATATGGAAAGACCTAGAAACCAATGATTACATACTTGCAGTGTTCAATGTATTCATCATTGCATACTGTAGGTTGAAGATTACCGAATGATAAAAAATTTAATTTAGCAAGTGGAGCGGAGTTAATTTCGAGTGAAAATATCCAGCCTACCTATAATGGAGCCTCTCCGCCATCTCATAACTAATATCCATTGTTCAAAGTTCAAAATGGTAGGACATATCTCAAAATAATGACAACTGTTACGATAACCAGTCTCGTCTCACATATTTGGACAAAGGGTTCTCTGGGCAAAGTTTATACCACCTACATATCTGCACGTATATTCGAAACACAAACATACATATACGCGTATATATAATACACACGTATTCACATCTACACCCGTAAAACGGTGCAACGGTAGTCATGAAATATCGCAGGCTATGTACGTTAACAACCCAATATCTATCTGAAGGAGCCACCGGGTATCGTTTCAATACAACAACACGAGCCATTCGGGTCTCATTTATTTTTGAAAATCAGTACTCACTTTAAAATAAACTATTTGTCAAACGCGCAGTAAACGAATTTTTTTTAAATATTATTATTAATAATATTGACGTTTTTTAATTTTTGAAAAACATAATAAATCATTCGAATCTACCTTTCCACTTCAAGCCAACTATCGGTAGTTAATATACATTACAAGAATAATTACTAAGAAAATACAAGAAACTAAACTATTATTTTTGACATCATGATTCAGAAAACTAGTAAATTCCTATTGAGGAAGTTCTTAAGGTAAGATGTTAACAAGAATGCTTACTTAAAAAATTAACGAGATAAAAAATAAACAATAAATTATTTTTATTATTTGGTATGAAAGGAATTATCTTAATATTATGCATTCTAATTAGTTATAGTACAAACACATTTACCCAATTAGATACAATTTACAAGTTAAGTAACTTTAATAATTTTAAAACCTCTTTTTTTTTAGAAAGTATATTTGCATAAATTATTGGGTTCCAAAATCGACTTTCAAATCAATTACCTGAAAACTGATTTCTGTATATACAATTTGATATGGTTTTACAATAATATTTATAACTCGTTTATTAATCTTATCAGAATATAATATGTCTACATGGAAACTGAATATCAAACCATTTCATATTAATTGATGGTTTGTTAAATATTTTTCAGTATCCTAATGTAATAAGCCATATTATATCCAAACAAATGTTTGATTCAACGTGTGAGACAAACACTAAAACTTCTGTGTTTAAACTAAACGATAGTCATTATAACGTGTATCACAATACCACGTACCAGTGTTAAAACGTTACGATTGGATACAAATAAATTCAAAATGTTTTACTCGCACTATACAGTTGGTAATAAAACACAAGAAAATGTTTTAAAATATACAGTTTTATGTGTATGAGCGTGATATATACCTCGATATAACTAGTACACAAAGTTTGAAATGATTCGTTTGAACACCATAAGAAATAAACAAATATGGAAATGTATGAGTTTATCAAAAATTGACGTCAATTCAGAGACACTAAAAAAATCACTAGATATCTACTTCACACAAATAGCTTTCTCCGAATGTGGTTAATTTTAAATCATCAATAAAGTTATATTTATTTTACAATAACATGCATGGTTTTTGTTGACAGTTTTTAAATGTTCCATGAACAAAGTTATACTTTAAGGCTAGGAAATTTAACATCAAATTGTACATTGAGAAGATATTTTAAATTTCTTAGTAGCCATAGAAAATATATTTTATCTGTCTTTTTTTATATGAACACTAAAATTGTAAAACTTTACTATTTTTTCTTCTGTAATTAGCTTTATTTATAAAAGAAATACCATAAATACAATAAATAAGTTAATCTTTACAAATGTATAGAAGCGTCTGACTTAGTTATTTGATATATTTGTTGGAATAAAACTTTGATGGGTGACATTGGAAACAGAGGCAAACTTGTCGGAACGTATAAAAACAGTCCATTCCGGTTCCGTAAATAATAACGTATAATCTAGTTATCATAAATATTTATTTGGTATTTGTTTTTTAATATTTTTGAATCAAATAAATGATCATTGATTTGAAATAATTAAAAAGAATAATGAAATGTGTACCTACTGAAGCTTCACGTCACTATGTGGAATTACTGGATTTGTATTAGTTTAATTGTTATAGTTACCTATAGTAAATAATATGTATCATGTATATGACAAGATATCCTTTTATATAGATAGCATATTTAAAGATAATTATAAATGGAAACTAATGGGTTGTATACAACAAGATGCATTTCCAAAAAATATATTCATATAGACAACTTGACATAATCAACGATGGTTGACTTTTGCAAATACATGGTTTATATAGCTAACAGTATTATGTACCTACTTATTATATAATTAACTGTGTTACATAATGCCGTATAAATATTGGATAATATGGAAGAAAAATAATATAATATAAAAAAGAAAAGCAAAGCAAATATATTGTACAATACATTTAATGCTAGGAAGGTTATTTATAATAATTGTATTAGATTGAAACAATTAAAATAGTTCTTATTTACATATTTTCATGAACAGATCCTGCAGGTAAATTAAAAAATACATTTTAAACAGTTGGGTATCTGATTGAAAATTTTACTTAGCGAGTTAAACTTCCTTTTGTTGGCATAAATTGCAATGGTCTGCTTACTGTAGGAAAAACAATACTTTGCATACAACAAGTAGCAATATAATGGAATCCGAATTTTCCGTTTCTACTGAATATTTTGGCTTTAAATACAAATCCTGTGTTATATATGTGTATATGTCTAATGTATATATATATATTTACCTATTTATTAAATACTGAACGGTCCGGTAATAGGAATATCTGGTTACTCTTTCCCAGAAGGGTTTGATTTATTTCCCTTGGAAAGGGTGAATATCTGGATAGGACGATGGTAAAGTGTTACCGATAGCAAAAGTTGTCGTCAATGATAAATACACCAGGCAGTTATTTGCAGGCAACACAATCAACAAGGCCAAACGATCGTTCTCTGTCAGCTACACGTGATTTCCGATACTACCGCAGATGTAAATAATTAATTCGCGGACATTCCCTCTAGAATTATTGTCATACAACACGTACCTATATGAGATAGGATAGGCATGCAGATATTATGTTATTCAAAACACTGAAGTCTCTAATTGCGTGCAGTGATCAATACTCGAGTTTTATAGAAAAGCGTTTAAAAGTTCGGCAGGTGCACTGAAATATTAAGATGATGATTTTCGATATGAGAAATTTGAGTACCCAGTACCCATGTCAAAATTATTATTTAATATTTTGACGAAAGAGTCACAGGTGAGACTTGGAATGTGGTATATACGTAATTTGAGGATTAATTTTAAATACCTACTAATGTTTTGAAATTATTGTTAATACATAACACAGAATATTTTTCAATATTTACATACTTAAACTAAATAAATAATAGAAAATACGTAAACACAATTGTTATTTAACAAAAACTCTTACCTATTATACCATAAACATCATTAAAATATAATTGTCAAGGATTATTTATGAATTACATTTTAAAAACTTTCAATCTAATGTTTAATAATGTAGTCAAAAGTTAGATAATTGAATAAAAAAGTAATACAATTTTGTTGGATATTTTTAATTTAAATATTAATTAATTTTCAGTTTACTTATTAACTTAAAGGATTGTGGTGTTTATTTAATTTGATAAGTAATTAAATATTAACTGTTTAATTATTTTTGGAAAAATATTGTAAAACAGAATGTTGTTTTCTTCAAACTTAATTAATGTTTTATATTTTATAAAATTTATGTAAAACACATTATTTTACATTTGTGAATTATGCTTAGGCCATACTAATACTAATAGTACAATTTGACATTATTCAATTATAAATGAAAGCTTATTTTTATTCCAAAATTATACAGTGAACTAAACAAAATACCGGTTAACCGTAATTTATTCTTAATGTATTATTAGTAAAAAGAGAATCGGAAAATACAATATCATAATACACTTTATTATGATTTTTGTTTTAGTTTCCGAGGAGTGAGCGAATGCAATTCATTCAGATTTTTAATTTTTGATTTTATTGAAAATCAAATCGTATTAACTTAAAAAGGTCACATTTTTGCTTTTTCAATACTTAGCATAAATATACATATAAAAAAAATCCATTCAAAAAAAAAAAAAATACCAAAAAAGTGTAAGGTATTATTTTTTAGCAAAATCAAAACAAAATTATATTTTTATTTTATAAATTTCCAATGTTTTATATTAAACTAAGTACTCTCATAATCGAATTCAACATTTTTGGCTTAAAAATAAGGAATAAAATCATAATATATCTCCATTAAAGAATCTTCTAACTAGATAACTATTAACCTTAAGTTCCCATAATGTGTCATTATAGCAGTGCAATTTAATAGTTACAAATCATATGCTCTTCAGCTCAGAAAATAACCTAGTCACATATTAAACAATTGTTGAACGTTTTCATTTTTATGAAATTTAAATATTACTAGCAAATAGCTACATTGGTTTTTAACAAATAAAATTGTGTATACAATATACATTGATGCACGATTCTGACATTATTTTGAGAAAGCTTAATACGTTGGTTTATAGTTTATTATTAGTAAACGTGTGCACGCAATCCACTTAGTTGAAACTTCTGGCAACTTTTTTTCAAACTCTCCCATACCTTTAGCTAAGTTTGAAACTCAGAAATGTGATAAAAACTCGAACATTATATTATATTTGGTTAGTTTATTACTACCTACTAATCGGGTGCGGTGAAAGGTAACATATTTAATAACGATCCGACCTACATAGATGATTTATCCATCTTAAATGTTTCAAAAGGTGTCTTCATCAGGATATAATAAAAAATAATTAAATAAAACTGTGATCGGTATAAAACAGCATTAAATAAACTTAATTATTAATTCTATTTGTTTGACGCATGTTAAAAATCTGAATATTTTATTTCTGGATACTTGATCAATAATTAACAGCTTTCATAAAATATATTAAGTTATTACACGGACAATGTAATGCAATTATTAAAAATGAATACGATTTAAAGTCATGTACAATTTTTTTATAGAATATTAAAAGAAGACAAGTAGTTTTACGTTATAACGTGTTTAACAAAACTGCGTGTATTCTAGAATCTAGGTTAGTCTGTAAAGCGTAAAGGCTCTAAATAATAATTTACAATCCGAAAAAATCCAACTAAATTACTATAAGTATCTATTAATAATATATTACATGTTTGAATAAAGACAAACATGTAATTATATATTGATATCATAGTAATCTCGGAGATACTTTTCTTTTTAATTTGGTCTTTGTGCCTCACCACAATTTTCATAATATCTAGTAAATTTATCTTAGTAAGTTCTAAACAGAAAATTATTTCAATCTGTAATGCACAATACATTTAAAAAATATGTGATGTCACTTATGCAGTCTGGTTGTATAGTACCTACTTATATTTTGAGTGTAACTCGTCATTGATTAACACACTTTAATAGCACAGACTAGTGGAAGCATCGAATATTGCAATAGGTGCATTAATCGTGATTACATGTAGAAGATATCTTAAGCCAAAAAAAAGGAGGGTTGACGATGGCGTCAACAATCTGGGCAATCAAAACGCATTCCAAATGAAGACGAAGACCTAATTGACAAACCAGTCATTGGCTGTCTGTGCAAATAATTTTAATTGTAGTGCTGCCTTGGTTCTCGCAGGAAATTCATTTTCTTTTTAACGTGGCCACCTCTGACAGAGACCAATGTTGAGTATAATATAGTAACATAAAATCAACTATCTGGGTTGGGGCATAAAGTAACTTTAGTGGGCGGGGTGAAAGTAATACTAAAGCAATTTTCACCGAGTCTCACAGTTGAAAAAAAAATAATTGTAATGGATATGTTAAATTGTAATTTAATGATAAATAATTGCATGATTCTGAAGGACAAGCTAGTGATGTTTTGCCATTATTTATAAGGATATTTTATCATCTATTTATACTAATATTGTCTACTAGTAATGTATTATTTCTATTATTATTAATTTTATTTTTACTTTAGTTATTATTTTTTATACTCAGCGGAATTAAAAATATTTAGAATTATTTTAAGCTATTTAAGGGCATTTGAAATAAGATTGAAAACGCAATACAAAATCATCTTGACTCTAGCTATTTAAAAATATTAAAGCTACGTGAGTATGAGTAATATATGATTTCTTATAAGTAGTTCTAACTGAAATCTAAAAATTAAAAAATGCATGAACACAATTTCTTTAATAGACATTTCAATTTCAAATTCGAATAAAATTATATATTTAAACGAAGAATAACAATTTCAATTACTTTGATAGTATTCAAATATATATATAATTGTCGTGGTCTTGAAACTTTGCAGTATATTATTATATTGTACATACACAATTAAAATTTCAAAACATTTAGATTACCTTTAAGCTATTTTCTATCTATATCATACAACTATTCACACAGATTTACGACAAGGTGGTACTAACAGAAAAGAAAACTATAATAATACATTATATAAATATATTATACTGTTATAATAGTCAACTAAATGCAATGTTTTAGTCAAAAATTAAGTAAGCCTACCGTAATATTAATAGTAAAATAAATCATTTTTATGACAATATAAAAAAAGACATATTATAAAGTATACTCAGTAATATAGGCTGACAGACTGTCTTCGCTCTGAATCGTTTTTTGTATGCAATGATTTATCATTGATTTAAAATTTAACACATATATTACAGTGACTTACTCCATTACGATGTACACTTGACAACTACTGTACAGCAGAGCGATTACCTACGTTTCTTTCTTTATTTTACTTTACTCGGTTATTTAAAAAAGTATTTTTACTTTTTATTTCCCAAAGTACCTACAAGATCCAATATTTGTTCAGAAACCATCCACAAAATTTTATTTTGAAACATTTGTTTCTCCCTAAAGTTTTGGTATTAGGAAAGCTATTGTTAACTAACCACGATAATCTATTTGCACAGATTTTCCAATAATTTTGTGGTCTATCAGAACTTCAGACATTTTCCAACTGCATCTTTATGAACCGATTTCAATTATTAAAATGTCTATCATACTAATAGTTGGTAGATATTAATTTAATGTGATGTGTTTATATATTTTTTTAAATAGATAACCTGCAATAAAAGAATATTATTTTCTAAAAGTATTCGTTTTATTTTCATTAAATTTAAATTAGCAAATATTAATCTTTTTCATTGGAATATAATATTATACCTTTTTCTTAACTCTCCGTTTAGTCAGTAAACTCTCTGTAATTTCATATTCAGAAAAATAAGTTATAAGAACTTTGCTATTATATATTTTTATACAATTAAGTAAAACCTTTATTATGTAATTGGAAAATAATCTTTAATAATCTGTCAAAATCATTTTTCTTCTTTTATATATGTCTCTGTAATTTGAAATTATATTAATAAATTTTAATTCTTTGGTTGTTAACTTTTAATGTAGTCAATTATTTTAATTTAAATGTTTGTTATTATATCATTCTAGTCAAATTAAATCTTTATTATTTAATAGTTTTCAATTATTTGGTAATGTTGAATGTTAAGATATTAGGTTACTTTACTGTACCGGCTGTATATTTATATTATAATAATTATTAAAGTACATATACCTATATCATCCATACTCATAAAAATGGGATTTCAGAAAACCAATAAATTTCCCCTTGTAGGACTAATCTCGGTAATAAAATAAGATTGTAAAATAATATTGCAGTCTAATTTTATTTAATATAATATTACAATCTTATTTTATTATCATATCTATACATATATAGGTACGAAGATTAGAGTCCTGTAACTCTACAAGGCATAAAAGTTAGCTTTAGAAGAGATCAGAATTTGAGACTTTGATTTTACTATAAGATTATTCAAAAACAACTGTTATTAAATCTATAGGTATAGATCAATATTTTTTTTATTTTACATTTTACATTTTATTATGAGGTTTGAGGTTTGTAACAAAAATATTCCTTGAATATTTTAGTGATTAAATATAAACAAAAAAATACATTGTTCGTGGCTTACAATTAGATTCCAAAAGCATAATTATTAATAAATACAATCAATTAAACACATCAGAAGCAGTTATATAGGAATAATCAATTACGAACAATTTTTAAATTATTACGTTATTTATAATTAAAGTAGTTTTAAAAATATTTCTACAAATTTGCAGTGAAAATTTGTTGGGCATAGATCGAGCACCTTCCAAATTTGTTGGACTTTATTTTCACTATAGTAGGGCTTTTTCATATTTTACGCTGCCATCTTTAATGCTCCTACAGCACAACTTTTTGTTTGTAATTTTCTTCTTCAGCGTTTGAAGTTATTATGTTTGATTAAATTCATTAAAAACGCAATCAATTATCAATTATTTTGTTATTAATAGTTCATACAGTTTAGTTTTTAATAACTATAAGACTTGAAAATTTAATACAAGCTTTAATGTATAATCATTTTTATTGTATTAAGAATATATCAAAAATTGGTTGTTAAAACTTGTTTTAGAAGTGTTGGCCCACTGTTTATTAAAGTTGCGTATTTGAGGAGGGAAGAAAGGAGCATTCTCAACCTCTCGAGACCTTTTTCGTGTATGATGCATGGTATAGTTACCTACAAATATGCAAAATTAATTTCCTAAAAAACTTGTATTGGGTATTAAGAAGTTGATAAACATGAAACATTTTAAATTGTCAAATTAGTTGTTATATTTAGTATTAAAAATGAAATGTTCCGACGAAGGTTAATTTAATTAATAACATTTGTAAAACACCTGGACCTTTAAAAGAGAGGGTTAGGAACCCTAAAAAATGTATTGAAATATGCCATTAATTTGTTATATAATTGGTTTTTATTAGTTATAATATGTTTATAGGTAATATACATTTTTTTACAAGGAAAAAATATTTTTTTGTTTTATGATTTGTCTTTGATTTCAAATTTAACACATTATCCAATTAAAAGTGAACTACTTTGTCGATCCGACCAATTTATTTTATTTTATCCTTGCATACATTAATATTATTTATATTTCCGTACTTACAGTATTATTTTTAGATTGAATGTATCATAAGCACAGACTAGATTAAAGATGACCGACTTCTGATTCTATTTTAACAGCCTTAACCACACGAATAAACACGAAACCACTGAGGTATTAGATGAAATGACCGTCTAAGCCGCAGTTCAATTATTGTTATATGACGTAAGCCACGATCAGATACTAAAAATCATTGCTATAAATAAAAAATAATTCTATTATATATTATATGTATATAGTATATGTTTGAAATTCTATTTGGTCTGGTTGCACATGGATATGATATTATATAGAATCAGGATAAAATCTGACGGTTAAAAATGCAATACGTCCATTTAAGTTATCGTGGGTCAAATCTGGTCTTCGAGCAATAAGTGTTGTTCACGACGTTCACGTATTTCTACCTTTTGAAAAATAAACATGGATTTTTTTTTGCACCACAGTTAATACACCGATAGCAATCCGATAAATTGAGGTGAGTGCACAGAATACGAACACGAACGAAGGTATCACTATTAAATCGGAATTTCACATTCAAGATAGAACTTTGCACTCAACACCTCATTAAAAGGACATCACATCCTCATGTGTTGTCTCCATCTTATTAATGTACGGCATAGCAAATTTGCGTTCAGCAGAACACATATTGTGTTCATAACTTTAGAGTGAGTAGACCTATTTTAAAAATCATATGTAAGATCAATAACTACGTGGTTTTGATCAGTTATTTATTATGTTTTAATTTTTAAGCATGTTATAAGCATTCTTAAATTGTAATATTTGACATACTCACAACTAACTTAAAAACTAATTAAAAATAACGTTCTTGCCTTTAAGTTTATTAAAAGTTCAATTCACTCTTATGTTTAAACCTACAACACAAAAATTGGTTCTTATGAACGCAGATTATTGCTTTGTTGTTAATTTGCAGACTGAGTCAACACACGTGGATGTCCATACACTTAATATTAATTATTTTTTATTTTGTACCAAGTTATTTAATTCATTTGGTAGATTATTCTTATTCTTTTGACATCTGAAAATTGTCAAATTGATTTCGTTCATAGTTTATTTATAATAAAGTACCTACCATTGTGCTACCAATGAAAAGCTGTAATGTAAGTTTTGTGTGAGTTTTTTTATAAATACAAATTGTATTGACCACGGCTATATAATAATAAATTATATATTATTGCTGTTGCAAATTACTGTTGTGCAATCTCTATGTTGAAAAGTTATACATAAAATATGATAAAAAGATAGTGTAATGGTTTTCATTAAACAAAACTTAATGGGATACCTATCACAAATAAGACTAATAAGAGAAACAGAATGTATAATAACACAGAGACACGTGAAGATAAATGATAAAAACAAGAAAAAATCTACAGTGAAACGATGTGAAAAAAAACTAAAAAGATACTTTAGTGAGTATAAGTACCGAAGTATACACATTACGTTTCTAGGACAATCAGATTATTCGTATAGAAAATCCCTGAAGATCTTTACCGAACATTGTTGTTCACATTGTGCCAGTAGAGTGACACACGTGTCGTAAAGTAAAAACAACTTCGACCACTCCTCTCATTAAATCAATGAAAATAAAGAACACCAATGCAAGGGTGGATACAGGGGGATGCAATTATAATAATTCCTCCTCATCCCCACGGGAAAAATGTGGTTCCGTAATTTTAAACTTGATAAGAATCTTGGTCTATGGATCCACCCATATGTGTTGAGGTCAAAATAAATATTTAAAATATTATATATCACGTAATATACCTAATATACCATATTGATGAAACATAGGTATTATATCTCATCACAATTGCCTCCATCGTCATAATAATATTAAAAAACAATGGATACGATGTTTACTATAAAATTGTTTCACTACAGATGTAGGTTAGTCTAACCTACCCTTTATATACTTAGACTATAATAAATGCACTGTGACTATACTACTGAACCAATGTTTAATCAAATGTAATTTGTTTCGTGATTCAAATAACTATAACATGTCTTACGTCAAATGAATCAACATAATATTATGTGCGCGTAAGACATTGAAATTTATGTGCTTGGGCTATGTTATAATGTAGAAGGTTTATTTCGTTACTGTTTTTTTCAATGATTAAGAAGATATTTTATATTTTCAAAGTCTTTCGGAATACGTGTTTTTTGTTTGATTCGTTTAATTTCAACGGTGCCCTCCACAATTTTATAGATAGATTATAATACAGTATCATCTTCAAATAGTTCACCGAAATTCGAATGTGTGTGTGTGTGTGTGTGTGTGTGTGTGTGTGTGTGTGTGTGTGTGTGCGCGTGCGTGTCTGTAATCAAAGACGTTTCTTGGACGTGGGGAGGTGCCGACGTAAGTTATTCGGGACCTATGGTGTTCCTTCACGTTAATACTGGTGTAATGATATGTGTGTACATTTGTTTATTTGATAAAATAAAAATAAAACCAGACAATATACTACTACTAATGCTTGTATACAATGGATAAAGTTCGGATTTTATGCAACAATATTATACATATTATAATATACCTATGTATTATATTGTATGACATAAGTTAAAGAAATATTTTAGTACTCATATTTTGTTCTATGTTTACTTCGGTCTGTAGATTCGATGGATAAAAAATGATGCTTCCCACTGAAGTGTGTTCCAGTTCCCATTTTTTTTTTTTGAAGAAGAAAGGCGAATAATTTTCATTATTGTTCACGTATCTATGTGATTTTAAACTATTATCAGCTGGTTTATTTTACTTACTTGTGGGATTTCATCTAGAGGAAAGAGACTGCAAACATAATATTACAAAGCAAGAATCCTTACCTAGCAACTCATACCGAACTTTTAAATAAATTATCCTATGAAGCTGAGATGGATTTCACAAGATAGACTCCACAGTCCACGTTTCAAATGCACAAATTAACAAAATATTTATTTTTCAAACTTAATTTGAATTTAAATTTATTTTAGTAATGCACTATTCTACCATCTATAATTTAATAGAAACATGTATAAAATAAATTTTTATTGAAATAAATGTTATAACAATAATGTTTTTTGTATTTAATAGACTATAGCTTATAGCTGTTAAGTTATTTAAATTTCGTTTTTATGTTGTCGAAACACTATATGAGCACTTAGTTTTGGTCAAGACTAGTGAGTCTGGGGACACAAATGTTCTGTTTTTCTTTTAAAAGTAAATTCACGTATGGTGTTTGGATAAATGGGTGGACAAAGTCGTGTGGAAGTTTAGGTGGCAGTGTGCTTGAAAAACGATAAGAGATACTCAGAGTTAAAACTGCTGTTGTGAACTTGAGAAAAATGGAAGGGTAGACAGTAAGAGGCGTAAAAACAATAAGAGACAAGCCCTTCCCGTGTCCGTTGATTGCAGAGGAAATTAAATTCCTCTTGTTCGTATTTTGTTAACAAAACTGAACTTTAAAAACTTTTTATCTTTTTATTTTCTCTTAAATGTTAACAGGTTCAAAACTGCTATTTATTTTCTTAAAAAAGTTGCTATGTAATTCATGGACAATCACAAAAGAAGCAATTATCACATATAAAATTAAAAAGTTGAACTATAGAATATTACACTCGGACACTTTGTTTTTGTCAAATCAGATAGGTATATATATATTTTTTTTAATATAATTAAATTCTGTCACATAAATTTCGTATTAACATTGTACAGTGATTATTCAATTTAATTAAATAACATTCATTTATCATAATAATAACTTATTTTGTTAAATATATATATATAAGATAATAATAAATAATACATTAATAATGATGTATATAATACATAGGTATATATATTCATAATATATACTCATATGTTTACTCACTAGTACTCAGCTGCTCGTATTTGATAGAATTTATACATTATAAATTTATAAAATCTAAAATTATTTGTTACTAGTTACAAAATAATAGGACCAAGAACATAGCCTATTCATCTTTAACAAGTTCATTAGTAAATCACGATTGGTATAAATAATATGAATAATTTATAGCTATAACAAACGCATTTGACATTATTATAGAAAGCAATTTATTGTATTATCAAGAAATTGGTTTTATAAGTTTAAATATTAAACATGTTCACTTTTCAACTAAAGAATAACTATTATGACATTTGTTGGGAATAAATCCTAACACAGATTTGATTTTATTATTAAAATTGTCTAGACATTTTAAGTTATATGACTGACAACTAAAAATCATGTTATACAATTTTCGGAAGCTGACAATATACACAAATTTTAAAATATACATTCTGTTCAAAATGTGCTTTGTAATATTCGATTCAAACAGAATGTTTTTGAATTTTATAGGAAAGCCACGTAAAATGTATAACCTATATTCGTACACTAAATAAGAATAAACTCGTGAAGTCATCTAATGATATAAAAAACGTAAAATAATATTTAAGTTAGTAATTAGCATGGAATAAAATAAAAATATTTGAATATAGGTTTATTTAAATTTATAATATAACAAGAATCGTATTAAAAAAATATTGTTGTCATTCTTTACTAAAATATACTAATAAATACTTCTGATTTTTTTTACCCAATTACATAGACAATTTTCTATAGTTTTATTTTATTAGTATTACTTATTACTAAAGATACGTAAAACAAAACAATTATACAATTATTATTAGAGGTCATATAATACGTTTAAGACTTAAAGTGTTTCCAACTCGTTGAATTTTTAAATATTATTTTGCTTTTAATTTAACTTTAATAACTGATTATGCAAGAGAAAATATATATTTACAAGACAAAATTTAAAAAAAAAAATGTTTATAAAGTTATACACACACACACAATGAATTTGTTTCACAATAAATATACAATATACAATATACAATAAATAACTTCCTTCGAATTTAAGCAAATTCGTAAATTAGAATAAATACTTTATCTATAATATAGTTTAGTAACCCAATGGAGAAGTATTGAATAACACAATTGTATTGTATTATCTAAGCTTATATTTTAGGTATAAATATATTATGAGTCTCTCCATCCTGTATTATTGTTTTCGTCAATATCTATTAAAACAGCTGCTATACGCTTCTAGTCCCAAACAAATGTGATCGATGGCAAATGACTGACACTTTTGTGCCACATCCATAATCGTTAAAAATAAAGATAATAGAAAAAATATATGATATTACTAGACATTATTGGTAACCAAACTAATTATAAGTTATTAGTAAAAAATTAAATAAAGTACCTATATTCTGTTAGGCTAAGTGATTTATCAGTGTTTTGGTAAAACCTCAATACGCACCTGTGTTGAATGTTATCAGCAATAAGTTAAAAATGTATCTAAATAGTATATTATACTAGCAGCCGAATGCCCCAACTTCGCCTGTGTGTAGTTTTGTTTTTTTCATATTTACAATACACCTCATAACTTCTAGGAAGAATTCTTATCTACAAAAAGGATAAGTTGCAGGTTGCTGGAAACCTGCGGGCTGCCATGAGCCCGTGCCGTGCAGCACAATACGTATTGGAGATGAATAATTATAATTGTTAATTACTCCACTAAAACGCAACATTTTTCAAAATCCTTTCTTATTGCACTGTGAAAATATGAGAAGAACCTCTATTTCAAATTTCAAGTTCGTACGTTGCCTAGTTTTTGAGTTACAACGATCAGTGACTAAGTGGTATTTGGATTTTATATATGTATAGATTAAGTATAATATTAATTATTCAATAACAAGGTCGGTATGTATAATATAACATTATTATTAAGCCATATAAAAAGAATTCATACTTTTTATAAAAATAATATTTACTAAACGATAATAACCATTGCCGATGAAGCGTTTTGTCAAAAAAAAAAAAATTACTTAAACACCTAAAAATGTTTAACAGTAACTTCAATAGGTATTTGTATTTCCTATGGACTATGATGCAGCTAGTACAAACATGATTTTTTTTCTTTTTACAAAAGATTTATAATATAGGTTAAAATTAATATCGATTTAAATCATTTTTTTTTTATTTGAAATAAGAAAGGTAGACAAAGAAACAAGAAATGTTTTAACATTTATTAGAATATATACAATCTGTAAACGTAATTACAATAATCATATGAGTGTAAACATATATTGGCAGTAAATGGTTGAAGAAAGTAGCTACCCAACGGTAACACTCATTGACGAGATAATTTTTTAGACTATTTTACATACGTAATACTAATACGTACGTTATCAGTATTTTTTCTATTTTTTTTTGAAATTTAATTTTATTATTGTTTAAGTTATCAATTTAGCTAGTTGAGTCATGACAATAGCATCTTTGTAGTCTTCTCGGTGACTCGGTGAATACCCGGAATGTTTGCTGAGTTAAGTGCAAGAATTAGTGGATTCGAATGGTTCGTAAGGCGAGAGCGGAAACGCTTGTAAGAGGATGTGGCCACATCGGCGACAGTCGGTAGTCTAAGATCAGAGCAAAGAGTGTTGTTAAAAACATAGAAGGTTGCGTTAATAATTATACAAAATTATATGAATTTTTATAAATGTTTGATTTTTTGCAGCTCTTCATAATTGAACAACATAGGTCCAAATGGGTTTCAGAAGGGTTTTGTAAAGCAGAAATGTATTGTTTAGGTTTAGTTTAGAATTTTCACCTAGCAGTGGGTGCAGACATTTTCGTCTAGAGTTTAGTAATATACTTTTTGTTTTATATGATCGTTCCAAGTCAAGCGTTTGACAAGGATTATGAATAATTATTTGACATAAGTAACCGTTGGTATAATTTGATTTGCCAGGGAGACCGAAGAGGCTACGCCTTGTCTGAGGGTAAAGTTAGATGTGAAGACTTTCTTTTCGTTGTTTATTTTTATTTTTCTATTTTGAAAACCATACCTCCTTGTCGTTTGGATGATTTTGCAAGCATTGGCTGGTGACAAAAGGGTTGTCATTAGAATTAGAAGTAAAAATGATTGTGTCATCAGTAAATTCAGTCCTGAAAAAAAATTAGAAGTAGCAGGGGAGAGAGTATATTATTTTAATCATTGAAATCGAAAAAATAATCTGTATCCAGTGTATCCTTTTAAAGTCATGATAGGTGTAATATAAAGATTGAAGGTATTCCTAACCAAGAAATCAGAAATTAAAAATGTATAATCCAAAACTTAGTACTTTATTGATTCTGTTTAAAATTGATATTTAACATTTAAAATTAAATATTATCTTAGAAATATAAAATTTATAATAAATAAATATTTGTAAAATAGAATCCCTAAAAGCAAAATAAATTGTATAGTATAATTTAACTAACAATATTTGTATGAAAAATCATTTTTGTAAATAAGTTATGTATTATAATCTAATTGTTAAATCAAATAATCGGTGGGAAACAACTAAAAACATAATTATCATAAGTTTCGTTAGAATACATAATATATTTTATAAAAAATATTATTTTTGAAAATTCTAATAACAAAATAAATACGTATTATAACATTTCCACCAATTTAGTTTAGCATTAAATAATAAATATTCAAAAGCTTGAAAACAGTGCCAACACTCACGAATAAGCAATGAAATAAATGGCGATTATGTACAAATACTAATTTGTTCTATTTTTTTAAAAAATGTTTTGTTATTTGTTTGTGCATACTGCAAGGTACATAACTAATTTATTTATTAATAATCAAATGATACAATTAGTTTGAAAATAATAATTTGAGTAAAATATTAGATCATAAATGTACAATGTATTGTTATAGTTTATATGTTTATGAGACGATTCTCGGTTTAACACTAACACTAGTATTAAGTGCCTGTTATTTTGAATGGTTAATATTTTAATATAACTTTACTGGGCCATATATCACGCAAATTAAATTTTAAATTTTCGATGATATTTAAAGATTAAATATGAGTGAAAAATGGGTTAGAAATCTGTTTTCGTTTTATGCTGTTATTAATGTGATCAAACATATTATGAATAAAAGTAAGTTACATAGTTATTTTAAGAACACAATTTTCATATTTGAGGTGATATAAAATTATATAGTACAATTTAACATACTATATAGGAAGGATTCATTTTAAGCAAGACACAGAATAGTGAGTCGATTATTAGATATTCATATTATGTATATAAAATAAAAGTAAAGTATTATAAGCTTTCATCCGAAATATATATAAACTGCAATGATTATTTTAAAGGTAGTCAATATAAATTAATGTAAATTAAGAAAATTAATGATTTATGTAACACTATAGCAGGTATTTTTTTAGAAATATTGTTCTTCTTAAAAATTTAAAATATATAATATAGTATTTTGTAATGTTTTTATTTTTTACTTGTGTGGTTGAACTTACTATCGACATTTCTTATACCATCATTTAAGACAGAATATTTATATAAAGATGTTTTTGTATACACATCAAGTATATCGGTCGTTATATTATAAATACATCTCATATAACTTAAATCTCAAATATTTTTTTTTTAATTGAACGTTTACCGAATCACTTTAATTTATTACAAATTAATATAGTATATTATACTAATTAGAACGGATACAGTACAATGAGGGATAAAATTATTTAATTAGTCTAGACACTTTATTGATTGTAATTTAATCATAAAACGTTAAAATGTCGTATTAATAATTTTTGAAATATTGAAAGAGCATTGTTGGGAGAAACACATAGCTTTCATTTAAATTACAATTATTATATACTTTCTATCACTACATAAATAATTGTATCCACATTTTTTAAAAAATAATCTCTTATAACTGTGCATTAAAATAGGACAAAATAATGTTAGGATTAAATAAAAAAAAAATGCTCTTTGTAAAAATATAAATACATCATACCGATTCTTATACATATAGGTACCCCAAAAAATTGTTGACAAAGCGTAACATTTGTTTCACACATAAACACTACCTACGCATGAATGATCGCATCACCGGAGTAGATTTCTTTCTTTACTTTCAATCTGGTTAACTTTTTTATTCTAGTATAATAGTATGTATATATATATATATATATATATATATATATATACATAAATATAAATATATATATTTATACACATAAATATTATAGAGGTAGGTACCTATTGCAGTACTGACCGCATAATAATAAGCCATAATAAAATTCACTAAGATTCGATTTCAAAGCTGAGTGTCAAATTTCGAGCATAGACACTGAAATCTGTGCCGAAGATATAAGGTTAAGTTATAATAGGACCGATTTATAACGTGAGAAAAAAAACGATTGAAAACATTACTTGGTTTCTGAAAAATGGTCCCATTGACCTGCTTCATTTTATAAACACTAAAAACAACGCACGTGGTAGGCATTTTTTTTTACCCGTATTCAATCTCAACTTACTATAAAAAGTTTTAAAATATAATATGCAAAATGCACTGAGAATTTCTATTAAAGACATTCTTCTTTTTTTTACTGCGAAAGTTTGTATTGAATTTGTGGTTTTAACAGGTTTTTATGTTATCTAAAATGTGCACTGTTGACGCAGCCTCCAGCTGTACGTAATTTGATTTTCATTGCTTGTGGTAATATGATTAGGAACAATAAGATTAAAAAAAAAAAAACGAATTCATATGCATATGGATAGACATGATTTTAGATTATAAAGAGTCCGCATTTCTTTTGAAATATTCACAATGTAATAAATTATTATTATTATTACTAATAATCTAAGATAATTTTCTTATATTTGACAGTAATTTATTATACGTAAATCATAAATTCTTAAGTATGTGCAAATATACTAGTTTAAAAAAAAAAACAGTTATTATTATTATTATGAATTTAAGGAATGATAATTGAATATTCAATATATTTTCAGATAAGGAACGATAAAGTGTTATTGAATAATAAAATGCATTCTAATGTATTTTAAAAATATATACTACGCCAAGACTATGGTATCTATATTTATTAAAATAAAATCGTTCACGCATAACTTTTTAATATTATATGTATCTAATATGTGTCTGTGCATATTAAAATATAAACTATGTTTATCACTTATCAATATGCAATAGTATGAAAGTCAAATAGATAAATCCCAAGTCTCCAAGATAATCCAACTTAATTTATTATGAAAGATTATTGTATAGATAAATAATTGTAGGTTATTCCAAGAATAAATTAAAGACGTTTAACAATGCGATACATTTTTATGAATTACTAGGGAATTCCGTTCTCCGACTTATCTAGCCAATCTCACTTCAATATGTTTTTTTTTTGTACGCTGAGAATTTATAACTTTAATATATATAATTGAATTAAAATGATATATTTATTATGAATATACAATATTATTAATATTTTAAATTAAATATTATAATGTACAAATTAATGTAACGCCTTATACAATTCAATATTTCCAATTTTTTTCTCTTCTAATTTGCACTCAACCTTGATTCTCCAACAACTTTTACATTGTAAAAATGCCTAACCTCGTTAGACTACTAACCTTAGAGGTACTTTAAAATACTGGGTGATACGTAATTTATCAATCCTTCGAGAGATCAAAGAGTCCGTAGTCAAGATGTTATGGACATTAAGTGTGTGATGTTGAGGATTACAACGATAGCTTATTCTGACTACACGCGTTTACTACATAGTAAGTAAGTGGAAGTTGGGATATCATTAAGAATACTTGCGCATGATAGTTAGCACGTTTGTAATAGTAAGGAATCATTTCATTAGTGGATTCACGCCGAGGTCGCACAGTTTTAGGGTACCTACCAAATTTAAGCGATCCTTTTCATCTTGATGCAACTATAAATATTAATAAGTGGTACGGAATAATCAAAATGTGCAAAATAATGGTTACAGCATAATAGTTTATAAATTATCCAATTTACTCAGCATTGATCTATGCTGTTGGTTATATAAAATAATATATGCCTATTATATTACACCAACATACGTAGGTGCATTAATTTTAGAAATTTCATTTTCCAGATGTGCTTAAATTATTCATGTATTGTATTCAGAATACCAACAGAAACGTTGGATAGTTTTCTTGGATTCGTTTTAGTTAAAAATTAACCAACCCAAATGTATTGCACTCAATATACTTGAAGTGCCGGTATACTTGGAATGGTTAGTGACGTATTTTCTTTAAATATGATACTGAGTGTTCATATAGTTAGAAATACTAATTATTTTAATAATATAATACCTTAGAATAGATGAAATATATTTCATTTAATATGTGATAATAATTGATAATTGTGTATACTAATGTATAAACAGTGTAAAAAAATTGAACATTTTATAGGTTCAAATACAAAATACTTACATATTATATTTAGCATTTACATACAATTTCGATTGTTTTAGTCGAAACCTGAACAGAATGTTTGGTACGTCGTAAAATATTATTGCTAGATTATATGAATGCGAAGGTATTGGCACCTATTTCATAATATAATAATGAATAAAAAAGATACAATAATTATATTGTTTGTATTTTGCTCAATGTTGTGAAATAAATTCAAATTTCATTATAGCCATGTTGCTCTATACTGAAATGGCAACTATAAACAATGGTGCAATTTATTAGATTTGGAACCTTGGGTGCAGAGGAGATGCTAACATGCTCACGTTTTTTACTTCTTTTTTATGGCAAGAAGGGAGTTGTCGTTATCGCAAAAATAGTAGGTTGCTATGTATTTTTTAACGGACACGACTCGTTAGCAAAAAATAAATCTCTGCAATACACACATTTTTTTTTTATTTCTAACGATGTATTGTATTTTTAAAATGTTGATACTATAATGTAGTTTTGTAATTTTACTCTAAAATAAAATATTATATTAGGTTGGAGTGGATAAATTGTATTTATTATACTTAAGCAAACCATAAATAATAAACCGCATACAATATACGATAAAATAATTAATTTTGCTAGACAGTTTTAAAATAATATCTGATAATATTGATAGTTTCTAATAGGTAGATATAGAGTTGTATACTATTTTTTCATTGAGATTAATCTTCGGCAACAAGGTTAAAAATAAATTAAAAGTTTTGTTTTTGGTTTAATAGTGTCTTCATCAAGTCCTAGTGAATTATAAGGTGTTGCATCTTGAAGAACTCTGCATTCTGTTTCTTTTTTATTTATACCGATGCCTGTGCCCATTTTTAAAATGTTTGATCTATTCTGAGTTGAATTATTAATATTTCATTGCTTCTGTTGCATAATAGTGGATTGAACCAAACTTTTATAGTAGGTACCGGGTACCTATTTATCTCGATTTATTAGACATTGATAGCTATTCTCTTTTATATTTAATTTGAATTTCGATAAAAATAAGTGTATTGATGAACTTATTTGATTTAATATCACATCTTCGATATCATTCTAACTAATGAATAATACGACACATAATATAACATAAATGTATTATTATTTTAATATGACTATTAAGTTATGTAATAAATAAGATATTGCTTAAATATTTACTTTAATTATATCATGTTATTAAAAAAAAAAAATGGTTTTTGTATTTTTTTTTTAATAAAATAGCTTATATTTGTATATTTATAATATTTAAGTATATATTTTATGTAATATCGAAACTAAAATGAATTACATTTCTGCTGTTATACTGTATAGTTTTAGCATGATTAATTTCAAAGTAAAAACCGATTTAAATGTTTACTACGTTTTAAAATATTGTTCATAATAATCCATTCGAGCTCAACTTTATGACTCAAATATTATAAATGCGTTTGACCCGAGTAATTACGTGGTACTTTTTCCGGCTAATGGCCAAAACACCGGAACGGTCACCCAGCCTTCCCAAAGTACCAGAAATTCGCACCTGTGTCTCTAAAGTTTTTTAATCAACGTTTTTCCCCGCCTTACTTAACAGAATTTCATTTACACTATACATATATTATGGCTAACAAAATGTACCTAATTCAAAAGTCTTCAAGCATCTTTAAATCTTCATTGATAATAAAGTTATTAACGAAACGTATAGAACATTAGAACTTTCTTACGGTCTAAGAAATATTGAGCACGATGATAATGTTATATTAAAGAACTATAAATTGTTTATATCCCATAGAAATATTTAATTTTCAGTATAATTTGCATTTTAACGTTCAATCATAAAATTATAAAATAATCATGCATTTTTTTTTTACACTTGAATGTTCAGTGATTTATAAGTTATAACAATTTATATACATAATATTAAAACATATTTGTAAGTACTTATTTACACTTTACCTCGAAATATCGATAACTTAATGGACAACAAAATGTAGGTATAAATTTAAAATAAAAGTAATTATGTAGAATCTTCTAATTTAAAATATTAAAAATATATTTTATACATAATATGTACTACACAGAACATGGGAATGACCATCTTAAATTTGTTTCTTGAAAATAAACATATTTTATAAACTATTGTCTAAATATTTTCAGTTTGTGTAGGATCTAAATAATAATAATAATAATAATATTTGATTATACATTATAAACATTAGCAATACATCTTATAATCAAAACGTTAAAATAATAATATTATTGTTATGCATTAAAAGAGTAATAGTTTCTTGAAAATAATTATTAAGAATACTAAATAAATAATGATATGATTGGTAGAAGATAGTATAAAAATGTCGTTATGATATAAAACATTTGAATTATTTTATAATTTTGCAAGTTGTTATAAAAGTCTAGCTAGAATATAGATACGTCGTGTGCAAGGTAATAATATTGATTATCTTAGTTCTACATAACGAATAATCCAGTACCAAATTATTGTGTTTAACTTTAAAGTGATTAATGTACTGATAAAATGATTAAACATAAATAGTTTTGCTTGTGCTGTAGTGCCAGTGTAAGGTTATTTTTAAAGTAAGTTTGAAATAATCATAAAAATGTTGATAAAATATTTTTAAATTATTTAATTGAGTATACAGCTATCAAGAATATTGTATTGTATACTCAAGTATTATGTTAAATTAAATCGTTATCATAAATAAAATTAAAATTGCTTGCATAAAGTGTAATATTACTTTACGGATGATTTTTTTTCTCTATTGATTTGAAAGTTATAAAACGTTGTATTAATTCATAATATTATTATGCATTAAATAATAATAAATACAGGTAATCTTTTTTAAAATTTTAAATTAAAAATATACCATCCATTTATGTACAATACAAATATTTGATCAATGAATTTTTACATTTGTGAAATAATTGATTAAAGATGAAATTGTACAGTGGAACATTATAAATGTATTCCTAAAACTGAATATAAATGAACTATACTCCTAAATGATTTCGATAATATTGTATTTTTACAAAAATTTTTTTATGACATAAAAATGTGTGCTAACTGATAAGTAGCTAGGTTAGGTCATGCAGCATAAGATTTCTTAATCGATGTGTTATCTAACATTTTAAGTAAAGTTTTTATCTAAAAGGTTTCTTACTATTTTGGGAATTTCATTAAGTCATTTAGTCCCAAAATAAATAATTTTCGAATTTTAGTCATAAAAACCGCGTTAAAAAATATAGGATAAACCTATGTAATATTTTTTTGTTAAAAAATGAGGCATTCGTTTAGAGTGTGACCTGCAATGCATTTTTAGTTTGAGTGTTACTGCCGTAAAAATATATAATTCATAAAGGTAAAAAATATATAATTTAAATGTCGCTGGATAATATTATTATACTATATTTGATATTGAAAAATCAATTATTATTACAATTATAATTTATTACAAAAATAAAAAATAAATATTCCTACTCACATTACATCATTATAATTTAAAAAACATTTCTAAACCTTTTTAATTTGTTATTGTTCATTTTTTTTGTATGATCAGTAGGTACCAACATTCAGCTAAATGGAGTAGCTTATAGATTTTCATTAGCCAATCATTCATACATATTATATTCTTACATTCTTCTTAAAATCTTGAACTTTAATATTTACCATAAACATTCAATTGTAAGGATTTATACCATTTTCTGAATGACTGGCAGTTAAATAATTATTGTCAATATCTTTCTGATTGAAGTATGAATTCCACCCATCAGACACTAAAGTTAACTCCTGCAAAACTTTACTTTGGATAATAATTGGAATTAATGTATTTTTATCTCCTTGTTGAACTATATAAACTCTAGGCTTTAATAAATCACAATTTCCCAACATGAAAATTTCCATGGTTCATCAATTCTACAACTCTAATAATTACGATTATTTGGGTTGATTTACACTTTCAAAATCAGATTGTCAAAGCTACTAAATTTGTTGTACCTATTATAGAATCAGTGTGACGATAACTTCGTAAAGTTCGCTTATGATTGTATTTACATTTTTGGATTTTCCACGCTTTATTGATTCACTAATTTTTACAGATTCTTTAACAACAAGAATAGGTTAAATTAATCCACCACGTATTATAACGATCAATAAGATACCTATACCGTTCTTATTGTTGGATCTTGAAACTAAAAATAACTATTTCTAATATTTCGAGTGAGCTTATATTTTTACGAAATAAAAAATAAAAGTTATGGTTAGTAGTATGGGTATAAAATATATTATTTGTATGTTCCTTTTACAAAGCACCTGATATCTTTATAATATCTGTTCCCCCCAGAATCAAGTATCTTTTTACCTACTTAACGTAATGACTTGCATGCTTTTTTAATAATCAATTTCATGTTATTTTGGCAATGGTTCATGTTGGTAGATATTGATAAAATTCTGGAGTAGAAGTTGCGGAATTAATTATTTTTATGTCATCAACGGCACGTGTGCATGGTTATTAACCGGTTTTTTACTGCGAAGAGAGTGTATACGGTTCGTAACACCCGTATGTGTGACAAAGATTTGTCACTAAGAACCTGCGTGGTCACCGTTTTGGGAACTAGTACTTAGAAGATTTTTGTAACTGAACCCAAAAACCACGCCGCATTAAGCCCCAATACACAATATTAATATGCAAAGAACGATAAGTTTGATGTAAGACACGTAATTGCATTTGGATTTATTTATTTCGTCGTTCGCTACAATAACTTATGAGCATTGTAAAGTTAGATATTGCAATTGACTCATAAATATTATTGTGTACAAATATACGTATATGGATACAAAATCATAAGTTAGATCACGGTAGGCCAAACGCATTCCACGCATACAAAGGTATTCAATTTAACTTAAAATCCAATAAAATATTATCATATTTTAAGTTATAAATATACTGTAGTCTTTATTGTTGTGTTTAAGATTTTCTCTGTACAATTGTCAATGATGTGTTCATAATAATTATCGATAAATAATAATGTCCTTGTTAAAATCGTATTAATAAGAAAAATCATACTGTACACTGTATAGAAATAGTATAAAAATGTATCGATATTTTTCATGTACCTACCATAGCAATTACAATAATAATTATGTTATAAAAATATATTTTTATATCTGTTTAATGCATTGGTTTAATTTTCTATTACTATTGATTAAAAATGATGATTGATTGAGATGTAAGGGTTTTTTTAGTTACTGAGTAATTTCATAGGGTAACAACTATTTAAGTATCTAAACAAAGAACTTGTAGAGGTGCAACGTAGTCTCTCATAATGTCTTAATTTATTGTTTAACGATTATTATGGAATTTCGTGGGTTTTCTTAAAAAAGTCTATCATATTTTTTTGTCTATTTTTTTTTGTTAGAAAATCGTTTCCAGTCGTGAATTGTTGTCGTACCGAAAAAGCAGAGAGAATAATAGAGATAAAATTGTTGAAATTAGGGACTATGTTTTTCGCACTCGACACAGCTTCGGGCTACTGTAATGGGTTTATTTTTAACGTTTCCTGATACTCCTCCCCTTTCGTTTTCATTCGTTAAAAACGTACTGAACACCAGGGACCGTAGGTCAATAAAATGTCAATGAGCTACCGGACGAAACCGAATTCATGTCGTTGTACACGTAGCAACGATAACAGCCGTAACCATTATATCCACCGAATGACCAAAACTGTACTTTACCATAAAACAAAAATGCTAGTATTGTAAAAATATTGATTTTGTTTTCATAGGAAACACACTTTTTCTGATTCGATGATTAAATTTCACCAGAAACACTAAAATACTGTTATGCATTAAATATAGTTGGTAATTACATGCTTTGTGTAAATATAGTATCTACTCACAATAATATTATTGTTATTATTATTATTATTATTATTATTATAATCAATGAATTATTTCATAACATAAAATCATGATTTAATTTAAAAAAAATAAAATTACATTGTTGTAACTTGTAAGAATTGTAGTAGTTAGAATGAAATAGTAAGTTTCTCTCGAGTTATTTTATATATATTTTAAATAATACCTCATTATAATATATGGCATACAACCAAATTTAGAAAAATGATATTACATAATATAATAGTTTTAAAATTAAATTGTATCAAATGTTTATAGTTAATTATGAAAACGAATTCTTTTAACTATTAAGTATCTATGTATAATGTACCTAGGCATAATAATAAAAAATATAACCTAGGATCAGATGACATTCTATATTTCTGAAACACTCATACGACTCGGGTACTTAATTTTATATTTAAGAAACCATATTTTGTTCATTTGATGGTAAATATTTATAGATTATTAGTTTCTTGGAACTTGAAGTTGTACAATTATTCACAAGATTATACAGAAATTAAACATAATATAAAAACTGAAAAGTAATTTTATTGACGTATACGATTGTAAAATCATTATTGCTCCCTTTTCAAATAAATTCTGATTAATTGATATTATATTTAATGAACTAAAAGTGCTACAATTTTTTTCTTTTAAATCAACTCTAAAGGGGCATTCTGAATCAAAACAAAAAAATAAAAATAAAAGAGAAAAGAAAAGTAATAGTTTTTCAGATTCTTTGTTAAGCGTTTTGATGATATAGCTGACAAGAAGAGAAATGCGTATTAAAAATGAGTATTAAAAAGATAAAACATTTTTTTTTTTTAACAAAATATTTCAAACGTATATCTTACTGGATTTTGTTTTATTACTGTAGACAGAAAAAGGCTTACAATAAAATACTCATTGTATTTCTTTCATATGGCCAAGAAAAAAATATATAATACTTCGTAATCAATTAAAGGAGTCATATTATATTTTTTTTAAAGTGAACATAAAATTTAATAAATTTAATTTATGTGTGTATTTATTTTTCTATTAATTCATCTTCTATATCAAGAATTTAAGCATACAATAAAATACTGTACACAATTATATAGTTACAGCCTTAGAATATAGTGGCATTATAATATTGTATATTATAAAAAAATTAATAATTATTTTTTTTAATTTACAAAATGTGCTTTAACATAGATTTTACAGTTGTAAAAGCGTCTAGTAAGACTATTTATATTCAAATATATAGGTGACTATAAGTCATTTTCCAGTACCATCAAGGTTAAATCCAGTTAAACTTCTTATGAATAAGTAAAGGTAACTTAGTGAATGGAGATTAGAGTACATTCAATAAATTATTGTCCTTGTAAACAAAATAAATATAACTTATTGTAAACAACTAAATTGAATAATTATTCTTTTATGTATCTTCATTATATATTTATATATACATTATATCCAAATTACATTATATACAATAAATATTAATTTAAACAAATAATGAGCCACCTAATATTGTAATATATCCATGGCTGAATTTGGTTATACTACATTACATTTTTTTTTAAGGAGTTCTGATTTTTTATCACCTGGACTTAATTTTAAGAACATGTAATTACAACTTAAATATAATATTATCAAGTCGATACATATTACATTAGTTTGGTAATAGTTTTTTTTTTTTTTTTTAATTTAGATTTTAGTAATATTATTACAATAAAAAGTATACATTATACAACATAACTCATTAACAATAAAATGTTAAACGAGGAAAATACAAACATTTTAAAAATGGATAATAGTTATCGTTATTATTTGTATTAAATAAACTTCAAACAATTTAAGGATTGATTTCTATCTTCCGTTCAACTTAAATACTTACAGCATATAGGTGTAGAAAACGCATTGGGTAAAATGAATAAAATAATAAAAAATAGTTATTAATCTTACTTAGTATATATAACGCAAAGTAAAATAATTACTATTATGAAATTAAGAAATAACACATACCTACGCAGATACATGGTTGAAAAATAAAATACAAGACTCAATTTACAAATCAGTATTTTTACAGTCAATGGTTCTATATTAATAAGTGACTTATGGCATAAAAAATATTAAAGCTATTTCTACAGACATTTAATGAATAAAAATGATGTACTTTGTATTTATCAAAGCAGACATCTGATCTTTTAAGTCAAACGAAATGCTTATAAATGGACAACTATGTTTGAACAAATTCAACGGTAAGAGTATATTTTTATTTAGTTTTAAAATAAGTATATTTTTTCTCTATGGCCAGTTTTTAAAAAAACTAAAATAATCTTCAAACATCTCGATGTACTTTTACCATTGGTATCAATTTTGTTTTATGTCATGAGCCCTAAAAAAAAGGTTTTTATTAAATTACATTCGTCAGTAACTAGAACTTCCCTGAAATAAAAAAAAAATCTACATTTGATCATAAAGATAATATATGTATGGTTTTAAATCATAGAAAGTGTTTGCACAGTGAATGATTAACGGAAAAACAGTAAAATAAGCAATATAAAAATAGTATTTCCTTTAGATGATAGAACTTTAATATCTCACGTTCTAGATGGTCTGATCTGAAATGTACCAAAATGCTATTTGACTCTTCGTAATATGGCAGTATAGAGATTAGCTTTCTTACCGATCATTTAGGATTTATGTGGTGAAGTAGCAAAAATAATCCTCTGGCGTACAAATCGTATTCGCTCGTGCAAGTCCCATAGAATTTCGAGTAATTGCTTACTCAGATAAGAATTATTATTTTGTAGAGTATCAAAAATGTTTTCTTATTTTGTATTAGAAACCGAACATGGTCCAATGTATATAGTGCATTGAAACATATATAACATGAATATATTATTGTTAAAAATACTAGAAAAAGAAATTTATTTATTTTCAATAACTTAAAAATCAAACTTTGGTACCCAAATATTATTGAATTTATTTGTCGCTATAATAGTGGGTATTATGATTTTGGGTGCATTTAATTTGTTTTTAACAACCTGGAGGACTTAAGGTTTTATAAAAAAAAATTTATATTTTTATCATCATATATGTATGTAATCATGTAAGCTACCATTAATTCAAGTGATACGAAATACCCTAAAAATTAAAAGTAGTTAACAACAATATTCACGCACCGAGAATTTGTTAATGCTCTGAATGCATAATCTTATCGGGTGATCTGGCTACTGTCGTATAATATATAAGTTTAACAGATAAGGCTCAGATGGCCGGGCCGGAAATGCATATATATATATTTATTTATAATACTGAAATGGTGTATATAAACAAAAACTAAAAAAGAACCAAAAATACATTTTCTGCACATCAGAGAAATATTACAATACATTGTTCTTATATTGATAACATTGGAATTTATGTATTATTATATGTATTTATGTACCTACTTTACTACAATTCACAATATATTTATTTTAAACAACTAATTTAAAATTCTTTTTTAACTTTAATATAATATGGTATTATGTCGGATTAACTTATTTGAGATATTGTAGGTAGTTTATTGTTTGGAGGAGGATGGTTGCTTGTCTAATTCTTATCTAATTAGCGTCAAGCCCATAAAGTTATCCATGTCATACATCAACAACAAACTTTCAGGGATAGAAACTCGGCTCAACGAGTGTGCTTAGCACATAAACGCACACACCTTATTTTTCACAGTTATAGTATTTAATTAGCTCAAAAAATGTTGGCTGTTTTTCGAGCATATGAAATGTCCACTAATTATAGTATAAACTTTCTTGAAAATCTATACGTAAGATGACGATCATTTTTCAATACCTTTTAAATACGCTTAATATTACTGACTATTGATAGTTAATAAATAAGAACTATGCGATTCTATTATTCATACAACATAGAAGTGAGAAGTTGTCAATAATTTAATACGTTTTATTGTAGTATAAATACGAATAAAATTGTTATGTATAAAAAGAGAACATTTTGCTCGAATCCAGGATCAAAGCCTAGTTTTTAAAATAATAATTATAGAAGCTTTTATTTTTGCTATGAGCCAATAATCTTAGTTAACCAAAAAAAAAAAAAATGTAGAAGCTATAATATGTATTTGAATGTGTAATACTCAATATTTGTTATTTTTCAAACAAATTTTACAAGCACCATATTTAAAGTGAAATTAAAATTTGTATTTCGATTCGATCCGCAGAAAGTTTTTATCTTTTAGATGAAAGAAAAATTATCAAAATCTAACATATCAACGAGACGTGAGTGAGTTTTGTCCGTGAAGTCATTATTATTGATATAAATGAAATAATATAATACACCATATCGACCTCTCCCACTAAATAGGAATTGAACAGTAGACATTTAGCGGAAGAGTATTAAATAATATATACCTAGAGTTAAAGCGACTAAAATATAAAATAGAATTTAAAATTTTTATAGAATTGAGGAAATGTTGAAAAACCGAATCATGATTTTTTTTATTTTCAATTTAAACATTAATTAAGGTTTCTGTTAAATTGCATCTACAAATATTATTTTTTAAATAATGATGTTATTGGTATAATTTATTATTGATTATTATTGTATTTTTGTATTTTGGTTTTTCTTAATATGCTAGTAAATAAAAAATAAAAATAACATAGATTCATATTATTATATAAGGTTATTCAAATTGTGTAAGTAGGTACTCAGGAATCGTGAACCTCTTGTTTGTTTTACAACCGGAAATTGTTAAATTACATTTAAAATATACAATAAATACGAATGTAAAATGTAAACAAATATTATAATTAACACATGAATAATAAATGTTTATCAAGTTAAATTTAGTGAAGTGAAATGTTTGTTTGTATTAATTAATAAGTCATAACTATTGAGCTACCATATGAAATAAAGTATATAACAAATACTAAATGTTTATTTATAAATTCTGATTTATAACGCTACACTGAGTAGTTTTTTAGCTGTATATAATTTATTGTTTAAAGTAAAATGTGTACGTACAGTGTAAATTTAAAATCGAAAATTGTAATTGGCAACCACTGTAACTGGAATATATTTTTTTTATTTGAACAATATTGTTTAAAATTCTATATACAATTGTATATGTACAATGTACATATAATAATGGGAATTTTTATATATTGCCTTTTACTGTATAATATACGAAGCTAAATAAATTAAATTGGCATACAGTAGTATATTAATAAAAATCGTTGACATGGAACATTAGCCGATCAGGAAAATCTAGTATTTATCAACAATTTATGAAAACGAATAAAAGTTTTTAATACTATATTAATATCCTATAACTATGGTGTGACAAATAATAAAAATGGTCTTGAACAAAAAATGAAAACCACAATTATTTTAACAGAAAAAAATTAATATTTTACTAGTTGGTACCATAAAATTATACATTCCAATGGGCTACATTTTTTATGCAAATATATTATTTATTGCATTTTTATGATTGTGGTAAAAAACAAACTAATGACTTAAACTTTATAGCATGAGCGACAGTTAGATAAGTGAACTAACATTTGTAATTACTATATTGCCGAAATTTTTAATTAGTTTTTAATAAATAAACTGTTAATAAGAATATCTGGTTGAATTAACGTACAATGGGTCAAGTTGGTGATTTATCGAATAGACAAAAAATGTACGTGTAGTAATTTTACAAAAACCATAAACTACCTATATTTAATTTATCTTTTAATTGTTCAACTATAACCACTTGTAAGAAAATTTAATTTTATTATACTTGAACAATTTTCATGATACCTACTGGATATATAACTAACCTAATTTAAATGGCTACCTAACTGTTAGTAAATTATTTATTACAACTCTAATAGCTCTATAATTTAGGACTTATTAATACATTTTTATTTTTTAAATCTAAACTAATATCATGGAGATTACGCTAGCCTTACTGAGAAAAACTCGAGTGGAGGACAATTCAATTTCCTAATGGTAGTTAATGCAGAAATTAGAATAGTTGATTTTTAAGTTACTTTATTTTATGAAACAATCATATTAATTATTAGATGCTTTTTTACTGTAGAAAAATTCATAAGTCGTAAATCTAAAATATGATTGTTTAACTATACGATAACTGAACAAAAAGTTGGTAAAATAGTGTAAAGTTTGTGATAGATAGGTATGTGGTAATAAGCCATCAATTTTCAAAAATCAATTTACCAAGGCAATTGAAGATTTATATTATTATATAAGTTTTGGGAAATATTTTAGTATAGTAAGCCTATATAGACATTGCGCATTATTTCAATAATTCAAAAGCATTAAACAAGTCTGCTTATATATTTCATCTATAATTTATACTTCCACGTTTTTAGAGTGTACATAACGTATTTATAATGTGCCCATTATCATCGTGGCCGTATTTTCATGGACGACTCGGTCAAGTATTCTCAGGTCGATAGTCTCATATATCAATATTGACGTGCTTCAAAGGTACTCTCTTTTGTATTTGATTTCAAGTATACGAGTCTTACGGGATATTAACATTTGAATGCAGTTATTTATTTCGTAGCAAACAGCTATGGAGATGCATTTATTACAAACGAAATACGTATTCGCCGTTCGATATCGTTTTGTCTTCAACGCATGCCAAGTCGCTTTCGGTACGCGTACGCACGTGCATGTTACATCAATGCAAATATTATATTGCCCACCCGACTACACGAGGGCCGAAGCATTTAAGCATGACACGCACACAGACTGCACCACCGCCACACACGTATCATACATACCTATATACGATACGAGACCAAAACCGACGTCAAGACGGTTTTTTTTTTGGTTTTGTTTTTATTCATCTCGTCCACGAGCTTATTATTAGAGTGTTTGTCATCGCCCCCCCCCCCCCCTAGCCGCGAAATCGCGAGCGCCTGTGGTATTGCGTCGTCGACACCGCCGTTCAGTTCTTAATGCAATTTACCGGCTCCGGACGCACTCGCTCACCCCGTGCCCGGTGTTACACCTATCTGCACCGGGGCAGTGGTTGTCGTCACACCGGCGGCAGTGACCTAGAAGTGCGGTCTAGCCGAATTAATCGAATCTTGTACGCGCCACCGCCGCCGCCGCCGCCGCCGCCGCCGCCGTCTCTTGCGCGTGCCGCATAACTCCGAGTCCTCGACCCGAGTAATAATAATAATAATAATTTATTATCGCCAAACCGCGCCGTACGAGTGTGTAGTTTATAACATAAAGCGCATTATACACGTATCATTATAATATTATTATTGTCTGTTACACCGACAATGTGATACTGTCGAGACGACTGTCTTCGTCGTGTCGCGACGACGAGCCACTCGAAGAGATGACGCTGTGACCTACAACTTACTGCAATTCCGTTACGATAATATTTCACTATATTATCTCGCCGACTGAGAGTAAGTCAGACGGTGATGATGGTCTCCAAAACTTTAGTAGCCAACCGATATTAATATAAAATACATGCATTGACAGTATTTAGTGTTCATTAGGTATAATTGTGCACCCATTGTAAATCGTGTGTCGAAGACGGCACGTCATTATTATACCGTCAGCATTATTTATTTTATTATTTTGACATTATAGAATATCGTGTAATTTTTATTTTTGTTTACATAAATGGCGTTAAGTACGTGTTTATTAGCCGGTTTTTACTGTGAGGGAGGTTACAGTAGGTTCAGAACACGTGTACCTGTGTGTGACAAAGATTTGTCACTAAAACCTGGATATGGATACCCATCCAGGAACTTGTGACTCCCACTGGTGCTGGCACTCAGAACAGGTTTGTGACTGAAGCCAAACACGGTACCACACCGAGCCACTAAGTATTATGTTTTTCTTGTGTGACAGATCTATACTTTACAATTGTTACTAAATTTTTTTTCCTACACGATTAGTGAAAGTTTCAAATAATTCGACTAAAAACTTTAAAATCCCTGTGTCATTTGTCGTGAATTACATCACATGAGATTAATATATTATGTTAATCTTTCGTTTGTAATTAATATTGAAAAGTCCAAACAATATATGACTCAAGATTTTATTTTTTATGTCTTTGAAAATAATTATTTACAATATTGTGTACCTAAGTAACGTTTTCCTACATATAATTATTTTACCATATTATACTATTAAATATTTCTGTATAGTTTAATATAGTTTATACCTTTTATTCACGTTAACTGTTCATGACACAGTAAAATAATAGTCATAATATGTTAACTAATAACAATTTAATTTTGTTTCTTAACAAGTAAAAGTTGAGAAATAGTTTTCATCGTACAATAATAAACATTTATTTGATTTAATGTTAAATCATTGTAAGTAGAATCATTTATCAAAAGTTAATTCCTCTAAACTATATAAAGATCATAATTTTTTTTTTTTTTTTGTAAATACTCGTTATTTACAACCAATACACAGTATAATACAGTTCAATGAATCAAGACTCTCAATCATAAATCATCACTTTTGATTTTCTTCGTCCAGGTGTAAAAATAACCAGTAGTAAGACGGATTTATCATCATTATTTTAAACCTTTTATAAGTTTTAGGGTTATATCCAAACAATGTTCGAACATATTATTATCACGTGATTTAATTAGAATATCGTGTGTAATGCAATTAGTGTAATAAGATGAAAAGGTTTTTTACACTGACAATTTACTAATTAATAATCATACCTAATATTGAACATCAATTCAAGTAAATGATGATAATATACAAGTACTGGTGTCCAAATTTAATTTCATTCTTATTGGTTAAATATTAAGTTATATGAAAGTAAATCTAAGAAGCTAGGTAGTTAGTTACATACAACCACAGAAGTCACAGCCTGTAAGTTAGCGAGGGATAATAGTATAATACTTAATAATATACCATTATCATTTAGGTACCTAAGTATACTAAATTGTAGTTTATGAGTCTACAAGTAGTGTGTTAGTATATACCATAATATATATTTATCATATATTATCTAAAAATATGTATAACATTTAACTGAATTACTGATAGCACATAATATGACTATTTGAGTTGATTTATGTCAAATTACTGCCACGGGATAGAAACCTGCAAGAATTAAGGTATTGTTTGTAGTCCACTATAAACCCACCCAGAGAGACCGTAAATACTAATTTATGATATAACCTTAATTACATTGGTTTACGTGGAAATGTATAATAATACTTCAATGCCGTAGAGGAAAGAAGTTCGTTTACCATTTATTTACCTCGAAAGTAACACAATAAAAGTAAAAACGAGTATGTATAGTCAATGTATTTAAGTTTGTATAATAGTGAGCTTCATTGTAGCAATGTGTACCATACATTTCTGAATTTAAGAAATTTTGATATGATCCCGGTGTATGTTTAAAAACATAAGATTATGAAAACATATTAATATGAGCAAAAGTGAAATTTATATGAAAACATGTTCGTGATTTGAAAAATGGTTGATTATTATCAAGACTTATAGATAATATTATAATCTATAAACATTGGATTATTATATTATACAACTTTAAAATTATAAAACTACTGCAGTCCATTAAGACGTTTATCTTATTTATTTTTTGTTGATAACAATAATGAACAATTCGTAATCAGAATATGATTGTTGATCTAATTCATCAATACCAAAACTATTTAAAGTAAGTAACATATATTATATGAACCAATAGTGATTAAAAATGAAAACCTATAAAATGTTTACAAAAAAAGGAATAACGGAGAGGGGTCCATAGCCACTAAAACACCGAAACATGTAATACAATAATACATCAATGATTTATTTATTAATATGATTCCGAAATTGTATTAACTATAAGACTAAAGGCAATTATACTTAGTAGAGTTGATTAGTCAATTTATATTGTTTCACTTTGAAATCAAATTACAAATCAATTATTATCCTATTATAATATATTATAATAGATATGTATAGGTTATGTTTCTAAAGGGCTTTATTAATTGAAGACAGAAAATAAAAATATCACTTTGTGCAATTAGTTATCAAAATAAACATTCGTGTCTCGTAATTGTCTAATTACACATTTAAATATTAAACTATCTTATTTGTTACGCAAATATGGATTATTTGAACAACAACAAAAAAAATAAAGCTATGTCAGTACTCAGTACGTGAGTAGAAAGCGGGCATGATTTAATAACTGCTAATAATTAGTATTTAAGTGACAACGTCGGACATCAATGAAAACAAAAGTCACTCGGTTGTAATTTTTCCTATGTGTGAGCCACATATTATATACCTAGTTTTTAAAAACCCACAAAGACATTTTGTTTAAAAAATAAGTTAACGTCAAAATATTAGATTCAATAGAATACCTACTCAAAAGACACGCTAAGTGAAAGGTTTTAAAGCAATGGATGGCTTATATTTGCATGACCATAATAAAACATCATACAATAAGAACTAGAAGTGGTGTATAAATATGTATAAAGTGATCGCACGTGGCAAAACAAAGTGATGATACGTCCTATTACCTACCTATGTTAACATAGATCTACAGACATTAATACCCCTTTACAAGATATAGAATATTTAGTAACAACAACATGTTAAACACTCAAGTCATTATTTTTCGTGTATGGTATAGATATTTATTTAAATAATATCACCATAAAAAAGTCAGTCTTTTTTGTCAGAAAATAAATCATATAATAATAATATAACCATATGTACATTTTATCTGTGAAAAAAATTAATAGATTAATTTAATTATAATATAGAAATATGAAGTTTTTAAAGTGAAATTTATTTACGGAGGGTAAATACAAAAAATTGATTGCCGCATTAAATTATTCCTGACAATTTTTTCAATAAATTTTTCGACAGATTTCTCGAGTCACAAAATAAAAACAAGATAAACATATTATTATGGAAATGCCATTGCGGTAGAGATAAATTTTGTTTGACTACATTCTCTCAACGTAACCTTGCCTTATCTTTTTTTCTGTAGAAGCAACAACCAAGGTGGAATCGCTTTCTCATTTTTTGCTTAAAACCTAACCTAGACTTAATGCCGCAAGTTGTATAGTGTTCTTGATAAGGAGGAGTAATGATAATAAAAATTATGTTTATCATTATTCATTATAAGATGCATTTTGTAAACATTTTTTCAACACTTCTGTAATATTTGCTTGTCATCTTATCAGTATCTCGGAATGAATAGGCTCACTTAAAAAGTACACATTTTTATTGTTGGACTAAAATACGAAATATATTTCGGGCAGATGTAATTTTGATTATGTAGTTGTGTAATTATCATGTTTAGTGACTAACGACAATGAGATAAATTTAACATAGATAATCGCTTTTCCAAAACAATGATTATCTATTATACATACCTGCATTATTATATTAATTTGTTAAACTTAATATATCTATCGAAATCGTCAAACCGCATTTGTAATATCATAGTAAAACTCCATTGCAACTTGTACCTAATTTAAATAAATATAATTTTTACTACGATGAAGACATTTATTAAACAATTTATATATTATTGACATTTAAAAATTTAGTTAAAATATTATTAAGCCATAATTCAATATTATTATTAATATTTACATATAAAAATTGTCGGATCAATACTTATTAATAATTGAATGCAATGTTTATTTTACGCAAGGCTATTTTGAATAATGTGTAAAATAAGTAATAACATAAAATGTTATTAATTTTTAGAAAAATGGCAAGTATTAAATCACTTTATATTAACGAATAATTCTTTAAAATCCTTCAAGCATGTACTACAATTATATTTTAATAAGATTTTAATGCCAAGTGTGCATATAATACGACTTTATCCGTATGTTATGATTACGCGATAAGTTTAAAATGTATAAAACTGTTTAGTTTAAGTACCTACTAAAAAAAAAGTAAAATCTTAAACTTAAAGTTTAAAGTAACGAGGATTTTAAACAGTTTTCGCTCTTGAAAACGCATATTATATCGCAGTTCAAAAATTTTCAATAGAAACGCATGTTGAACTTTAGTAAAAGTAAAACATTTTAAGAAGAATTTTTTAAAACGAGATCCTTCTATACGGGTTTAGATAATATATTCGGTGATTCGTTTAAATGTGTTCGTTATCCTCATTAGTTAATGATATTAATGTGTTTAGTAACTGGGCCATTAGAATAACTTCAATATTACGGTTAATTGGAGTCATTTGATTTCTTATTTAATTTTTGGTTTTGGAAATTAATTAATATTTAGTAATTTTATATATTTGAGATTGGTTATTTACACATCCAGATGGATATTCCTAAATAAAACAGTAAAATACCAAGTAAAAAACTAAGAATAATTATCTATAATATAATGAATTTTTTTTTTTTATTATGGTATCGAGAACTGGAGGAGGAACTATGGTGGCAGTACTTTTCCTTCAGCCCAATATAATATAATGAATTATGATAGTAAATAAGATCTAATTTATAGTTATATTGTAATACTCTATGTGTTACAGAAGTAATGCCATAAGTCATAATGATTGTAACTTAATGTATTATTAAAATATATCTAATATAAAACTACTTCAATTCAATACTTTATCATAGTTTTATAGTCAAAAGGTATATATTGATATACTATTGACTTAAACAAATGTGAACCATGGTCAATGATTAGGGAAATTTTGTTAGCACAGGAAATGTTCTTAAAATTCTATATTGCCATCTTGTTTTAAACATCCTATAGTATAAACATGGAGAGTCGCAATAGCTAAACATCGAGTGCAATTTTAGTAGATATTTATCTATCACTGTTCATTTAAAAATATTGAAATAAAAATGAGAAGGTTTGTACATTTTTTATTGTTTAATTCGTGAATAAAATACGTTTTTGCAAAATTGCAAGCAAGCACATTTTTAATTAAGCTCCGTTATAATCGATTTTTGACTGAAATATAATTAATTTATTCGCAGTCCAATATTTTGTGCCAAAATGAGTAATGTGAGACGAGTGACAAACACAGAGTCTGTGTATCATATGTTCACATATTTAAAATTCATATCTGAATTTTATTTATGGTTATGTTTCGTTATGCGGTTTAATGTTTTTGATAAAAGTGTAATGAAGGTAAGAATTATATTTAGCATAATAATAAGTTGTATGCAGTTTTGCTGGTTATATTGATATTTATAAAAATTACCGAACATAAAATATTTATTTTCGGTAATAGTGTTGTGATATAGTATTATAGTTTAACACGATGAATTAAAATAAATGCTAAGGATTAAAATGTATTTTATAGACGAGGATTTTAAATATTGCCTTTTTACCATTTTTATTTGTTTATATAATTTATTATAACAATATAATAATACAAAACATGATATTAAAAACTAAATTACAGTTGAGTTGATTATACTAAGCTAACATATTTAAGAAAAGTCATAAAAGCTATTATGATACCTTAATATCATTATATAATATGCATTTAACACTAACGTGGTGACTCAACACTATAAACTTATTATCTTTTGGCTGGGATACAGGTGGGCTTCTTATTAGTTCTTGGTTGACTGGTTACATAGGACTATATTACAAAATAAATAACATAAAATGTAACAAGAATTCGTAACGTAAATCCTGGATAATATATTATTATAAAAGTTGTAGAACACAATAATTCATTCACTTATTTAAGTACTAATAATTATAAAAATGTATGTGTACAGTGATTTCATAACAATAATTAAGGAAAACTAATTTTAAAAATATGATTCTATTTTATAGAATATCATGATTTGGTGTTGTTTTCCAGTACTTAACTACTACAAGGACAAACTAAACACATTTTTCATCAATTTTAAAGATTTAATATATTTGTATGAAATATAAGCCTATAGAATACTGTTATTATAATAAAGATTTCTATAAAATCTGTACAAGTTAAACATTTTTTAGACATTTAAAAACGAAGAAATATATCTTATCAAATAATAATTTGATCAATAAACACATTTTTATATTCGTTCTGCCAAAAAACTTGTAAATGTAATAAAATTGTTGTTAATGGAAATTAAAAAAAAGTTGGGAGTAAATCCACAACATTTTTTTAAGATTTTATAAACTTATTTCCTTTATAAGCATTTAAAGTTCAAATTTTGACAATATTTATCAAATTGAAAATTATTTTGCAGTTAAAAATGTATACAATTTTTATAGCTAAGGATTAAAAGCTTTAAACAAAGTTTCACTTCAGCAGTATTTTTCGTAACTAAGAAATCTAAAAAAAAATATACGAATACAGTTATTTTTTATAGACATTTTAATTTCAAATTTCGCCAAAATTATACATTAACACAAAGGATGACGTTTATCATTTTATTGTAATTCGGTTCCAAAACAGCCCAATTTTAAAAATGTATGTTTAATATTTTTCCAGCATCACTGATAATTTAAGAATAATATTAATTCAACTTACCGGCTAGTGGCCACCATATTAATAATAAGTAATAACAATATAAAATATCCTAAACTGTCATACCGTTTCCACTCAGAATCGTTTTTCTTATTCAATGATATCATGTCATTGAATTCAAATTTAATGCCATCCATTACAGACACCTAATGAACAGCAGAGCGACATTCACTTACCCGCTTTATTTCATAATTCTCAATTAAAAAAAAAATTGTTTTTCTATTAGAAGAAATTCCTTATACCTTTCAAGCGATCGGGAAAACTGAAATAAATGTATGAAAAAACGAAAACATTAAAGCATATTAGTCATTGAAAATAATTCAAAAATGAACAGCCATAAATTAGACTAAATATTTAAATCAAAATTTTCTAGACTTGACAATTTTCAAAATATTGTTTTTAGACATTTTACACTTTGAGCTTTTAAAAAAAAATGTACGATTTATGCTGATTAAATCCCTTTTTCAAAGTAAAAAGCTTGACAATTTGACACAATATTCTTCATAAGTTGTTCTTAAAGAAATATTAAAAAATAACAAATTGCATAATCGCAATTTTTATAAGCGTTTGAAGTTTTAGTTTTGATGAAATTGAATATTTAAACAGAATAATATTATAATTTTTCCTATTTCAGTTATTTGGCTGTCATTCAAAAAATAATATCCTTATGACTACAAACGTTATTGACTTCTAAGTTAATAACAAAAATATTTAATATAATATTGATTGTAATAATTGTTGTAAAGTATATTTTCATCAAAAATTAGTTTAATATAACGTATTATCAATAAAAAAATTGATTACTCATTGTTTTTTAAATAAATTATAAACCTATTATATACTTTAAAATTCAAAGATGGACATTTTCTCCGTGCATCACTTAGAGACATTTTTTTTTTTTTGCATGATTTAGTGTTGAATTAAAATTCAACGTATATATTACAGTAGCCTAGTTAATGTGTTTTTATATTCATATTCATTTTTATCTATAATATTAAACAGCTATAATAAAACTCAGATGTATTATTGAGATGATGTTTAATTTAAAAAAATATTTTGCCCATAAATATTATATCACACAGGATTTATTAGTCAATCATATAATTTAAGAAGGAATAGATTGGAATCGATTTGAAAAGAATTGATGTACATTTTTAGAACTGTTGTATTTTTTTAATTGTATAAGAGCAAAACTTGAACTCATATTTTAAAATTTAGTTTTATCAGTTCTTACAAGTTTTTTTTTATTTGAACAGGTCCAAAAATTAAAAAAAAAATTGTTTTAATATCTACAAATATTCAACTTTTAATTTTGAGCATTCTATAAGTATTACAATAATTATTGAATAATATTATGTTGTTTAAATAATGTGCATTCGTTTGAAAGATACAATTACGATCATACGGCGTTATGAATAGGCATTTTAGCTACACCCCCTTCTTGACAGGTTAGGTAATTATAGCACACGACGATGAAGGTAATTGAGTGTATTATATAATCATATGCAATGATAATAATATTATTATCCATAAATATAATTTTTAAATAAACGTATTATAATTTTATTAACTCATGATTATTACACATTATTATAGTATAATTATAATTATTCTATATGATATAATATAACTGAAAGAATTTTACTCCACTTACACAATTAATAAATAGTTATAAAAATTTATTTTTATTTTTATGAAAAAATTGTTCTTAAAAAAAATATTACACAGAAAACAGTTTATTAAAATGTACACAAGTTCCTAACTAATTATTGTATTCAATATTATCATATAAATGTGTAATGATAAGAACTATATTACTGTAAATAACACAATATCATTGTATATGTTGTAATAATGTTTTGTGTGATGGAATCAAATTCTATTATTGATCAAAGTGTGGTGAGTGATAATTTGTATGTTGATGTACAAGTTTTTAAATTTATTGTTAAATAGCTAAAAGTCTAATACATGTCAACAAACAAAAAAAAAATTACTCGAATAATAAATTATGAATAATGTAGGGCACTTACTCGGTGGTCCAAGTTTAGAAAGTGCTGAAATAATTAAAGCATAACCATAGAATGGTATGCGTTTCATGAATCTATTTTAAAAGCCTTGTACTATGTAAAAAAGGTGTAAAACATGGATTTATCATTATTATTTTATAAAAATGAAATAATTGTTTGTGAATCTTGGACAACGCGTGTCAATTTATTGACGCCAATGTTGACATAGATCTACAGCTTTAATACAAAATTCATCGTTAAATTTAATAAAATAATACATTTTAGAACATAAAATAAAAATTAGTAATACATATTATTAAATAGGTAATCAGTAAAAGTAAAAGTAAAATGTATTTATTTTTATCTGTATCTTATCTCTATCTACTCGATATTTTAATTGTCTATTCTCAACACTAACATTACTTGGTGGTTTTATAAATGTATGAGTTATTCGGATTTTATTATACGATTACCAATTACATGATTAGTGAACTATATCGAATAAATAGAAAAAATATCTAGTGTAAATTATATTGGAAAACAAGTGTAAATGGTTTTGATACTTTTTTTTTATAGTAATCTTAGAAATATAAGATAATACACATTTTTTAAATTATGTTCTATATCAAATTTAATATTTTCATTGATAACAAATTCTGAGTTTTAACGAGATGAATTTTATTATGGTTATTGATCTGTTTTCATGTGCTCGTAAATAAATTGTGTTATATTAGGTGTATTCGTGTATAATATATTTTAAGTCTGATAAATTAAAAAAAAGTGTTTTGATGTGTTAAATAAGGAACTTTTGATTCTTAATAAATCATTTTCTTTTTAACAATTTTTTTTTCATAGTGAGCGTTATTCACCAGAGTGACATTAGGTACCAAAAGTTATGAAATTTTCCAAAGCACATTCGTGTGCCATAATCTTCTGTTATAAACTCTCAAAAATACACTTATTCTTTGTGACAATAAAAACAATAAATACAGTGACGAATTAAAAAGTAGTCTTACAATTGTAACTATCATTGTTTAAAGTAACTTAAAACTTTAATAAAATGGAAACATGTGTGTGTATTTACAATACTTTACTCTAACGGAATATTATAATGTACATATCCAGTATATAATTTATTAGTTTTATTATTATTAGGTATTTTTAGATTTTAGATTTAAATCAATACTAGCCGAGGCACATACTCGTGTAATGTGTACATTTTAATTTGATTATACGTATTAAGGAAACTGCTTGTGGTTGTATACTTTATAGTAAAGCCTAACCCAACTGATCAGCCTGCTTTTATGAACATATTAAATTTTAAATGTATAATAGTGCATTAAACCAAATAATTAGAAAATAGATTGTTCAAATATAATTATCAGACGGACAAATTAAAATAATCGATTTGTGAATTTTTAGTATACTATTATAGGTATTATAACATATTTTAAATACAACATTTTACGTAGCGGGGTGGATATTATTAGGTCAAATTTATAGTTTAAAATTATTACCAATACTGTAGTCAGCATATTTTTTACGATTAATTATTTTGCACATGACAATAACTGCGGGTATAGGCTAATGCAACTATTTGTATAACAAATCATCATTAAAAATTATCAAAAATATTGTCATAAATACTATACCATTAGGTCGTTTTCGACTGCTGTGCACGGTATGATGAATTCACCCTTAACCATACAATCTGAAACAAAAATAGTCACGTATGAAAAAAAAATTAAATATCCACGCATTTATTCTGAGCTGGAAATGATTTGTGTAACGATAGAATATTTTCCCCAATATCACCAAAGATTCGTCGGATGGCATAAAAATGTCATGCAATAATTATTTTATTAACTTATAGGTATGTAGATGGTATAAGTTATTGTAGTATTTTTTAAAAGTCTAGACATGATAATATGTTTAAAGATAATAGATCATTCATACGGGATCCGTCCATGTCTCGTTTCGGTGACGTTGGCCATCTCTATCCATACTTAAATTCGACTAAAATGTTTGACGAGAAATCGAGAACGTGATGCATGGAAATTCCAACACACTTTGCGTCCTATAATGTGATATTGTGACCGGCGGCGGACCAACTACACTCACCCAAAACGGTCGATGTAGGATTCATGGTGGCACGGACCTATAACACGTGGTGACAACGGGTCAAATACATGCCGACCGGAAGTAGGAATCCGTTTGAAGTACGAGATAGATAGAAGTTGTCAGAGACTACATATTATAATATGTGACCGGAAAATAACTGTCTGATAGAAGGTCCGAATTTGTAGTGTACACCGTGTTCAGATTTTTTTTAATTTCCGCGTCGCAGAGGTTTGTGCAAACATTTAAGCTGATCAAATACTGGTCGTCTGTCTACAAAATTTATCTTCTTATTATTTTGGCTTATATCATATTTGTTGACGTCAAAGGAAGATGGTTACTTCATAATGTTTCTAATTTGTTTTAGAAGCCAGCCAATTTGGGGAAACTCATGTTTGTAATAATTAGTTATTGTAATTATTCGGTTTAATTTGAAAAAGTGTTCTGTTCTCAAACTCTGTACACATTTTCAATTATAAATTTCATTTAGAGGAGGACTAATTTCCTCTAATCATAATTTGTGATTTTCAGAATCATACAAATTTCGCTTGACCAGATTATTCGAAACAATAAATTATGTTCACATTGTGCATCCACGATTTGAGTCAAATTACTAAACAATAAACATAGACAGTCACTTGTTATTTCTGCGTCCATGCCGATTATTCTAACTTGACCTCGTTGTTGTGCCAACTACCAAGGTGGACTTATCGATGCGATTTCCGTTCGGACGTCCGATTTATGGTCATCAGTTCGAGCATGACAATTGACCCCTGGGCAAAATTCTTTTTCTCCCATCGTCATATTATCACCCATTTAAATGATTTAATACTATCACCGAGTCTGTATAGTAAATAATATGTATGACCGACAAAATATTAAAAAAAAAAAAAGTAAATGTCAAATAATATCCAATCGAAATACTAAACGATATATTTTACAATAATATTAGCTTGGCATGAATAAGACTTATATGATAATACTATGTATACATGTATTATTTTTTTGAAAAATAAAATCAACCGTACTTCTATATAGTTTTGTAAGATATTTGCAAAAGGATTGCGTAATAATTAAATACCACCACGAAACCACATAAACCCATAGATAATATTATACGAACCAAGAAAACAACGTTTTGTAGTCAAGGCACGAAGCAAATTAAAGATTTGTCACTATAATATTAAATGATAAAAAAGAAACTTTTTTTCATTTATTTCATTATTTGTATTAATATAACCTTTAACTTATATATATATTGTTCTCAAAAGAATAGGAGTACACCGTGAAAAGATAGAATCAAAAATTCTAGGTTATCATAATATATAATCATGTATTGTGACCTGAGGGCTTAGCGGGATTTACTTTTAAACAACTATACACGGTAGTATCGAAAAATATAATAACATTTTACTGTGGAAAGAAGTATAAAATAAAGGAGGTGGCCATGAAGGGTAAAGTTATATGTTTTATTTTAGGGCACTACCCGGCCAGTTGGCAAAAAATGAAGGAAAAAATATAACGGTTTCCGATCACATAGACTCAAATAGCCTCCGGGGACCCACAACGGTGGAGAATGATTAAATTTCAGCAAATTATATTTGGTCTGGTTTCGGGGAGATATAGAACTATACCACCCATAGGCTATAAGACCAGTGCACAAGTACACACATATGAGCATGTAAATAAATAATATAATATATTTTCACCCCCATTCGTTTCGATCAATCCTCGCTCTCATTGTCATATAATAATTTTGAATAATAATTTATCACGTACTTATTTTTGTTTTGAAATATCTGCTAACCAATAAAATACATCTAGAATAACATTTTTAAACTTTAATTGTACAAATTAAAAGCAAATCAAATCAAAAAAATTTATATTTCTCTAAGACAATGACTGTAAGCCAAATGTAAACGTTGTTTTCATTAGTATCTATTGGATCTACATTTTTATCCTAAAGATAGCTATATTTCATTTTACAAATAAATCTTTTATTAATTTATAGTTTATACATTATAGGTTTACACTTTGCACCAAAGGTACGATTATTTATCATAAATATAACTTATATTAATCATATATAGTTATATTATTTATGTGACAGGATCACATACATAATATATTATTACAGTTAAACAGATGATATTATTAGTTATGACTTTGTTCAAATTATGATTTATAATTTTATATTTTAACAGAGATTAAAATAACTTTTCTAGTAATATTTTGAAATTCACAAAAATGATTTGTAATTCTGTAATAATACGGTTATAATAACCAAAATAAATAAGTGAAGTTATTGGGCCATGTAATTTCCGGTAATATATCTTCGATTTTTTTTTTAAATTACTTTATTCGTTTAAAAATTGATAATAAATTTAGTTCTAAATATAATTTTTGACAGCTTATATTATAGAGAACACCTTAATATTTGGTTGGAATCGTATCAAGTTCCTTTAATGATTTATTATACTATTTCACTCTTACTTTAAAACTGTATACCATGTGTTACAAAAGTAATTTGTCATCAGTTTTTTTTTTATTATTATTATTATTATTATTATTATTATTATTATTATTATACAGCTAGTATACGTATGCCATATGCTATATATTATTTTCCAATTTTGAGATGAAACAAAATGTTGATTAAAACTCAAGTGTGGTTTATATAAAACCTGGGACAAGTAGAACTACAACAGTATAAGGTTGGTATGTATTACTTATTTGCAATGAAAGTAATCTAACATAAAATAGAGTAGTATTGTTACAAACAAAACAATTATTTACTATTTAGTATTTACTTAAATTAGTTTAATTTAAATCACGAGAACTTGTATAAAAATGGAAAATACTAACAAAACAGCCAGTCAAGCACTTGATGGTGTTGTTTACTTCAAACCAATAAAACACATTACATGTTTTTTATTTTAATAATTGGTTTGAATAAAAATCAAAAAGTATAATAACTACCAAATATTGTGAGTGGCCAAATATCAATTTAAATTTGTGAATTATAGTAGTTGTCTTTTTTTTCAATGTTATTATAGTTTTTAACTGTAGGCACATAAAAACATAATAGGTAAGTATAGTTTTAAAATGTAACTTATTAAAATAATATTACATGGAAAAATAATAACATTATTATTTAACTTAAAATGAAGTGAGTGATATTTGTTTAAAATAATAACATTTAAAAAAAATTTTAAAAGTCATGAGAATGATTCTTGTTTCAGTAATAGACAATTATTAGTAATTGTCCCTCTCTTCATGTAAATCAGTTTTAACGTGAAACGTATATGCGTTTTTCCTATAGATGAATAATTGTAATTGCCTTTTGATGAGTATGATGAGTAAATTAATTGATACTTACAGAATGCGTTTAACAGTCGATTCCGAAGAAGTTATCACAAAACAATTTGGTAGGAGCCAAGGGGTAGGGGATAGATAGTAATGGAAGTAAGAAAGCAAATCTTAATTTTAATAGAATGTTTTAATTTTGAATGTTATTATAACTTCAATGAAATAAAATGTTCATGAAAATATTATTATATTTTATTTCTGTTGGAATTAATCCAAGAATTATTATAATTAATTACATGGTGAATGGTATTTTTAAAGAAGATAAAGTAAAGCAATGAAAATGCTAATAGAAAAAATAAACTATAAAGAGATAACACTGCAGTACTTTGACCACTGTTGGTGTTTTTATGAACAGTTAGTAAGGCTGTTATAATTTTTGAACTGAAGCTTGGTGTGGCGTGGTGTTTGTCCTCAGTCACAAACGTGTTCTGATGTCAAGAATCGGATGGTGTCATTAGTTCCCGGATGGGTGACCAAATGGGTTTTAGTGAAAAATCTTCACCACATATACTCGTTTTTTAACTAATTAAACAATCCCCCACAGTTTAATACCTACTTAATAACCTCAGGCTAATGACCACAGATGTTGAATCTCAATAATAATAATAAAAACAATTATAGGATATTTTATTTTATGCATTGTGCTCATATTTACATGGAATTTATGTTTTGATACCACTTGGTATGCGTCATACGAATATTATTTTGTTTATATTTAGGTAAGTAAACTTTAATAATATAGTTACAATATTGAATCGAGCATTAGATACACACTTCTCTTGTCAGTTGTCGTACATTTATCTCAAATCCAAAATATGTCTACAATTATTGGTTTTTATAGTACTTTGAATTCCATATCAGTGTACGTGCTTTAGAACACGCACAATACAGCACGTGCGTATGATGGAAATCCGGTCTCATTATTCAATGTCTCCGAAGCTCATCGTCTGACATGATTCAATCTGTTGGGAAACTAGGCATTCACGATACTATAGTGAACATGACCATACTAATACTATAGGTGACAAATGTTTGTGAGGTTGTCAGTACAGCTTTGAATTGTTCTGATTTTAAATGCATAGCAAGCTGACTAGTATAAAAACATGTAACATTATGTATAATATTTATTAATTATACATATTGTGTTGTGAACATTATACAATATACATATTATATTCTAAGCATCCCATCGAATATTAATTATTCATGTTTTTTTACAATTATTAGTCATGTCCAATAATAATTAGACTACTAAATTTCAATAGATATAACAATGAATTTTATTTAATCAATCGCATATACACAAAAACATCATTAATTTTAACTATTTAAAGTTCGATTATATATTATTTTAATTTAATTTAATTGTTTTTTTCTAAAACTGTTTATTTTATTTATATTACACTGCCGTATATCGGTCAAAATGTAAAGCTAACAATAAATTTAAAAATAAAAAATCAACCACGTACATAAATAATAATTTAATTTTTAAAAATAATACATCCCATTGCCGCTGCTGCTGCTACTACTGCTGCAAAAAATGCTGTATTAAAAGTTTGTTTTTTCTGCGTGAAAATATATAAACTCTCAGGAGCAATGCTTATTAAATATTCAGTTATTTTTTGAATAAACATCACAAGGACAAACAAATAACAAAAATGAGTTTTTATATTATCAATAAAAATGTTTCACAGCAAGTGTTATTATAACCTTGAGAAAAACTTAAATATATATGATATATAAAAACATCTATATGTATTAAAACACTAAACTAACTATTAAATTCAATCAAATTTCCTTAAATTGTCAACTTTGGTCGTTAATTCAAGTACCTAAGTATAATTATTTTACTGGGTAGCTATTAGAATCTGAACAAGAAAATATATTTCCCTCTTTATTCCAGTAATCCTAAATGCACATACAACTTATGAAAGTCTTCCCATTTTGAAGTCGTTAAAAGAGTTTAGCAGGTACCACATATTATTTTTAAATTGGATTTCATATTTTGAACACGTAGTTTTAAGTATTGTTTTTATGAAATCTTCGAGAAAAAAAACTGTAAGAATTCAAAATTGATTCATAAAAACGTAAACAATTTATTATGTTTTTATTTCTTTTCATTTTTGCTTATACAATTCGTTTGATTTGATGAATTAATAGCTACTTTTTATTAATATTGTCATAGACTGAAAATTGAAGTACCTATTAGTAAACGAAAATGTATGCAAAATAGATTAAAATCACATAATGATGAAAAATGAGAATGTAGACAAATCAAGTTAAAAAACATGAAAAAGATGTTTTATAAATAACATAGTAAAATATGAATGTACATAATACTATAGGTACACCTATATAAAGTGGACTCATTAATACATTACCTACTGATAATATTAATGACTTTTTGAAAGTTGGTTTAACATATTATCTTATAACTATTATTTTTAAATAGTAAATCATATTTAATATAAATATGAAATATATTTCTTTACTTCTTTAAATTATGGGTAACTATGAAATGCGTTTAAAATGTTTTAAATTAAAAACTACCCAACCGATTATGAGGAAAATTACTAAGAGATTTTGAAGATAACTTTAAAAAAATATTAGGTTGATGCTGAGTAGAGTATATTATTTTATCTGCTTATTTTTGTTGACTACATAACATACATTCCATATAATTTATACACTTCTATAGTATATGAATGATTTGTAACATAATGTTGCCACTGTTATTAATTTTTGATAGTTAATCAAAACTGTATTCGCTAACTTTAAATCAACAATTCGACAAAAGATAAACAAAGACAAAATTACATGTGAATCAGGTTTTATGTTAAAATTGCGAAATTAATTTTGTTCTTCATAAAAACAATATAATGTATATAATTATCTTGTTTGTACAAATAAATCATAATGTTTAAAATATTACTATAGGGTTGTTATATTTTCGAAATAAAGCATTGATATCTGGGTATGACGATGAAGGCATAATTAAATTACTGATGCTTGGGATGTGTACCTATACTTATATTCTAGTGGAGTTCAATTGTTAAAAATTTTAATTTTTTATTATTCGTTGTTATAACCTTGAAAAATATCTTAAATATATGTTAATTAAATTAAAAAAATAACATAGCTAAACTAAGAAGCGCTCCAGTTAGTAATACATAAATTAAAATATAATAAATATTATTTAAAAAATTGCATTGAAATTAACTCATTTTTAATATTAAATATTAATTAAAAAATGTGAGTTATCATAACAAAAGTAATTATTATTTTATTGAAAATAATATGACATTCTAGGGGAAAATTATTTATCAATAAATTGAACGGTATAGAATATCTGTATAAATCATACCTTCATAATTTAATTGTATGATTATAATTTATATTTTATTTGTTTGTCATTATGTACAATAATTTTGTGCAGTTATAACTTGTTATAATTAGTTAAGGAATATAATTTATATTTAGAATAAAAATAAAAATATACTACAACTGTATGGTTAAAATATTTAACAGCATTTATATTATTGCATGATATAATTGTATTTTGTTTTAACAAGCACACGATGATTATTAAATTTGAAAGATATATAAATATTCTGAGTACCTACCTACTATTTGCTTTGTATATTGGCTCAAGTATTAGTCAGTGACACAATACAAATTAAATTCACTTATAATGAAAAAATATAGCAAAATTAGAATTGGTTTTATTTAAATCCGTTGAATTTGAAAAATAATATTTTACTTAAATTGTTAAAAAGAAGGCTGTATGATTAAAAAGCATTTTCTTGAAGGCTTTTTTTATACAGGAATCTATTCAAAAATATATGGTACCTATAAATATAACTTGAAAATGTAATTTAATTTAAAAACAATATTAGCTTATCAAAAGTTTAAAATATTTTTTCTCACATAAATTAAAAGATTTAAACTAGAAATACATTTTGAAAGATTATTAATTGTTGAAAAATAGACTAATAGCAATAGTACACAACGCTAGAGCCTGCTTGTGTTGGTAATTTGTCCTGCTCCATTCAACTAAGCTCAAGATAATTGTGTATTGTGAATTGTGGTATAAAATTTGTTCGCAACAATAAATCATGAGTTTTGGAAAACGTTTCTTGGTTCAAATTTCAATTTTTAGTTGTTAGTTTTTTTATATTATACTTTTTGTGCTTTCCTTCTACCCACCAGAAATATATAATACAAATAAAATATTACTTAAGCATTAGTCAGTACATAATAGAAACTTAGAACATGCATATGTATCTATAGTAGTTATTCTAGAAATCATTATCTTAAATAATCTCAGTTGAAATTTCAAACAAACTTATAAAAATAAAAATCACAACGAAATTCTAAATCTAGTAACTATAGGTACTTAATTAAATAATAAGAGGACATTTTATATTTTCATGAGTGTATAACATTTAGATAAAACATAGGAGGTAAGTATCACGTTTAACGATACACTATTTCACTCACCTACATACCTAAATAATTTTATGTCATACAAATTATTGACTATTGGTTCAGGAATTACACTTGATTTTTTTAAAAAACATAATCTACTTCGCACAATATGCAATTAAAACCATAGGTTGATATTTTAAAACAATGAAAACCATGCACATATATATTTTAAAATGGTTTATGGTTTTGTGAATGAAAAAATCAAAATCAAATTTGCTTAACATAGTTTCGAAGATAATTATTTTTGTTCAATTATAAAATTATCACCCTGCATGGCTGCATATAACATTTTTCATTAAAACACAACCAATTACATGGTATTTTGAGTTTTGCACAAGTTAGCACATATCATACAAATATTGAGGCTGTTTACTTTTTCATCCATTGTGATAAATGCACAATTAACGTTACCGTTATGTTAGAAAAAATATATTATTAATTATGAATTTATATTTATTATATTATATTTGTGTTAAGTATAATTGTAATAAAAATACTTAATGCACACCATCGTCAAGCAACACATCACTGGTTAAAAACCATTTTAATAGACAATGTCAGTTATCGGATTTCCTCAGTTGGTTATCGATTTATTGCTCACGAAACTTTATATTTCCTTTTTGTTGTATTCCCATTTTTCGGGATGGGGTGGAGAGAGAAACATCTGCAAAGGACAATTCATTGAGAATTAGTAAAATTAGTTTTTCTGGCATATAATGACGTGAAAATGTTGGGAGTATTAGGAAATGTATGATGTATTAGCTAATAACATGCTAAATATTTTACTAAATTGTTTTAAAATATCAACTTGAGGCATTAAGTATTACGTCTGGCAGTTTGACATGAGCAAATAAATAAAATAATAGTTATATATTTACTATTTAGTAATAGTTATAACTAAATATTATACGAGAGATATAATCATAAGCTATAATATTATATTTAATATATTTTAAAAACAATAATTCTTATTATTTTGGTCAAATGTGTTAACTATAGTTAAAATACTAATGAAACAAATACTAATAGATATTTTAATAGGATATTATATTATTGCCCCTTTAGTTTTTATTAAAATATTGGTCACTGGTTCACCCCAACCCATTTTGTTACTTGATATAAGAAAATAACGTGTATTAAATTTGACTGCGATAACTATAATTTTTTATTTATTATGCAATAAGATTCCTAATCCCATTTTTCATAACGTTCGTTTTAGTAGTTCATGGGAAGAAAATGTTTTTACATATTTAATGGCAATGTCCTTCAAATCTTGTAGTCAGCACCAACCATCATTGTTAACTTTAAAAGATACGTAAAACTGTGTTTATCTTTAACACTTGGGAAATAATGAGTTTTAAAAATGTTATTTTAATTAATTTATCTAGTTTTTTATGTAAATTTATATTTAATTCATTTTTAATAGTAGTACATACAATTTATAAAACTCATGTACAACCTCACAATACATAATATTTGTCTCCAGAATATCGAATAACCGATATTGAATAATTCTTTCAAGTCAACATTTCATTTTAGATTCACCATTAGAAAGTATTCAAAAAATCATAATATATTATCAAGCAATTCAAATTCAAAGAAATATAATTCAGACAAAAGTATAGCTGTTCTTATATCTAGAGTTTGAATTTTTAGACAATTGTATTTTTCTTTTTTATATTTTTGGATATAACTCGGTCATCTTTACGAAACATAATAATTGGAGGTAATGACTTTCCCTCCACTATATTTCTATATGTTCAATGATTATTTTATGTATTTGCATGATAAACCTAAAATAATTTTGAAACCTACAAAAGTTGCAAAATGATTTTTCAAAAAGTAGATAACTAATTCAAAGAAAACATTTTGGTCGACACTAAATAGCAATTGAAATAAAGATACCAGTAATTAAATACAAAATGGTATTTTTTAAAACAAATTTGTTCATTGTATTAGATATAAACTTGTATTGTAAATCTGTATACAACTATCAATTTTATTGTTTTTTGAAAGACATAAACTTATGACAATTAGAGGATAAATTAATGCAATTCTATTTGGTGAAAGCGTTCAGCTTAATGATACTTACCGAACCTTGTAAGATATTTGATGTTCTATAAAATACAATCCAATTACTTCTGTTGACATCAAATAATACTTCGTAGAATTTAAAAACATACAGACATATAGATCACAGCTTCACTGAAGAAAAACTTGAAATGCATTTTATCAATTTTAATTTCGATAATAATTAGAATTAACAAAAGTATAACTTGCTCCAAAATGTCACATGAACTATTTTTGTTTTCACTAAGTTGAATTAGTTAAATTTCTTTTCGTACCTCATACATTTCTAATAATATTTATCAAATAACACAAGCAACGGTGTGCATTCGTATTAAGGCCTTGAATCCTCAAAAATGATGTTTCTCCTTGTCACATTGGTAGTGTTTCAAGTTGATGTTGCATTTTTTATTGAGAGTATTTTATCAAAAAATCATTTGAATGTGAAAACTCCAAGCAACCAAGATCCCCTTCATGTGAAAATAAATACAGAAGGGAGTACAGAAACCAAACTTGCAACGTTTCAAAATTCCATTCATCAGAAACAATATTCTTCAATCTAAATATTTTTTAACCCAAGCCAGAAAGTTGAAAACATTCTTATCACAAATAATGATCAAAACCATTGATCAAACTCTTTATCCCTCAAAATACCACAATTGAAACGTCAATCACTTTATCTGATATAAATAAAACCAAATCAGTATGTAACATATATGTACATAGTTAAAAAAAAATTACTTTCCTAGGTATAATTGAAGTTATCAATTAATTTTCAAAACAATTAATCTGGTTGAAGATTTTGAACAACCTTATAGGAACCTGGGAATTATGCAAATCGGGTTCTAAAGGTAAAGATATTGAAGAAATTCTCCCCTAGAAATCGTGTGTACTATTAAACGATGTACAAACAATCAGAATAAACATATTTAATACACACTCTTCATCTATCAATATTTTTATCTCAAAGCGCAGGCACGTCGCTTTTGCATGAACTATAATGTCAGACCCTTCAAGATATATATGTAGCACCAATAGCCTGTAATATACCAATACAAATATCAATGCTTCATCCACAGACAGCTGCGCATCTAGTAATTTATCTAATCCGTTGATTAATTATAAATGCTAATTGGAACGTTTTCTCCTCACTTATTTAAGAACACATTTGACGTATGTTCTTCAACTACATACTCAAACAAAATAAAATATCAAGACAGTTGTTTCAACCATAGTACCACAAAAATCTCAATAGAAATTTCCCTTAATAATTGTCAAAGATCCAGAGTTCCATGATAGAAGATGGAATGAAGAAATAGAGAAATCAATCCAAAACCAAATCCGATAAAAAAACTCTTAAAATACTTCAAGCCATTTGACAATCAAAAGATTTTGTTAAATTAATAAAACTATAAGTTTCTGTTTAAAAATAAGAAGAACGAAGTATGAAAAGACTACGTGTCCATCGAAATAATAACCAAACCCTTTGTGTGGGAAAAAAATTGATTAAAATAAGTAACCAAAATAAGAATTTACATCTCCTCACAGTAACAACACTTTAAACATCCTTTAAAAACGAAGGCCAACAATATTACAAATACTCTTGGACAAACTTTCTAAAACAAAATCAGCAGCTTTAATTGTGACTAGTATTTCCTAACAAATTGTCAAATAAAATATAGAAGAAGCTTTGGACATCTTCAAAGCTGTCAAGTACTCTATCATAGTATATAGGTATCAAGTATACATAATGTAAACACCAGCAATGTAATAATATTAAGCAACTCTGAACTCACTACCTTCATATGTCTCCAAAATCAAAAAATTGCTATGATTTTTCCCAAAAAAGATAAAACTCTTATTTTAGGATATAACTCAATGGAAAACACATCGACTACACGTGGATCACCAAAATAAAATATATGGCAACGAATGAGATTACAAAGCCATCAAACTAGCTCATTTATCTATTGGCGCTCTCATAATCTATTTCTTCACTTGTCTACTGAGAATCTAAAAAAGTTAAAAATGTTATTGAGTTGAATACACACTACTTGTGGAAAAATGAATGACTCAACAACTCAGTCAAAATTAATGAAGTTAAAAGTACCACTTATCCTTTGCCGTTCCTCGACAACACAAGAATAAAACATGATACCTCCATTAACTACCTTCGAATAGGACATACGCGACTCACACACCAACATTTAATGAAAAGAGAAGATCCTCCCAAATGTATTAGCCGTGGTAGTTCTGTCATAGTGAGACACATATTTACCAAATGTAGAACTTAGAAAAATATAGTAACTAATTGGGAATTACCGCCTTTCGGAAGCTTTAATCCCAGAAACGAGCAGCATTCTTTAACTTCTCGAATTCAATTAAAAATCAAACCTCATTAATTATAAAATATAAAAAAACTCACATTTATAGTATTAACAATATAGCTTAATTTTTTTTTTGATTTTGTAAAAACTATTGATATTATGACGTCTTTCGACAAAAACAAAAAAAGTGTTACGCCTAATTGCCTAAGATATGGTGCAGATTGAATTTAATAAAAATAATAATGCGTGATTGGGGGGGGGGGGGGGGGGGGGGGGGGGCAGGAGAAACGTACGTATTAAAAAATATGTACAATCAATGACAGCTATATTTTCTACCATTTAATAAAGCACCTAATTTTCACTATTTTAAATACATTTATACATTTAGTATAGGTGCTAATATATTTTAACAGTACAATTGCATAAAACAATAAAATATCAAGTTATTTACTTCAATATATTATATAAATCTATTATCTAGTATCAATATTTTAGTATACTGCAAAATTCAAATAATTGATAAAAAAAACATTCTATTAACTTTACCATAACATCAGCTATAAATTATTTGTAATTTGACCTATACTTGAATGAATAATAGAAATCTGACTGATATTGCAGCCCCGATACTTTGATGTAAGAATTTAATTATTGTACAAAAAAATGTTTTCGATACTTAAAATTATGTGTTTAAAGGTTTTTTTTTGCTCCTGGTCAAAATATAATGATCATTTTAATGGTATTTCGTCTTATGTGTATGGGATGATCGAAAAAGACAAGTAGGTAGTGAAAACTGAAAAGTTATACGCGACTCACCTTTCAATTACCGGTAAGCTGCTTATTTCCAAAATGCCAATGTTGAGCGTACGTTATGTGATACGTTTCTTTTTTAAAAACGTATATTTACGTTATGGGGAAAAGCATTTCGAACAAAAAATAGTATATTGTTGAGAAATGGAACTTTCCACTATTTTCAGCGTGGCTTCACCAAAATCCATTATGAACGGGTTATCAGAATAAAAAAAATTATACCTATATACTAGTATACATTAAGACGTATATCCCAGCAGTGAATGGATTCTCACATTGAAGAAGTATCTCCCGGGGCATGTACTGTTATTATCTCTATAATATGTCGTATTAAGCACATTTTACATTTTACGAGGGATAACTAATAATACGCGTTCTGCCTGTTTACCGATAAAACGAATTTTCCACATGAGCTGGCAACTAAGTTTTCCTATTTAAAACCACTGTGGCGGGTTTGTTATTTAGCAAAATACTAATCCTATTTCGCCATTTCGGAAAACGTTGCTTTTTCTTGGTAAGCATGCGGTTATTCAAAACGATGTCTAAATTAACGGTTTTATAAAATACAGTAATAATTTAATTTTTAAAAAAATATCTTAAAATATTGGTGAATTATTTATTCGAATGTTCTATTATATCTACCTATAGACTATGTGCAAATCAAGAACAACATTTTTTTTTTAAAGAATCAGTGCTTAAAACAACATCATATTATATTCATGTATAATTCATTGAACATCATATATATATAATAAATTATAATATTATGTAGATATTTTATGGTTTTTTTTTAAATATTTAGATTCTGTTTGCAAGGTAGGCAAGTATTTATACTTAAAAGCTTTTAACTAAACTAACTAACTTTTAACTCTTTAGAGTTAATTTTAAAGGTGCATTAAACACAAAACAATATTTTTAAATTTCAATGAACGTTAAAAGAAAAATGGCACCTATAGATTTAACGTTTCTACTCACATTATTTCAATGATTTAAAAGGAATTGAAAAAAGACTGTTGACGTCATTGGGTTTCGCTCCCTCTAATTGCTTATCTTACAGGTACGTGAAAAGTTGCTCGCTTCACACAACAATTTACCTACTTTTAAAATATATTTTCAAATTTTTGTTGTATAGTGCGTGATGGTTTCTTATGCACTGAAGATGTTAGTAAAACCAGAATTGTTCTTAAGTGTTTAGTTTTTTTTTTTAAAATAAAGTCTTACAAATGTTATTTTTCTTACCTAAGTAGAATTAGATAAGAAAGGGGCGAACGTTATGCTGTGTGTATCAAAATAAATTGCCGCACTATTGTACAATTTAACTACAGACTACAGGTGCATTTTAAAAGAAAATGTCTCGTTTAGTATTTTTGGTATTTAAAAGTTATATTGGAATTATGATGATATGGATATCTCTCTGCTTTAGCACAAAAAATAACACGTTTATACGTAAATCAAACATCAAAAATAATATTTGGTTTGGTAAATCATTTTGTAAAACTAGAGCAACTTTTACATGAATAAGAGTACAGGTCCAGCCAAATTACGTCACTTGAGCAATTTCAAGAATCATATCAGTTCTTTTAAATAATATTTATTTTTTTTACATTTGATTTTAAACAAATAATATGACACAACAATTTGGCGCTTAATGATAATTTGAAGAAAATAATGTTTTGTTTTTATTTTTCGTGTTGCTTTGACGCAAACATAAATTAGTTTAAATTATAAGGTTTGCTTTAATCTTGAAAGTAAATTGAAAAAAAAAATTTCAATTTATCATTCAGCTCATAATTTATCCAAATTATAGTGCTTATTTAATACCATCATTACCATTCCATATAGAAACTAGAGTAACATATAAATGAACATAATTCTGTTTAGTTTTACTTTGGATAACAGTCCCCTGTAGAATATAAATTAAGTTTTGTGTACTCCAAATAGGTATTCCTAATTTTATATGACAGTTAAGAAAATTACAGGATATTGAAATCATTTAACTTGAAATGCAAAGGCTTTTCTGTGTATTTTTTTAAACTTAATACATTTAAAAAAATTCAGATAATAAATGTCTTCTAAACAATTTACTATTAGTCTATAATTGTTTCAACTCAGTATCTATATTATTATGTTACTCCTATGCACTTTTATTCGTGATGTAATTAACTAAATTTAATAAAATAATAAGTGATAATAAGATATATTCTATCAATTCAGTCTCTACTTCAATATTACTATAAGCTATTTATAAAATCTACGCTTGTATGAATACAATAAATTCATAAGTAATATAATAATATGTGACACATTATAATTTCAAATAAATTCACTTAAGTATTTTTATCTCATATTTATTTTATATTATTCCATACAAAACATTACATTGCCTTCCATCCCACGGCCCAAGTATTCATTTTAATTTTAAAACATAAGTTAAATTAGGAAAGCACGCACCAAACAACTTTGGTTACATATTGTTATCAAGTAGGATTTAGGGTTTATCCTCGTAAAATCACGTTCGTCTGCCTGTCTAAAGTTTAGCAAAACCGTTTGACTATGGTTTTATTCTGAACAAGATCCTAAAACAGTCTTCTGTAATAATCTTTATATATATAATATTGTCTTCGTGTCAGTTTAACACTACTTTATAACAAATATTCTTATTAAGTTGATATTTTCTAAGTAAATTAAACTGTGTATAAAATCATATATGATCAGTATGGCTTTAGAAAGAACTAACATTCATGATGATATTATCCTTAATAGAAATAAGAAAGATTTTTTTTTGATTTCAGATTAACAGAAATACCAACAACCATACATCCTATGGATATATTAATATATTGAAGAATAGGTATTTATGACTTGGGTACACATATAGTTATAGTACATTTGCCTTACCTGCTGCATTTTTAAAATTTAATTTCGTTAGTCCATCGTTATTTTTTTTGCAAAACAATATTATTATATTGTTATAATTATTTATTAGTAACTTTAAAGCATTTACTGATTTTATATAATACAAATTAAAATTAAAAATAATAAGACAGCCAAATATAATATTGCACAGCCGGGATTATGTTCAATACCTCTGTAAAGGGCAATTGTTGACGCCGTTTGGGTCTTATTATAAGGTAGACAACATTGATTTTTTATACCAGTTTTTTATTTTAATTGTTGCTACCAAAATGTGAGTCATGTAGATTATTCCACATGGTAAGTTTTTTTGGACTTCAATTTTATAGTTTAATGTGTAACGGCTGCGGTGTATTACTTTATTGCTTTTACGTCATGTGGTGGTTATCTGTTTGATCTAATTAATAAATAATTATTAAATATTCATAAATATTACAATACTGCAAATAAATAGTATATAATTAACCCTTTAAAAATATAATCTACTTCAACCATAATTAAATTAATCCTTTCCGTTGTCATTGCTTTTCCAAAAAATATGGCACTTAAGTTGGTGTACAGGTTAGCAAGTACCTACTAAAATCAAAATAAATATGCATACATAATATTGCACATATATAACATATACCTAAAATATTTAATATATGATATAGGTAATGAATATTTAATTTAAAGGTGTTATAATATAGACAATATTAGAATAATTTCTAGTACAATATTACACCATCTGTGGTATGGTTGTGTAGAACAGTTTAATATTATGAAAATCATTTTAAAATGAAATAAAAACAGATATTTATATCTCCTATAACTGTTAAGCTATTTGTAGGTATCAAACATTATTACATTGATTTTTATTATCATGAGTGAATGATGATAAAAAAAAATAGGAAACATTTATTAATTTTTATTAGAAGTTAAAAATGTATAGATATTGACTAAATAATGAATAATATTGTTCTTAAATTTTTTTTCATCAATCAAAAACTATGTTGGAAACAACTTCCCTTAAATAAAACTTTTCCAATCTCAAATTTTAAGTAACTAAAAACTTTATCTGGTTAGAATAACGAAAAATTTCACATTTTGTCTCCAAAACGATTTTTTTTTTTACTTTAATTATTTTACTTCAAGTTAGTTTATTCTAATCTAATTTCACATGAATAAGTGCAGTTTCCTCTAAATAAAATAACAATTCAAATTAGATTTAAAACTTTTTTGTAATCTAGATTTTCAAAATGTAAAAATGTAAGTAACTTTAATTAAGGAATCGAATCTTAATAAATTAAAATGTATTAAAACAAACCTTAATTATAAATTGCATATATGTTTAGATATTACCATTTACTATACAATATTAAAATTGTTTAAGTATTCATTTAAGCATTTTCTTGTCGTTTAAATGTTAAAGTAATAAATAAATACATTTGAAATATGCAAGTTCTACAAAAAATAGTGTTTAGTTACATTTTTTTAGTAATGTACCTAATAATGAATTTAATTGTTAATTTTATTTAAATATAAAAACTGAGAATTTTTAAATTTAGATTAATGTATGTAATATAATTCACCGTACCGCATTAAATTAAAATAATTTATTCATTAAAAACTGAAAAAATAATTTTTGAAATATTGGTTCAAAAAGTATTTTGAGTTATTATGTTAAGTTTATATATAAATAAAGTAAGTTTGTAAATATTTAGGATAAAATATAAACAAAACTTGTTTTTTTATTTAACATCTCTAAGTTTTAATTTTATACACCTAAATACTTATCCAAAAATATTTGAATGTATGGATGATGTATTATTAAATATTAAAAAATAGCTTTCTTAGTCTCCACATCAATAATAATATAAATAAGGACTTTATAGTTTCCATTAGTATGCTTATCAATCCAATTTAGATCATTAAAACGAAAATAAAGGTAAGTTTCGTGATAACATTATCTATGTTCAAACATTTTTGAAAAACACAGGTACCTATATAGTATTTTCATAGTTATTTTTTATGACGTCAAGTTCTATGAATAAAATATAATGGCCATTAATATAAATCAAAACATATTGAAGTCATAAGAAAATATTTATAAAAGTATAAGTGTATAACTATAGGTAGTAAAGGACCATCATGCGTTAAAAAAAATTATTGCATTGAAACTAGTTTTATCAAGGTTTTTGATGTTCGCTAAGTATTTATTGTGACATAAATAAAACAATACACGGTAGAAGTTTAGAAATACTTACGAGACGATATTATATTTTGTGTGGCGTCTTAATTTTCAAGCATGCAAGAGTTGGTCGGTAAATTTGTAAAATAACTCACAGCGATGGACATTGTTATTTTGCTTAAGTTACTGCGTTGTATATCCCGATAGCCGGAAAAATGTAAGTGTAGGTATATAGTGTGAAAAATAAAAGAAGTTGAAACCTCATTATTGCACCCGTTCACGGTTGATGGCCAGACGAAATACCCCTCCGGGAAAACCTTTTTAATGGTCTTTTTTTAATATTATTTATTTAAATTAATAGCACCAGTGATATTGTAATATTATAGGGGTTAGATTGAATTTGAAACTTTTGAAAACCTCTTTATATTGCGGCATCCAAAATTTAATTTAAACCTCCTTTGTTGTATTTACACAAATGGTAACATTATGCGACCACCATAAGGGATATCAAGTTTGTTATTTTGCTTAAAAAAAAATAAGGTGAATGTTATTTTTAAAATCATTTTCCTGGTTTTTTCTGTGTACATAAATGGACAAATAAATATTCATTTTATTAAAATATTAGACATTGCATGACAATACACTCATGTTCATAACTTATAGGTATCCAATTAGGTGCAATGCAAGTACATACAATACCATATTATATTATATTATATTATATATATATAAGGATAACAATATTTGCGAATTTCAATACATGTACTCGTATAATGTTTATATATTACATATTAAATTATTATGTTTACATGTTTGATTTCTGAAAATAACATCACATTAATTATTGAAAATAATATTTAGTAAACTTTACCTAGAGATGCTGGATGGTATTGATTTTAATGAATTTCACGATTGAGGGATCTTTATACTTTAAACTTTATAAAAGTTTGCACAATAAGAATGTAATAAAAATATTTACGCCTCGCAGTTATAAATAATATCGCACATAATTTATGTTATTATTGTTTTTTCTTTAAGTCTTTTAAAGCTGATTTATTAAAAACGATAATATTAATTTTCTGCTTTTTATGATTTAAAATACTTACAACATTTTAAATACCTAACATTTAAAGTGTCTAATATTAGTCATTTAAAATGAATAATGTTCGTTTAATAAACCTGAACCTGATCTAAATGTCTAACCTATAACGTACAAAAAAAGATTTTTTTCAAATTTGTACGCAACCAACAATTATTGTTTCCTGAATTGTTAACATAATAAGTTGAGTTAATTATTTTATATTTTTGGCAGGGGAGTATAAACAGATGTCATAAACAGCAAATAAAAGTTATAGTAATTTAGTGTTTTATTATATTTTTATTTTGTAAGAAAAAAATTAATGTACAAATTGTAATTAAATTATTAAAAATAGTATTACGTTATTATAATGTACACTATGAGTTGGCGTCTTGTATTATCGAATCATAATTGATTTTACGGCTATTTTTAATGTGAAAAGCTACACTGTTAATTTAATAAAACTAATTAAACACTTTAGAAAACTATTGCTAAACGTATTGTCAGTGTTTGTGAATTTTGATTTGAATTTTAATAAATGGATAAACTTAAAGATAAAGCATAATATAATGTGTTGCATATAGGTATCTATACAACCTACAATTAAATAAATGTCAATATCGTCTTAGTTATTTTTAAAATATGCAATGGGTATTAATAAATCAATCATCAAATACATTTTAGATACTGAAATTACTATCTTTTCGGGTACCCACAAATAAATAATATTATTAAAAATTATTTTCGCATCGTTGAAAGTTTGATTAATGTTTGTTCGTAATATATAGGTAGGTATACAATTACTGTACTCTGGTGTATCAATATTCGATAACGACCAATGGTCATTATAAAAGTCATCATTATTTCTGAACGCCAGTAATAATAATAATAACAACAACAACAATACCGAAAAAACGTATTTGGAGTTCAAAACATTTACCTAATATGGTCTGCAATGGCTTGAAATAAGATGTCGGTTAATATAAGTGATAATAATGTACGGAAAGGTAGGTACTCCAAGAGATAATAATACATATTACTGTTCCTTAGAGAATAATTGTAAGACTCAAAACGGCATTAGACACACATTAGGAGCAAAGTATCGCAAGCGAAGAAGAAGTGAAACAGGTAGGAAGAAAAAAAATAAGTCGAAAAATGATAGAAAAAAATAGCATTAATTCTCGCTAATCTCGTTACAGGTAGAGTATAGTATAATAGTTGCCTATGTATTATTATAGTCACCGTTTAATAATTGCAGTACGTGCGTGGTGAAACAATAGAGGTTAGATCGCGCAGCATATGGATTATAATAATAATAATAATAATAATAATAATATACACTGCAGATGTTTATAGTGAACTGCGGAAATTGTCACGTACACTTCAAAAGGCAATACTTGGGGGGTGCATAATGTACGTCGATGCGTATGAGCGTGTATAGTACGTATTATTAATGTACGATAATGTCGACTTTATTATGGCCGTCGCCGTGGTAAATGGTTCGAAACATTTTGCTGCAGCAGTCGGTAAGTATATCAAAAATGATAATTATTAACAACTTATGCACACAAGTACACGAGTATTGTATTGTACATGTGGATGCTTAAGTTATCAATGTCATGCCGAGGACATTTTCAGCCCTGTTGTAACTTTTTAAGTATTTAAAATTCGAATAACCGTGTGACTACAGTGTTTATTGAAATCGAAATGAGTAATCGAAATGATGTTTGTACCTACTATTTGTTACATCTACGATATAACAGACCAAACTCAATCCTCTCTCCCCTAAATTTGAAACTCTATCAGCGGACCCAAACTTGATTTTCTCAGTGTTCCATATTATAATGTTTAAAAGGTGACCACATTTTTTTGTGATTGATAATTAGGGCAGGGGTTACTGAGTATTGACAGCTGTCATGTGACGACCATGAATTGGATATTAGGTTAGTAGGTTACATATAAAATATAAAAAGTTGAAAACAAACAACAGATTCGTCTCATGCTTATAATAATATAGTTACTGGAATTGAATATTTCAATGCATGACGCCATTGAACAGTGATAGTCTGATTTGACTATTTTTTTATTTTTTACCCACAAGTAGGTTTGTCATATTATTAGCTTCAAGTGCGTGTGAATCGTATAATGTTCAACTATATAATAAAATGTAAAAGTTATCATTATGTATTGTTCCTAACGGTTCTATATCTCAGTACCTATCTAGGATTATAATTTATAATTCATTTGACTAAAATTGTTAGTAAAATTATATTACAAAAAGTTTTTTTGATCGACAAATATTATTAAATTATATATTCACATTTTATTTGTTTGTTGGTGAAATCAATAAATTAATTTATCATTTTAATTTATGTTCCAATTAAATGGTAAAAAAGTAATTTGATTGAGTTTCTAAAATGATGATTTAAAAACAAGTACACAATTATTACTCTTTTAGTTGAAATAAATTTAAAGCGTCAAAGTAGTTTATTATTGCCAGAGAATAATATTCAGAGCCATTCGTGCATTATAGGTTTGAAAAATACGTGTTGGTACAAACAAACAACGGTCAAAGCCAAATTTTTTTATTCAGTTTCTCAATAATTACAAAGATATTTTTAACTGAATTTCTCTCAACAAAGACAAAAATGTCTTTTATTATTCCGTAAAAAGAATATATTTCATCTTGCTGAAGAACCGTTTTTCAATATTTCATCATCACAAAACACAATTTTTACTTATACTAAAAAAAAAATTCAAAGAAAATTATTTTAAATGTCTATATGGGTAGGTACCTAGTTATATTATGAGAATAAGATTGCATGTGATTATTATAATTGTCAACACAAAAACATTTTTTCTTTTGCAAGTTCATGCGTGGTACCGGGTAATAAAATGTTGACATTTATGTTTAAGAAAGTGTGCAATAATAATATAGGTAGCAATCTAAAAAATACAAGATAAAATCATTTTTAATTTTTAATTTTTAATTTTTCCCCACATAAGTTGAGTTATTAATGACTTGCAATTTTAATAAGCTGTTGAAAATATTAACGGATTATTTTATTACACGTCCGTGTTATCTTGAATTTATATTTTTTATATTCATCTAATTAGTAAAATATAAAGTTGAAGGGATTATAATGACCAAAATTAGTAGTTATCAAGTATTGTTATTATACCGGACATTTGCACTTTGATATTCTTGTTCATCCGATTACAGAAGAGGGGATCGATTTTTCGGAGAGCATTTTTTTACCGCATAAAAAGGTCCATTAAGTGGGTCCATATATATAGTTAAATTAAAAATGATGGGACGTTGTAAAGGGGAGGATATGATGTTATTAGGTCTATTATGCACAATACGTTTTCCACATCTCGTAAATTACACCATAGTGGTTTTAATACACGCATTTAAATGCACGCAACCTCGTACAAAGCCAGCGGATAAAAGTAGGGTAGCCTATGGACTTTAATTTTACTGTCGGCAAAAATTTGGAAAATATTTTATATTTTAGTAGATAGTGTGCATTTCATATCAGTATCGGAAGAAAGAAAATGGTTTATCATTTATCAATATATACTATAGGTAGACTTATATTTAACATAATTTACATTGCATAATTGACAAAAAACTATAAAATGAAAAATATTATCTTTTTTCATGTTATTAGATACTATTAAATATTTCATTAAACAATAAACATACAAGCACTGATACCGATTCACATAGCATTATTTTACTATATTGAATTTCACAATAATTATTTTGATTCATTAATAATAATTATATTATTGTGTGTGTTAATAATTTTTACTTAATCTCTATTGTGAGTCGTATGCGTATTATTATGTTCTCAGAAATTGTATAATAATAATAATGGTAAAATCACAATATTGATCACAAAGGAATGTAAATGTATAATTATAACGTAATAATATGTTCATTATGAAAGTACAATTCTCTGGATTTACACAACTTCACTTAATGATGATATGCATGTATCAAATATTACCGTTCCATACAACTATGCAGACGAATATGATTTATCGTACTGTTAATATACTCGAATTGTGTACTAATAGAATTGGAGATTTCTCTCTATTACATATTTTGATTGGAGATCATTAAGCATCTTTGTTGGATGTTGAATGTTACGATGAAATTAATTTATATTATATATCGTTTTTACGACTTCTAGTGTATTCTATACAAGCGTTGAAATCAAACTTCCTAACCATTTTAATACACAAATTTATATTTATGCTTAATTTAAAAATAACATAATTACATGATTTAAAGTTCATAATACATTATAATAGATTATAGTATGCTTTGTAAAATATATAGAAAATAATTTGTATTATTTCTAAGAATGAGGTTCGTTATGTGATTTAAGTTCATTCCATAAATATATACAACTTCATATTAATAGGTATTTTTACCCATTTAAATCATTATAGAATATTAATTAAATTAACTTACATTTTTAATTATTTATTAATAATTTAGGTCCTAGATCGATTGGTATTTCTGTTATTTTGAATTTTATGATGATAATGAATAGCGTTCCAGACAAGATAATGACACATTTAGTGGAACTTATTTCGCTTCACTCACTGTTGAGTAAGTTAAAAGTGAGTTTAGTTTTAAATTAAAAATCAATGATAGTTTAATTATAAAATGAAGACCATTTCAATTGTTTATCTTCATATGTTCTAATAATTATGTTATGTAAGTACATGCATATGGAACAAAATTAATTTTAAATCGAATATTAAGTTCTAAAATATTTCGTAGATATTTGTAATGTCTTTATAAAGTTATGCGATAACATAATTTAATAATTGTCAAAATAAAGAACTTACTAACTTTTAAATTGTATTATAATACAATATTTGTACTTCGATAATAATCTTAACAATGTGGCCCGCGACACGTTTAGGAAAAAGTTTTATTACGCTCAATATACCTACTATGTCGTGTATGTTTTTCATATTTATTTAACTCACATTATGTTAGTAACTTATTACGTCTAAGTTATCAAACGTTAAGTTTTATGTGTGATTGATTTCCTTTGAATATTTTAAAATTACACTAGTTGTCATACACTTCAGTGTTTTGCTCAAATATAAGAATATATTCATAGTCAATTTATAATAATCTAATATTAATTGATAAGTAATGTTGATTATAGGTTTCTATATAGTATAGGTACATTAAATAAAAATATCGAATACCCGTGATTTAAATATCAGTCAGAAGAATCTATTATCATCGTTAGATACAAACAGGTTTGTTGATATCAAATAAAATATATAATTATTTGTTTATGCTTTATGGTATGATTCATTGAGCTGTCAGTCTTACCTCATTTTTGTAATAACACTATCTAACATTTATATTTTAAGTTATAATCAAACTTGTGACTACAAGCTTGTTAATATATACTTTTATGCATACAATAATTATTACGAGTCTCTTAAATACTTTGATATGTTTGTGGTATGTTACATCATGGTTAAATATATTTTAGTATTATTGGACTTGACCAGATAATTTAGTTTTAAAATGATGATTGCATAACATTTAAAACTCATACAAATGTATTACGAAATCTTGAAATTAATAAATAATAATTTTGGTAAATTCTGCTTGGTGGTTACAGATTTGTCAAGGGACATTGATTTAATAAAAACATAAAATTGCATGATATCATAATAAATAGAACGATATTTTATTAGAAAACCCAAAACATCCGGCACGTGTACCCTTATAGTAATATGCATGGGGATTCACCATACATTCTTACCCCTATTTCATCCTTCGTAATTTATTGAATTCTGATTATTTTAAGAATGCGTTCTTTTAAGTAGGTACTTACTTAAATTTTTATATCATTATATTGGATGTTTTAAAAAAAAAGTATTTTTAATAAATGCAATATTAGGGGATTAAATAAGGGTGAACAATGAGCATGCTTGGTTATCCTATATAATACGACGTTATATTTATGTATAATATTTATAGATATATGTATTATGTATATAATATATATATATATATATATATTAATTAGGGGGAACCCACGGCAACATAGATCATTGTGTGAGGGTGGTACGATAGGGGCGGGAGGAGGGTGTTTATTTTTTTGTTTATTTTCATTAGTTGTTTGTGTTGGTTGGGTTATAGCAAGTGTTTGTGTATGTTTACAAGGATATGTTGCTAAAAATCCCGGGTGGTTACCCATCCGAGAGCTTGCGACACTGGCTGGTACTTACACTCAGAGGGCGTATACGCACAACTGAGTGTAGTTATATGTATATTTATATTAAATGAATATCCAATACTGGAATCATACGCAGAATCCAGAAATCTGTTATTCCTCTTACTGTAGTGGTCTTATGGAGTCAAGAAGAAATGCAATTTGTCAGTTTGTATATTATGCCCCCTCATTTTAAATACTAAGAATAATTTCAAATCATATTAGATTTAAATTTGATTAATGATTATCTATGACCTATGTAATGTTAAGATTTTTATAATTTTTTCATTTGGATTATTTAAACATTTTAACAATTAATATAGAATGATATAAATACCTAATAATAGAACTTGTTAGTAGCTGTATTTAATATTTTTATTTGAAACATAATGTATTTGGTTGATAATTAATACTACCATAATTACTATTAATTATTAATGTGGTTGCTAAGTATATCGACGTGTCATAACACTCATAACCAATATAAGGTTTGTTGAAAATGTTCTAAATTATTATTATTATTTACTTTTATACAACCATAATAATATTATAGTATTAAACGTCTGTAAATTAATATTTTCAGATCTTGAACATTTTACTATACATAATACCTGTATAAATTCAATTTTCTACAACTTCAATTTAATCTCCGAATGTCTATTATATTAAGCTGTTTTAATAATTTGACGTTTTATTTATTGACAGTCGTGAAAAATTGTCAGTTTGGTCTGACAATGATGATGTTGCGTTAAATAGCCAATCGTCTCCACTGTACTTAATGTTTAATGCTACTGTCAATAAATTATTCAACATATTTTCCTGAACCCCAGATTTATTGTGTACAACACTAAAATTAGTATAGTCTACTATTCTTTAATGACAATATTTCCTAAGTACAGATAAATAGATCTCAATTAATGAAGATGGTTGATGTAAAAATATATTTTATATACACTGAAGAAATTGTCAACCACATAATGTATGCAATGAAATTATATGTTTATAAAAAACCACTAAAATAGGTAGGTACGTAAAACAAAGTGAACCTAATTATAAATAACAATATAAAGTTTAACTAAAACAAAAATTTTAATTTATATACATATGGTTTTTTGTTTAATTTGCTTTATTGTTTTGAGACTTAAAACAATTTTAATATTATTATTATTTTTATCAGAAAATAATAACGCCATAAAAAAATTTCTTATTATATAGTTTTAAAATGTGAAATGAAAATACGTGTAACGTGTAGTACATCATTTAAAAACAACGTCATTTAAACTTAATCCATAAAATAATTTATTTTTTATATACTTTAAATACTGATTAACTTAGTAGAACACGAAGATCTAAAATTATTTTAAATATGTCCATTTTATGAAAATCACAAAAACATATTTTTTTCATATACTTATAAAAATATAAAAACAGGTAAGAAGCACCAGCAGTGAACGATTGTTGGCCTACGTGTCACTTAACTCACTCTAGTGCAGGACATGTTATTACTTATAATGACATGATATTAATTTGTCTCAATAATTTGTCATTGAAACAGATAAAAAAAAATATTTTGAACGGAACTATAATAAAACTTTACTAGCTGACATAAATTGAACATTTTTCTACGATTTTTGGGACTTAATTTACTTTACGTTTAGATAAACTACTGAGATAGGTTTCTGTTCTATAATTAATGTGTTACATAAAACTTTACAACTGTTATTAAATAGTAAATACATTAAACTGTTTGTCACTAAATACGGTGACTTTTGTAGATGTAATTCCGTAAAAAAATATCACAATATCTCAAATGTACATTTGAATGATATTTTAGTACCTACTTGTAAAACTCTTGTCTTTGATGTAAAGTACACTGGCTAAAGTGTATAATATAGCTTTTTGAATGAATAGAAGAATATGAATGAATAAACACTAAGATAGTTCATTATACTAAAATATTATTCATTCATTAAATAAAAAAAATACATACTTAGAGTTACTGTGCATTGGGTTGTTCAATAAATTATAAAATAAGAATTAAAATATGAATTTTTATTTTTGGATGATAATAATTTACAAACATAGAAATAAATACATTTAAATATAATATTTGAATAATAGCATGCATTTTAAAGAATTCTATTTTTTAGAGGATATAATAATAAAATAAACTATATTTTCTACCAGTGCGATTTATCGAGATAAAACCCCAATGAATTTTCATCGCATGGAAATGAGATATAGTTACGTAGGTATAAACTATAAATAGTTCGATACACCTGATTATTATCTTACTCATACATCGGGCGATGGGTTTAAAACATTTTATCCTATAAGTATTGCATGTTGAATCAGTATAATTTAGTTTTGTATTGATATTTAATGTATTTCAATTAAACCTTTTCTTTATATATTGTGAAGATAGTTTGGTCTTTTCATGTGTAATACTTGAATTATTGATAACTAAATAGTTTTTTTTCCAATTTATTGATTCATTTAAATTTCTTGGTACCGAAGTGGGTTCTCTTATTCAGGAATCAAAATTGGATTTACCATTTATAAGAGGACAAATGAAAAATGAATGGCCATTCGAAAAGTTCTTTTGTGAGCACGGTACCCTTATTTACCCTACATTTACTAATGTTCAGCTTCTTAGTTACGTGACAGTCCTGTCGAATATAAAATGCAAACCACCAAATTTGTAACTGTATCCGTTGATAACTTTAACATTCAATGCAATTTGATATTACAACATCATAGTTTTTATTTGTCTACTTGTACTTTTTGTTGATATTTGAAAGAGTTTAAAACATATTATGTAGGTATCTTAATAAAGTAATCATAAAAATGTAATTAAAATACTTTATTACTGTCACATTTAACTGTAGGAATTAAGTCATATCCAAAATATAAATATTAAAGTTTCCAAAATACGCGAGGACAATGTTCAGTCGACACATTTGTTTTTTGGATAAAATTGTTAAGGGACTAAAACAAAACACATTCTTCTATTTTTATCTTTAAACCCAACGATTCTACACACGCGTTAGCGACAACCAGCTATGCTTGTTATATGACCGTTCAAAAATGATATTTATTTCCAAGATCGGATTGTCTGGGAGAAGTAGTGGTAGGAAATGTTCCGTTAGAACTGATGGTTTCTGTCAAATACACCCAATTCCTTTTCCAAAGGTCAAAAAAAGACAACAGTAACAGCTGACCACAAAACAAATACCAGATATTTCACAAGCAGGCGATTCATTTACACAAAAGAGCTCATTGTCGTTTTACATACTGAGTACTGGCATAGGGCCTCCTGGCGTGGATTTAAATGCAAAACAGCTGTAGATGGTGCATTCTGATGCAGTCATAAAAATAATCCAGAAGAAAGCAAAAAAATACAATACATAATATTCCAATAGGCAATAGGTACAATTGTTTTTGAACTCAAGCCACCGCTGTGTTGGTATAACAATGTGTATACAGAGAGTAATTCACTGCCCACTGGATTATGATCAGAAATTACAAAAACACATCCAACACGAAAATGTTACATTAATTATTATAAACCATAAAACATTTTAACTCTAAGAAACTTACGAACTTAAACTTACATATACTATTTTTCATTCTACTTTCTTAATAGTTCTTAAAAATGTGTTGAGAATTGAATTTTAAAAAGACAAATAATTAATTAAATAACTAATAAATAACTAATTAAATAAACTAATTTATGTTATACATGTTTAGTATTTTTCCTACACATTGGTCCACAATAATTGTTGATACAAATAATAAGAATAATCTTGTAACTATACTGGGTAATCCATTTCACTCAGGCCAAATGTTAATTTAATAACTATTAACGTTTTTTTCAAGGCTTATTTCAAAGCAGAATATATTTTGTTGAAGTACTCTGATACATACAAATCGATTATTGGACGATTATTTAATGATTTTTACTTATTTAAAGTTAAGTCAAAGAATAAAAGAGTGGTGCAGAGATACCTACTATAAAATGTTGCTAGATAAGGTACACAGTTGGTTAGGTTAGGTTATAGGTTTAGGTTTTGATCATCTAAACTTTAAATACATAATATAGAAATAATGAACTACTTATCTGAAATTAAATTTGTATGTATCGAAATACTACGAATTATAATCTGGATAGGAATATGAAATTCAAAATGTATACATTCAAAAAAATAGAAATTTAAAAAAAAATTATAAAGATAAAAAAAAGTAAAATTTATAATTTTTTTTTTCAAAAATGTTGTTATGTAATGATTTAAAACTTTGCAAAATAGAATAATACATATTCAAACACGTTACCGTTTTCTGAACTAATGAGTATATTACGTTAAACGGATCACTCCATATAAGAAGAAATATCAATGTGGTTTTGATTCATAATTATGTATGTCTTTTCAAACAAGTATTTATAAACTCATAGTATTTTAATAACACTTATTTTGATACTGAATTTGAAATAATTAAAGTTCTAGAAAAGTTAAATTAGTGTTAACAAAGTATTATTTAACTAGATAATATATAGTTAAACGATATTTATTTGTTTATTAAGTAGTCTACTATTCTCGAAATATTACTGTTATTCATTGTATAGTAAACGAGAGGTGATGAGGAACTACTTAAAAATGGTTGATGGCACATAATTATATCAACTTTGACATTACTTTTGACAACAGTTTAACTGATCTAAGATACATATCATTAAGTACTTGCACCAATCGGCTATTTTGGAGATATATATCAGTAATAACGGAAGTGAATCGAACTGTAAACTACCGTTATGAGTTCGTAAAGTCATTTCTGTTACGAAACACATGGTTTCACTAGAAGGTTAACGATCGAGGAATTTAATCAAATGTTTAGAACTATTTATTTGAAAGATATTGGATTTATCTCTTGGGTACAATACCTATACATCGACACACACATAGATTGGCAGAATAACAGTTAATTTACAGCAGGTGTGTCATAAAGGAAAAAGTGGACACATTTACTGTAAAAATTAATTAAATCAAATAACCTAAATTGTGCCGAGCGCATAAATAATGTCTTACAAAGGCTCTGCTTATTAATAATACTCCTTTATCTTTTTGCACATTCATAATGCACAAAGGAGTATTCTACACCCTTTGGGACAGGTATTCTCATCATTGTTGGTAGGTAGGTTATAATATACTATGTTAGCTTATAGATACCTAGCTGTTTATTGACTATTTTTATCATTATTCATTATTCATTATACATTTTCTTAGTTTTAATATTTTGAATTTGAAAAATAAAATGTATTTAAAAGTCTTTAGTTAAAATTACAAATAACGTAATAAATAATAGCATAAATATAGATTTTCTTAATTGATAATAATAAAAATTTGTTTTCACAAATAACTAGTATTTTCAATTTTAGTAATGATCAATAACATTTTCTTAACTATTCGCGATCCATACTTTTAAATAAAAACTAGTATTACACAATTGAAATTGTTAAAAGTATATCAAATTTAATTCAGTTGATTTGGAAACTAATCGACATAGTAAGTTTGTCAATTGTCAAACATGTGGATTGAATTTTGATTCTTCTTTGATTGAAACAGTTAAATAACCATATTATAATATACAAACGATACTATGATAGTATATATTATTCATATTTGTATTTCACATATTATAATATAATCATAATAGTATAAGACTATACACAGTCAATAATACAATTGTTATTATATCAAATTATTTGTACGATGGCTAAAATCGTAATTAACGATCTGTAGTTAACGACAAATTAAAAGATAACTCAAATGTTTAAAATAAAATGTGTAACCCAGGCATGTCTGCAGTCATATTATATCGGTAATCTTTAACAGAGATCATCTTTCTAACTTGTTAAAGTATAGAATTATATGTATATATATGTGCATATGATGTTATGTAGTAACCGAAACGATGCTTTAGAATAAATGGATTAAACGCCAAGAATCAATCATTATAGTACAATAATAACAAAAACATCGTAGTATTCGTAGTTGTATTATACTGGCCATACATCAGCAGCTTTACCTACTCGATAATATTATAATAATGTGGTATAGGTAAGGACGATGAGGTTAAATGTTTTTGGTGTACATATAAAAGTTCGTTCATTTGAGTCTTGTGGCGTATACAGGGTGTTTTGTATTTTATCTTTATCGTGTTATTGAGTAAAATATACATTGTAAAATGTAAAGTATATTCTACTGTTGAGATATTATAGTTCTTAAGGTTTGGAACAGAACACCATGAAACATCCTGTAACAGTTGCACCCGACATTATATAAAATCAAGCACGTACCCGCTCTCCATGATTCTCGACACTTGTGATACTGTCTGTTGCCTTTTAACACGATATCTATAAGTACATTATATATGTTACTAAATTATATACTTTTATATAATATTAAATATATCATACCGTCAAAAAATAATAGAAAAAATAGTAGAAAAACAAAGGTTAGACAACCATGTAACAACGTCCAGGCTCTTGAGGTATAATATTTATATCGTCTCAAAGTAGATCTAACACAAATTACAAAGTTTAAGTTAATATTTATAAGGGTGTGTGTGTGTGTGTGTGTGTAAAAAACGATTTGATAGTTTGAAAAGTTTTAAACCAGAATTCGATATTTACTGACTTCCGGTGGGAATTACTGCTTATAAAAAGCATATGAATTACGAAGTCTCAAAAAGTTATAGCTACACGTGATATATACTTTTTTAGCCACCTACAAATTCAAGTATATGTTATTAGATACTAACAAATTACTACCAACGATTTAATGGGCACCTATACCTAATACCAATAAACCATAGACATTTAAAGGAAATGAGTACATATCACGAAATGAATTAAAGAACAATAAGGGACATTTTTAATACTTACGCTTAAAATTGTCAAGAAAAACGTTTTTTTTATATTTAAAATAGAAAAGAAAGTTTGCTAATAGCATAAACCGTAAATGCATTTTAAACCTATTTTGCTACTTAATAATTTTTTTATTAGCTTTTAGAAAAGTCGATTAAAATTTATACGTTTGCCTTTTTGTGTGTACAATGTACATTCATGAAGATTTCTTTTGCTATATATGTATTTTTTTTTAATGGACTTTGAGGGTTTTTCCGCAAAAAGGTTTTCTTCCCTAACCGACCGACTCCCTGGCGGCACACAGGCGTATATTTTGTTGAAATGGATTATCCTATCAAATGGAACGCGATTGCTTGACAATCGTACGTATAGAGATTGCAATATACCAACGGTTGATTTATTCCAAATAAATAAAATTCAACTGATGCTAATATAATTATAACGCAAGTTTAATATTTTAACGGTAAATATAATTTTGCGATTCAACGACAATTTAAATTGAACTGATATTGTATTCGATATTATTACCTATTGACTACATGTTATACAACATACCAAATATTCTATCTTATATCTTAAGACTGTACTGATTAAGTAAATAGATCAAAAGTGATGTCATTATATTTGATATTTTTTGTAAGATGATATTTATTAGGTAGGTACCGTAATTAAAATACATTGAACACAACTTAATATGATTTCAGAATTTAGAAGTTGGAATTTAAATTAGTATTGTTTATATAACCGTTTAAGTAATTTAATTGGCATACTACAGAGAAATACATAAATAAAAAAAATATTCATTAATCCAATTAATATTATTTTCTAAAAGCTCAAAAAAATTTCCAAGACAAACTGACTTAGCTAATATTACAATCAAAAATATAATTTTTTTTTTTAGATTTTTAGTGCAGCGATTAATGAATTGATTTTACAATGAAATGTGTGTGTAAAATGTTGACAAAATGTATAGAACTATTTTGTAAAACTTCTAAGATGTTCAAATTTGTATACACATGGCTTGTAAATGTAATACATGATTTATTAAATCAAATTGACCTTACTGAAACCGATATATATAAAAGCATAATTGTTTTTATAGACATTTGAAGTTCAAATTTTGATGGAATTGAATATTTAAACAATGAATAACGGTTTTACATAATGTATTTCTGTAATTAAAATGCATTCGAAACTACTTCGTATAAGCCTAATCATATTTTTTATAAACAATGATATTTCCCAAATATTTAGTTATATTTTGAGCTATTGATTATTTACCGTATTTTTATAGCAAATTAATTATTACTATAATAACAATATAAGTATTGTATGATAATTATTCGGCAATATAAGTTGACAGACCAACTTAGCTCAAAATCGTTTTTCGTATACAATTATTTATGACGGAATTCAAATTGAACATATCAATTGACCTCCTCACTGACGATGCACATTCGAGACCTACAACAATCTTTACAGCCGAGTGGATTACCTACTTTTTCTTTCTAAAATAATATGAAATAATACATTTAATTAATATATTCGTCACTTTAGCATAAAGTGCTTTGTATGAAAAAAGTAAATACTTACTGAACTTCATGAATGTGGGTATTGTGTTAATAGAATTTAAAGTAAAAAGGATGTGAAAAAAAGTAAAAGTTTTAGTACGGGGTTTTTTTTTCAATCTACTGACAGATATCTTCGCATAAAATTCAAGAAATAACGTCGGCACTACACGTCAAGACATTCTTCATGGGAATAAATGACTTTGGATAAAAGTTGTCCAGACTATTAAGCTCTCGATGATTTGTTTAGTGATATATACGCTCGTGCGTGGTTATTGCACATGCACCCTCATGTACAAATGTTATTTCTCTTTAAAATCCTAGATATAATATGATTTATCTTCGCCATTCGTACAGTTGTATTATTGTATTTTTACTGATGAAAAATAATTTTGAATCCATTAGGTACTGATCAAAGTAAACGTTTAATAAATCAATATAAGACAAGAACTTCTAATATTTTGTTATTAACCTTTCAATTTTAATGGTCCAATTAAAATTTCGTCAATAGAATAGCGAATTTAATAACTATATACTACCAATGAGGCGTAAATGCGCAATTATAATATCATAATAATATATTATTTTACATGGGTATCTATATTACACATACCTCAATAAATATCATATTTATTACACCTTAAATAAAGTTAATTACATTTTATTTTATTTCATGACTATTCTAATAATAACAATATATATATTATAATATGTACATTGATAAATAAATTCATGACGATAATTGGATTTATTCGAAGTTCAGTCATCTTCCCTAGGCAAGAAAGTTCGATTTGACGTGTCATCGATCTCCTCTATGCCAATAAAATATGAGAAAATTGTCAATCATAATATCTACAGTTTCGCACACGCAAGTTGAGTATAATCGTGTTCGAGAATTTCATGAAAAATATTCTTATCATTGAAGTTGGGTCAGTTGAGGGATTTAGAGAGAAATTATTCATTAAAAATAAATGTATAATATTATAATAATTAATATTGCCACTTACTTCATTTTGAAATACTTAATAGTATTTGATATAAAATAACCGATAACGATAAACGTCTATATTTATCATATTTTTTACACATTTATATTAAAAAGTATTTTTTTTTCAATTTCCATATGGATATTTTTATCGGATAGGTTATTTATTTACAATTTTTTTTTTTTGATTTGTACTTCATTTTATGGATTAATAATAAATAGGAATGATAAACATTCACCGGAATTCTTTCCATTTACGTACGCGCCATGCCCTGGCGAACCGTGCTGACCAAAGCCAAGTCAACGAAGAAAGTAAATATAAATTATGTATAATGTATGTATGTTTAAATAATGTATAAACATTAAACATAATATATAATGTATATACATGGGAAGTATTTTTTGACATTTTTCTTTTCCCTGGCCGAAACGTTGCTTTCAGCGGTTTTTATTTTTACAAGCAATACACAATCTGTATCATTTGATACAATAATAATATATACTAAAATTAACAAATATGACGGTTTAATATTGATGCGTAGGCGATTATTTAGAACTTATATAGTCTGAATTATTGTAACTTATTTAGTCTTATAGTTCCTTTATGGTGGGCACAAGTTAGTCCTCATACGAGTGTTAGAAAAAGATATAAAACAGTAGGGGAAAGAACTGGAACTATCTGATTGTAGAGTTAGTGTGAATAAATTGGTTTTGGTAAACATTAACCTAATGTGATTATTGTTAGTAAAACTTTCAATATTTACAAGGCGATTTCGCAGATTTTTAGAGGCAGTGAGAGGATCATCGTTGATAGAAATGATCGCTTTGTCATCAGAATGGTCAGCTACTGACATATTAAGAGTGATTGGTTGCTCAGAAACATAAATTGTATATAGAATAGGGGATAAAATGCCGCTTTGTGGAACACTGGCGTTTATAACTGTTTTCAGAGTAAACTAAAAAACTCGAAACGCCGAGACTATACCGAGAAATCGAGCAGCGTCATTTGAGTGGAGATAACAACAACCCAGATACAGTTACAGACAGTAATACAATAAAAAAAAAAAACGTTTAACAATACGACAACGACAGACTACCCCAAAGTAGCTACAGAAACAAAAATATGCGGTAACGGTGATGGCCTTGGGCAGTGACTCCTCAACTCTGACTCGTCCGGTACATAAAAAAAATATATTTGTTCTTTAAAACTAGGAATCATATAACCTGTAGCGGACACAAAGCTCATCTTCCAAACCAAATACAATGTCCGAGCCCTTTATAATCTGTAAAAATTCGTCCACACATTTATCGATTACACATTAGATGCACGATACGACGAAAAAACAGACATTTATTGGAAGGCATAAACACTAAAGGTATTTATTCAGACTCGACAAAATCACCCTGTTTTTGGTATACAAAACTGCCAACTTAATAACTGTGACACAAACATGAAATAACAAAAAAATTATAAATACATATAAAAATACCAAAATATCTTAATACTTGGATTCAAAAGCGGCACCAGAGTGGTTCATGCATTAGCAGGAGAGGGTAAAAAGATGCCCGGCCAACTGTAATTAGAAAACTTTCACCATAAATTTCAACAACATTTCACCTTTTATCCTCTCCTCATATCTAAAATGTTGATCATCAAACTTATTATCTTTACCAATTGTCTGGTTTTCATTTTTTTTGTCAACCATGTCTAAACATTTATATTTTCTCATAATTATACACAAATCCTCATTGACCTCATCACTGGAGTTGTTGACCGTTAGTTTTTTATTTAATAAACAAGTTACTTATTGTTTCTACGCTCCTATAAATGAAATGATGAGATCATATCACTCCTATACATCAGTAATACAATAAAGATTAAGATTTTCAAAAACTTTTCACAACACAATAAGTTTCTGTAATGACACAAAAAAACCTTTTTTAAAAAAATACTATATACTCTATCTCAGCAGGTACGATGACAGGATAGTATTTAACACTTATAGCCATCTGAAATGAAGTCAACATTAAACTGATATTTTAAGCAGATAAAAAAGAGTCTATGTCAAAATACTTAAAAAAAGATAATTAATGCAGGGAAAATGTATAATATATTGTTAATAAAGACATGTAAGACCAACAAAAGTAAAATATGAGTTATTTATATATTATAATAAGTAATAACAATAAATAATTACAAGTTATAACATAATATTATATGATTATAAAAAAAGATTTTTGATAGAAAATATTTAATGCAAGGCCCAATTGTTATATTAATTGGAACTTTTAACTACACGCCTTAGTAGTTTATTAAAAAGTCAAAAAAAATGGTTTAATTTGTATACTATAATATTATATTTTCGATTCAGTTGTAAGTTAAATATAATTATTTACGATGCTATAATATCATATTACTTAAGCATAATATACGGTTTTATTATCATATGCACAATTTTACCTACCTAACATATTTTTTAATTAATGAGTATTATGCCAACACAGCTATATTTTAATATTTATAAAGTTACTTTCTATTTGTTTTATTTAAAACCAATAACATTTTAAGTAGATGATAGGTATATTATAATATGATGATTCATCAAGTTTATGTTCATCACACTTTTATCCAATAATAATGCATTTCTTAAAATTATGTAATATTTTGTCATTTTTAAGTAGGTATCTACATTATACAGACAGTCTATATTTTCAAATACTTAATTTTTTTTTACCATTTAAGAAGTATGCTGTACAACTTTTGTTTTTAATGAGCACCACAATATTTTACTATAACTTGTTAATTTGACAATTCATTTGAAAATGTTGACGTATCTCTATAGAAATTTAAACGAGAAGTTGAGTATGATGATGGTGATCATTTAATTTTAATCCCGTCAAGGTAATGATGAAATCCGGTGAATAAGGGTGGTAAATATCAATTACACTGACTTAACATGTTGCTTTAAGCAACGTAGCTGGACGCAGTAAAAGAGTTATCTATATTAAAACGAAAAATAATAACATAGCCCATAGTCACAACGCCGTTAATGAAGTGATTTGTGATATACTTAAGTCTAACAATACAGTTTAGTTCACTCCTTATGTACGCGATGTGTGTAAAAACAAATATCAATAGGTGATCGCGTAACAGTAGTTGTGTTAATTTAATAATAAAAAAAAATATATCCTAATTTAATAAGAAAAAATGAGAACCAGGTGGTGGCGATTGACGTAAGCGAAAAATAACAACTGTTTTTGGTCAAACTTGAATGAAATGTGATGCATACGACATATTGGACAGAGAGCGATGGATCGGTCCACCATTCTGTCTCTCTGGTAATCTTTAAAATAAAAAGTTGACCTAATCACGATGTTTGTATGATGTAGAAACGACTAAGAGGAACAAGTATCATAGGTACGCTGCAGCAATTATACTTTGTACTTTTGTCTGCTGTGAATCATATCGTCACGATTTCTATTTTTACATGAAATTTAAAACAAGTGAAATAGGTATTTGTCCTAGTTCGATCTAATTATACTTGTGAAATTTTGATTCATATCAATACACCAATATTTTTGAAAAAATCATATCTTCATAATTTGCAATAAAAAAAATGAAGGATCTATAATATCTCACTTCAAAAAAAGGTTTGTATTATCACAAAACGATACTAAGTATGAGTATTAATGTAGTAAATCAAGTACTAAATATTAGAAAATGTGATCTTTAAGAAAACTAACCAGTTTTCAAAACCAGAATTTAAATAAATTTATTATTACAGAACACAAGAGAGGGGCATGCTTAATGAATCACTTGACACTTTGTATACAAATATAAATAAGATATATTTATTATATAATATATTTCTGTATTAGAATAATTGATCCATATTTTTAAGTAGTTAATCACAATCACGAACATTTGAAAATTATTTTGTAGTTAAAAATGTATAAAATATTTAATATTCATACCTTAAGTTTAAAAATTTAATACAAGATATCTCGTACATTTGTATTGATGGTATTTAAAAAAAGTTTAGCATCAATCTTTAAATATTTTTTATGAGCGATTGAAGGTAAATGTTGTCAAAATTTGATATCCTAGCTAAAATTAACAATTTTCTTAATAAAAAAAAAATAATAATCGTAGATACTTGGCATTTTCATCAAACATTTAAGTTATGATTTATTACATACTTTATAATTTTACAAATATTATCTCACTTTTGAGCTATTATTATAGACATTTTCAATTTTTATTTTTTTTGTTTTATTTCGATAAATCTAGAAATAACATTTTTCATACAGTTAAAATCTGAAACATTTAATACAAGGTTCCTTCTAAGTTGTTTTTATAGCAATTAAAAAAATTAATGATACATATTTTTACAAAATTTGTAAATGAATATTATGTAAATACATTTTGTAGTTAAAAATATATAAAATTGATAAAATGTTAAATTTTTATAGTTGAGGATAGACAATTGAGGACAAGGTTCCTCATAAGTATTTCACACTGTACTAAAAATCTTTAAAAAACATACACAATTTTTTTTGATAAGCATTTTAAGTTCAAATTAAATATTTAAACTAAGAATAATAGTATTAGTTATTTATTTTTGAAGGTAATTTAAAAATATTATTCTTCGGTACTTGAAACTTTTGAAGTATATTATTTTTTTTTTTACCTACTTCAGATGCAATGTTTTGGCAAAAATTGATTCATTCTACACACGTATATATCTCTATATCTACAAGAAAGAAGATTATATAGATCGTGGTAAGTTCCCGAGAATTTAAATAAATAGTTATATTGAAAAAACACTCATTATGTAAGTCGTTTAATTTAAAAAAAAATTGAAATATAAATACATATTGTAAACTAAAATTAAACACAATATTCACTGGCGTCCTAAGCCACATACATCATAAGTTCAAGATTTTGTTTATAATTTAATAAAAATAATTCATTCATTAATAATTAATATAAGACGTATTAGGTTTATCAAAACGATCAACTTTTCAAAACTGTTTTGATAACCGATTATAAACAAACATCGTATAAAGTAAAAATTACGTGACTGGAATTTGGAATTACTTGTTCAGATATTAATGAAAATGGTCCTACTAAACTATTTCAAGATAAGTATAGGTTCGTGAACAAAATCTCAATAATAATTAAAGGAACAAAAGTTGTCACATATTATTTAAATACACAAACATATAATTTCTTTAGCTTTGTCTTTGTATTAACAAACTCGTTTCTTTGAATTTATTGAAAATTATTTTTTTTGTACAAAAAAAAATGTGTAGGTACGTTGCTAAATATATAAAAACATATAATTAAGAAGAAGTAATTATATAAATATTATCATTATTAATATAAAACAAGTTATTATCAAATTGTCTTTTTTTTTTCTTTTATTATTTTGTATGTAATAATTTTTCAGTGAGCCAATTCAACAATTTATTTTAACCATACATTAAATCTGGTTATATTTCAAGTGGTGTAGTACATTTAAATAATTTTAATAACCAAACAATTATTTTAACTCAGATAATTATATTTGCCAAATAAGTATCATGTAATATATCTACATATATAAATATATTCTTAATATTAGTTTCAAATAATATTTTAGATCGGTTTGAGATGTATGAATATAATAATCATTAAAAGTTTTAAAAAAAAGTTTAATAAATAGCGGCTGAGGTTGAATAGATTATTTACTAGCTACATTAAAAAAAATTAAATAGGTACATGCATTAATTATTTATTACTGTAATATAGTATATAGGTATATTTATAATTAAATTAACTAGTTGTACAGATAATATACAATATTATACAACTTTATTTAGTACTTAAAGTTGAGAACACATTAACGACTACGCTTTTATAATGTATTGCATTCATATTTAGTATATGGTTTTGACTATTGATGTGACTTTTATGGCTGGAATATTATAAAAACATGCAAGTGGAACCCGAAAAACTTACAAACAGTATGAAACTTTAAGCTTAGAATGAGAAAAGGATATGAAAAATTATATATGTATAGGTTGGCGGATGTGGTTAGGAGAGTTTTTTCATTACTTTTCTTCCATTTTAATAACCTGTACCCAAATATTTCATATTTTCCATTTTCCATACCTTTTTATTACTTCTAGAAATCTGGGTACAACTAAATAAATTGCTAAAAATTGGAATATTCAATTTCCGTTATATTAAAAAATTAGGTAGGAAGCTATACCAATTATTTAATTTATAATATAGAATATTATCCTTTAACTATTAAATAATATTATGCTTAAATATATATTAAAACTTGAAATTTCATATTTTTTTTAATATTGACTTTATTAACTTTTTGCTATTTATATTTCTAGTATAATTAAACATTATTGAGTATTATGTCATATTATGAGCCTTTAAATTAGATTATATTTTGGAAAAATTATATTAGCCCTTTTGGATATGTTAATAACGGAAAGCATTTGGTATATTAAACTGATATCTGTTACCTTTAAATACATTTTATAAAAACTGTATTTATTATTTAATGTAATCCAGAGCTATTATTCGTTGATAATTATAAATATAATATTGTCCTCTAGCGTTTGTTTTTTTTTTTTTAAATATATTAATTAAATAGATTGTAGTTAATGTGGTTGTTCTTTATATTGTATAACAATAACATATAGGAATATGCCTTGTGAAATTTACAATACTTATTTATTGATTATTTATTTTATTAATCGTACAAATAAAATAGAATAATTGGCAGAAGAACATTAATATTGACAATTTAATCAATTCTACCTATTTATTATTTAAACATTTTAAACAGAAGTATTAAGAAAAATGAAATAATCATTGATTTTATTTTGAAATTCAATTAAAGAGTAAGATATAGTGTTAGGAAATTCATCCAGTAAACAAGGGAGCGCTTTTCGAGAGGGTATAAAATACATAAAACAACACGCGGTAGGTACGTTAAAACAATGTTTTCATTTTCAATTTTTTTCCTAGGCAAACACAATACAAAAAGTCATATAGGTATCGTATTCTCCATTGCTGGAGTTCAAGTTCATCACAGTTGCCATGGTGCCAAAAGTATATCATAACGTACTTACATGAATGAACGACACGCATAACCATGATAAAAAAAAACAACATGCAATTATTACAGACACATATTGTTATATTATTTTTTTAATAGAGAAAGAGTTATGAATGATTTATACGGTGAATAGACTTAAATTGTTGACTTGGAAAATATTGCCCTGACAATCAAAAATTTAATAGCATTCAATGTCTTTAGCAGTGAAGAGGGATGGACCAGCGTCCATGATCAGTGGCCACCAGTGACCAGTGACCACTTTGATACCATCAACACGTCGACACTCTCATGCTAGTCGGGAACAGTTAGAAAAGTTTCGACGACGGAAATGTGGTATGGAGGTAAATAGAAACCAAACGAATTGCCGGACTATGCGGTCACGGAGAGATTGAAATGCCGAATCCTAATTGTTACGGAGAAAAGGCTCAGGAGGAAACCGCGCGGCAATATCCATTAGAGTGCTTTCAGGAAATTGCGGCTAATATCCGTCGGCGGCCGGGCATAGTCAGTGCTCGAGAGGAGTCGTACTAAAAGGATAATAGTTATTTATCGACAACCTGAACACATGCCAACCACTACTGCTTCCATCTGAAACTTTTGTCCACTAAACATCTTTTACTCCAAAAATATACACCCACTATACGCCGATACCAACACATACCCACACACATACCAAACCGATTATTTCTGTGCTAAAAATAACGTCAATATATAAATTAAACTATTATTATACTTCGTTTCCCAATGGGGAAATCGTTTGCATCTTTGTATTTGTCAGTTTACCGATGACAAAATAGAAAGCGTAAATCGTGTATAATTTGCTGGTGTGTTTATTTAATTATATCATAGAAATGTCATAATTACCTAAGTTTTTAACACATTGTGCAGTGATAAAAATAATTTAAAATTATTAAATACATGTCATTGTCTATCAATGATCACAGCTTATCATGCAATAAAAAATAAATGTAAGACTATTGTCGATAAATTGTTATGTGTTTATATTTTTCATATTATGTTTGTGATTTTAATTTTAAAATACCGATTGTCTATCATTAATTAGTATATTGTTACATAATAAATACTTAATTACACGACCATTTACAGACTACAGATTATAATTTTTTTGAATAAGCGGAGTGTTTCGGTCTACTTCATATTAGTTAGGTATATTAAAATAATATACATAATATTAAATATTTCGAATGATTTAAGATTATAACTTAGTTTTTTGGCGTCATCATAATAATAAAGTGAATTATAACCGAACGGTAATTTATTGGGTTCATTATAAAAGTTATTTGAAAAGCTTGCGTACAAATATTACTTCACGGTATTGATTTTATTAACTCGGCTTCTTTAATTTCCTTGAATCTTGATAAACCATTGAATGAAATACATTAACGTGTTCTTTCAAATCTAGTTTAATGACTTATATAAAATGGTCGTTTTCTAAAACTAGATGTGTCATTTTTATAATGATGGCAAAATAAAATAAACCTTTACCACACATTTAGTAAAACGCGTATACTTTTTGGTCTTACACATACCAAGATTAATAATTGTAAATGTGAATGAAAAAAGTCATCTGATAGAAAAGACTTTGATTAAATGTTTTAAATTTCAAGCAAGTTAATAACTCAATTTATTTGATGAATTGATTAATATTAGAAATATGAATAATGAATATGTACAGTGTCCCTTGAAGATTTACCCATTACAATATCTTCTGATATAATAAATATATCATAAATCTGTTTTTTTTTTTATTAGACTCACAGAGACAAGAACTATACATAATTTATTTTTTAATTTGATTAAATTATTTTTTTAAAAACATAAAAAAATTAAATTTTTTTTATTTTTGAAACAATTAAAATCCATTTTATAGTGTTAATTTTTTCTGAATTTTTTTATCTTTCAACATTTTGTTTTCATTAATTCAATGATTTTCAATCATTTTTTTAGTCAGCTCATAAGCAAAATGGCAAAAACTATTTTTGTTTACGTCTAACGGGTATATCCTCAAGGGATACCCTGTATAATTAATATTAATAATAATAATAATAATTTATGCTGTAATATATGAAACGGGAAAAGTAGAAAACTAGGCATTTTATCAAATTCAGAAATAATGCGTAGGTATAAAATTCTCGATGTATGTGGCAAACGTAAAAATCAGCACATATGGTTTTTTACGTTTTATTAATAGACAACAACAAATGGGAAATGTAAACTAAGAAGTCTTAATTCAATTTTTATTTAAAGATATACTTTTTTATTTACAGTTTTCCTGACAAAGTCATCCAACCTATTGATGAAACTATTTTTTTTGAGAAATTTAACAATTGATAATATATAAAATTTATTATAGACTGTAAACTACAGAGAAACTGATTTTATAAGCAGTATATTAATATTTAATTAAAATGTTTAAAATTAATGATTTTATATTTTATTATTATTTATTGCGACACGGATTACTTCCATGTACTATTAATATGCAAATTAGTAATTTCATTTATAATGTTAAACAATTTTGGTTGTACACATAATATGTTTTAATTAAAATACGTCCAGTTATGGGTATAACCTAATGGGGTGCTCAGTGTATAGTTGTCTGTGAGATTTTTTTCTATTCGCTTACAATTATTTATATTTTTTTATCGTATACAACTACCTATATGGGTAACATATACACAGAAGTAAGTAGATATAATATGTAGATATCTAGGATGATAGTGACAAACTAACAATAATAATTACAATCGAGTCGCGATAACTCAGATCTCGATACCTCGAAATCTGTTATGGCTTAAATCTGTTTGTTGTCTCTTGAAGTGTTTGTATGTTATATTATTGGAGATATAAAATTCGGAAAATATATCAGTTGAATTTATATTTATCCCCCTTGAGATTTGAGTTATCGAGACATGACTGTATTTACATTATGGAAATTCGGAAATGTCGAGATCATAAAAATTATTATTATTATTGAGTATATTCACAATCTTTACCATCTTGATAGTTGATAGTGAACAAGAAATAGATGAACTCTATATCCTATCATTATGGATTGTCTAACCTAATAAACTATTAAAGGACATTAAAATTAAAAATTGAAGTTTATATAAGTTATTTTTAATTTGTACAAAACTCAACATTATAATGTTTTTATACTGATGTATATTAAAAATGAATTTATATATATAAGAATAAGACTCCATACAATATTATGTATCATATAAATATTTTTTGAAATTCCGCATTGCCATCGATAAATATTGGTCATTCTGTACATATATTTTTTTCATTCTATTAAAATTCTCGGAAATATAAACATTTTTAAAGTAAATATTCATATTGCCCAACAATTTTCTGGAATTTCCACATTGACCTTGAATACTTATACACACAAAATTTCACTGAGAAATTAATAACTAGTTATTAAGTTTAATATTTAGAAACTGATATATTTTATACAGAATGATTTTTATTAAAATAAATTATACATCCGTTTTAAAGTAATTAAGCGAATTAGATGTTTACTAATATACTATAAATGATATTATTAACCCATATAAACCTATTACTAATACCTATCAATACTATCGCATAAAATATATTTATTTAATTAACTATAATAATAGCAAACGATAACTCATTTAAAATGTGTATAATGTATTTTGAGAGGTACCTAAGTACAATAATTAAAATTGGTTTTAAATATTATCATTTTTATAAAGAACTTAATAAAAATATGTGTACATTTTTTTAGCGAATCATCAGTACCAAATAATAGTACTATATTTTTAATTTAATTTTTCTATTCAAACAGAAATTAATTTATTCGTGAATAATCTTCAATACCATGATAAAAAAAACAACTATTAGAACCATTCATTCTAACATATAATATAATTCATTCAACTTTTGGTATTTTATATTATATTTATATTATTATAACGAAAATGTATTTATTTAACAAATCTTATGGAACAATACATTTATTAATCAGAGAAAAATCGGGATCCGGAGGTATATTCCAACATTAAAACCCACGAGTTTTTATTTTAGTTAGTAAGTAAATATCAATTGTATTAACTGAATATATTTTCACATATGTATAATTATGTACTTTGTTATTTTAGTATAGGTACTAGTTGTATTTAGATTATAAACTTACAAATAATATTACAGCGTTCTACTCGGATATAACAATAATAACAGATGATCATATACATCTTTAAATAATATGTAGAATGTTTATATAATATTATAAATTATACCTAAACAATATTAGGTAACAACGTTTATTGTACTTGGTAAATTTAAATATTAAATGTACGGAGTAGTGAATTATATCGTTCAGTTAATAAAATAGATAAATACAGGCAGGCACCATATTTTAACCACCACCATAGTAAGAAATGTTTAAAAATATATTTTTAAAGATAACAAATTATATACTACACCGTGTGTTATATAATTATTTAAAGTAATATATTATGGATTATATTATTATCATAATATGTGTATATGTCTATACTACATAATGCAATACTATACTGTATATTATATTAGACTAGGTACACTAAAGTAATGAATACGTCACCTGATATTTAAACAAGTATAAAAAATTTAATTTGAAAATTTAAATCACTATGTTTACCCTGTTAAAATATTGAATATTCATAAAAGTAATGCTCATCGAGAATATTGAATTATTTTAGACAAAAATAATGTGTGATGTGTAATATAACATAAAAAAATAACATATTATATAAAAAATTAGCCATTTGATCATTGTTAAAGAACCAATTAATATGAATCTCAATTTTTTTAAATCATTTATTATGATTTCTAAGAAACATCTAGAAACCTTTCAGAGAACTAAAATCAAATTTTAAAAAACCAACTGAGCGGAAAAGCATAGTAATTTAAAATGTTTGCAGTACTATCTTTCCCAATAAATGTTTTCTAAAAAAAAATTCAATAGCTTTCTATCTCGCAGCTTATAATTTAAAATAGAGAATTTAAGTAGCCTTCTAAATAATATCATTAAAACACTGAGTGTTTTGGTTTTTATTATATTGACTAACATAAATGTGTTTAAGATTGTTGCGTCTATGTCGTACAATACAAATCCAGTTTTATATATGCATGGCTTTGTGCATCGTGCTAGACGATTGTGAAAAAAACCACGTATAGTTACAAAAAAAAACTTTACAGGTAGTTTATTGTTAAAACTGTAAATTGTTTATTTGAAATCCGGATGATAGTGACATGTCATTGCAATACTGTACACACAGTACCATGTAAAAAGGGCGGAAATACAGTGGGCTAAAATATTGATGTAGGTAAAGCAATATCTTGGGTCGAGCTATGAAATAATACTGCCTTGGGTCGTCAATGAGGTTCACAGGACCCAGGTAATGTACATAAAAATAAGGCCATTCTTAACTTTGTCCTTCGAAATTGAACAGTATTGATCTGATACCACCACTGATTTGAATATGTTTTTCATCGATATACTGATAAATATGGTGTTCTAGTTTCAGAGACTGTTGTTACATTTTGCTGGAATGGAACGTATTGCGCATAAGTAAAACGTTTATAAATGCAGATTTTTTTCATTTCATGGCAAAAGCCAAAAACACGATAATATATTTCTTCTAACTAAATATATCAAGAGCCTTATGGTAAAGAAACCTAATGGATTACAAACCACCACAACCTAACCGAAAATAATATAATTATTAAAATGTATTATAATTTATTTTGTTATACCATAATAATATTCTAATCATGTTATAAGAATAATATTCAGATAATATTTTAGATTCTCACAGTTATTGCTTTAAAATTTTTTTAAATCGAATACAAAGTTAATTCAAAGTTAAACAGAGAAACAGTGTACATGTTATTTACATATCAATTAACAGATAATACGAATACACATTAAACATGAACAAATATGTAAACGAGATGTTAGTCCAATACATTTTTTTATAATTTTCAACATTGGTTAATGAAATATTAAATACATACAGTTAATTGAACATTTTTTTAAATACCTACTTAATATATATTAATTATATTTTATTATACCTTTTCTTTATATTCTGAAGAAAAATAATTTGATGTACATAAAAATCGAATTTTGAATAAGTATTTAATTAGTTATAAGAATTTAAAATAAGGACGAGAGGGGAAGAGATCCATTATTTTGTTGCGTACTTCAACTCAGTATCAAAACATATACGTACTAAAAGGAACTAATAACTAATTAATAATAATTAATACTAATTAACTGCTTGCTCAAAAATCAATTTTTAAATCAAAATTCTCGGAAAATACTCTGCTCTGGAATATTAAATTTAAAATGGAAATTGTCATTTGAAAAAACTAAAATAGATAGTAAATATAATATTTTTTTTATGAATTCAAATTATGTAAAATAATATTTTCAAAAAAGTTAACATTTTTCGAAATAGGCACCCGGTATAGTACTTAACTGATTGACTAGGATACACTTTAAGCTGCACTAGACAAAATAAAATATTGAAATTTTTCGTCACTCTCAAAAACAGAATTTACCATAATTTAAAATATAATATATTATAATGTTTTATAAAAAAAATATAAAATCATATAAGCATAGAATCTGAAACTTTGTGAGTTTTAATAATATTGCTTTAGCAGAACTTTTATATAATATCTACTTAATTTATAACATTATCGAATATACAGCTATTTAAAATAAATAGGTAATAAATGGGTTATGAATAATATTTATTAGTTCTCGTATACACAAATTAATGATATAATTATTTGAGAGCATAGTATATTTGTGTAGGTAAAGGTAAAAAGGTTTTTTCTCAGTAGTTCAAAAGAACAAACAATACCATCGATATCTAAACGTCCCTCAAGGATTTTTAAGAAATGATTTTGGCTACAAATCTTCCAGATTATTGGATTTTGGAACGATTGTAAAGTTTTTGCAGGTTTGCTGGCCACTATAGTTAATGAGCTTATAGCGTAAATCATATATTGCTGTAATATCTATTATGTATGTATATTGAAAAACCATAGAAATCCTAAGCCGATCGACATCAATAGTCTTTGTATCCACATATCTTATGTATTATATTGTTCATAAATATCCACATAGAATGACCAAATGGCAAATACGTGATACCTGAAATAATTGATGAACAATGATCAAAAGGAGTATATACATTTATCAGTTAATTTTTAAATAAGGCGACAGTGCTTTTTTCTACATTTTAATTACTTTTATACTTAGGATTTTTAATTCATTTTTTTTTTACCTAATTATTATTAAATTAAATAATGCTAATTTCACTTAAAGTAATCAACAATTCGCTTTAACTTAAACTCGTCCAATCAAAATGTAATTTGAAAATATTTATTGTTAACGGTATTGAGGAAAAAATTTAGATAAAGAGTGTTTAATAATGTTATACACATTCAACTAATAGATATCAAATATCTGATGATACTTAATGCCTTTTGCGATCAGATATTACATATTTAATTTATTTATTTTGGTTAACGAGGCTTACTAACTTTTTAAATGAAATATATTATGTAAACTTTACAAAATAATATATTATATTATATTTCTGGTATTATTGGTACAGTGACGGCAGAACAGTATTCTTAAGATGAATGTTGTTGGTAGTGTTACAGATGAGTTTAAGATTGAGATTGAGACAAGGATATGGCTTACCGCCAATATTATTTAACCTTGAATTGCGTAAAGTGATAAATGGCTTTGAAAACAAAGTTCCACAAGGTTTTGGTTACGTGATCAAAAGGTTCAATCACTAGCTTATGCAGATGACATCGTTCTTAGAACTACGGAGGTGAATGAACTCGATAAATAAATGTACGTTAATCGATATAAAAACGGGTAAATCACGAATGGGTCGAATAAAGGCTGGAAGTTCTGCAGTATTCTACTGGTATTCTGTGGCGACAGACTTCGAGTCTTAACTGTTGGTAATAGAAGTAATATTGATAACGAGATATTAGTTTAACGAAAGGGATCGACTATTTAACAAAATGTACTGGTCTATTTACACGCAACGCTGCTAACTTCTAGTTTTCTTGAAAATTTAAACTTTTCGAGAAAATTAGTCTTATTTTTAAAATAAACCTAATATAATATAATACAGATAAACAACGATTTTTTAAATCAAGGTTAATAAAATATATCTATTACAATAGCAAGATAATGGTTATTTTAACTCTACTACATAAAAATAAGACTTCTTTAATGAATATATTCATCCACAAATAATTAACTTAGAGTTTATTTCTGTGAAATGTATTTTTGAAAATAGAAAGACAATTATCATAATTATTATAGCAACCGATCGTATAATGCTAATACCCATAAATGTTAGCTAAAATAAAATACCGTAATTTCAACTACCTACTTTGAAATGGCTCATAAAGCTAAACAAGAAGACTGAAATATAAGTAGGACTGAATAAATTTATCCGTCAGACTTTACCAATATCCTATTTTATATTAAAATATAAATTGAGAATTCGTAATATTTGTTAAAATATTTGTGTAATTTAAAACGAATATGCAGCGTGTATCTGTTATTATTATTATTTTTACAATTTTATTCATTGAAATATAAAATATACATATTTTGCATTAAAGGGACTTCGGATAAATTTAAAAATCATTTATTATAATTAACGAAACTTGTTTAATATGTTTCATATTATTATGGACAAATGCAACACATAAATTAATAAATAACACCTGATGGTATCAGAAATAATAATATTACTATAGTCAAAAATATAAACCTCCATACATCCATAAATTATACTCAGTTAAAAAAGTGTCGCTAAATTATTATTATTTTAAAATGACGAGAATGCAAAAAAATAAGTTTATATTATACCAGCCCATATCTCAAAAGTTGATTCTTGAACTTTTAATCTAAAATTTTGAATCCATTATTATTTTCCAAAATGTATATGATCTAAGCTTAATTAATTGTTAGTTCCAAACTGTGCACATATAGGTAGTATAACTTATATCATGTTACTTCGTATATGCTTCAAGTATTCGTGTCATATAAAATAAAATAAATATATTATCACTGATAAAATAAAAATATAAATGTTATTTGTGTTTAATATGTTTTACTCTCACGAGTACAAAACGTTTTTATATAACTAAATAGCACTATTTAATAATATCAATTGTATATTATATTTTTTTTTTATGGGAGAATCGCCCAAAATATACAAAATATAGATTATTATAATTTACATAAAACGTTTTTAACCTAAATATTTTTTATAATAATTATATTTTTTGTGATAATTACAATCATAAAAATAAATAGGTATACAACATAGTGTAAGTTAAGTTCGTTTTTTTCAATATGTATTTAAATGCTTATTTTAATTTTAATGAAATATATGGCGCCTATAAGATTAAAACTGGTTATTATCCCATTAAAACTTAAATAGAAAATATTGTTTATATTTTTTATAAATCGTACCACCTACACACCACTGCACTGATAATGACTACCCAGAGCGCCGTGTTACAGTATTTGAATTGATTTATTTTTATTATGAATATAGTGATAATCTGGTATTATATTATAGCTTAAGAATATTTAGATCTTGAAATACTTAATCGATATTTTGCTAAACACTGTATTTATAATTATTATAATAAAGAAAAATAGCTATGGATTTACTATAAGCTAATTAAATTATTAAATTATATTATGTAAATCATAAAAATCTCATTGAGCTATGGTTGAATTAAAACATGAGTGTCTATTTAAGTTGTTATTTAATTTATTAAACATTCATATTATAGCTTAACTTTTAATTATTAATTGAGTCATTGACTCAAGTATGTAAAAAAATTCTATATTATAATTATTATTGCAAACTTATCTCTGTTCTTAACCAAATATTATAATGCTATTTGTATGTATATAAAACCAATAGGTTATTCGCGTAAATAGTAACTGCTATAATATTAGCAATACCTCCATCATACAATTTTGGATTCTGTAAAGTATTAAAAATGTATTATCTCGGTATTATGTATGTTCAGTAAACAAAATTTACTTTATAAACTGTACATTAAAAAAGTTCCTATAGCTAACTATGAAATTTAAAATGTAACTAAATTAGTGATAATAGTTTTTTGTTAAAGCCTATACAATATTACTTATAAAATTGTTATTATATTCCAACTAAACATTTTAAGTCATACTTGAAGCACATAAATTAATATTGATCTATATACATCAAATATGTACATTTTACTTAAAAATTGTTCGTAGTATTTAAATATATTTTGTAAAAATATGGGTGATATGACAAAATACAGACATTTTCAAATATATTTTCTTTACTATAGACATACTCGTATTGGACTACAGTTCGATCGTTTTCAATGATGATAACAAGAGAAAATAAAATGCACTGGTATAACGAATTATATCACGAACGAATTTAACAATAAATACTGAGTTGGGATTGTCCAGCATCACGTACACGGACATTCGTCGGGTCACTAACAAGGGAACCATTTATTAAATGGAATGGGTTGAAACAAATGGTTTTTATGTGTGTCTGAAAGGATTTTAAGATTTTTTCGTGTTCGTTTTAGGTTTAGTGTACTTTAAGCCAGCTTGTTTTCATAATACGAGGTTCGAAATAAAAATTACCTACTGAACCTATTGTGTTAGGTTAATTGTAAAAAAGAAAAAAACAAAATATTAACAATAGAGATTACATAATTAATTTTTCCATATTGTAAGTGAATATTTTTCCAAGCCAAACATCCAAATATTATATCGATGTCAGATATAGCATACATCAAAATATAGGTATGTAAGTATTCAAGAAAAAAATTATTTTTGGTAGAGTATAATACCGGACGAGTATTGTTATAATATTTTCCCTTGGCATAACCGAATCGCTACGTTGTCGAACGTATTAAGATATGGAATGGCTAAAAAGTTTTTTTTTGTTTTAAACAGTCAAAGAAAAAAAATATAATATTTCGTAGAAATACATCCAAGGTAAATCCATTATTTCATGCATTCAGATAATTTGGTTTATTATACTATATTATGAGTCTAGAGTTCTACAATAATGAGCGAACCTTACTAAATATTACTCTTGAAATAATAATAAAAAAAATAAATGATCAGAAACAAAGAAAACTGTTATTGATGCAGTAAAATTCGTATTAGTAAGTTAGATAGGTATTAAGAGTACCATTTAGTTTATTGTCAAGCATAAAATTAAAGAACATTTTTAAATGATAGATGAATATAATATAAAATCCTTAAATTAGTGGAAATACTTCTTTAGAAACACATTATAGTACATTATGTGTTAATTTATACTGAATAATATATCTTTTTTGATTTATTCCAAGTTTCTATTTAATTCTAGTAATATGTAATTTAAATTTAAATAAGATCAGTAAAAATACAATATTTTGAACAAAAACTTTCAACCAATCTTTTGTTGTCTAATTATTGTTCATAAAACTGATCTAAATATTTGATTTTATTCCTCAAGTTTAATATAGTATGTAATTAATAACTTCCAATAAAAAAAAATAATAAGCTTCATTCAATCATCTTAAAATACATTTACTCTAAAATTTTTTATAAAACTTTGTACAAAAATAAAACAATCTGTTATAATTATTATAAACAAATAATTATATTATAAGTATGCTGATACCACAATAACCAATACAGATCTATTACAAACTAGAGTCCTTGCTTGCTGTGCTCTCCAATTCTCGTAGATCCCAACTCAAATGTTTTACCTAAAATGTTTGTTGTATTTCAATACTCATAACTCACACTTATTATTTTATTTTTTTGGTTACCAACGATTATATTATAGCCATAATTATAATTAATATTATCATTTATCATTTCAGTGTTTAATTATTTATAAATACATTTTTAGAATTTGGTCGATTTTTATTAATTTTTTCATTGATATTCATCAGCTAAGGCCAATAGTTTAAATACATTTTTTATCGGATGTCTAAATGCATTAATAACTTTTTTTGTAATATAATATTATATAATATGATTGTACAATGAAATATATTGTAATACCTAAATTGTATGTTTATGTAGTCCAGTATCTTAGGGGATCTTCCGGTATCGTATTAATAATAAACAGCAATAAATAATTACATGTACATTTTAAATTAACCCTGTTTTAATTTAAGCTACATCAACAAATACGTAAAACAAAAATATGCAAAATCTTAAAATTATAAATATTTATTTTAATCGTCAATTTCAATGCTCAATGCTATTAACAAATCATTATAAAAAAAAAATAATTACTCACTATTTGTGTCCACCCACAGTTTCATGTTTCCTTCATAGATCAGCGAATACAAAACAAATTAGTAAAAAAAACCGAACATTTTTGTGACCTGCCGTGCAAAACTGATCTAACGGCTGGATGTTGATTTCACACAAGCGGGTACGTGTACGGAAACGGCGGTGGTTTATTTATCGAAATCGTTTATCATACGTAATATCGTATAATCGACTATTGTTTATGATTTGAACGAATAATTAATTTTTATTATCGACGGTTATTTTACACGCGTGCATACGAGAGCAGTTAGGATCACACGGATAGAAAGCGGAAAAACGGTGGTCCACATCAAGCGGCGGATACGATGCCACTGGCGGCGTCGTCCCACAGAGTTTATCCAGTGTGCGCCTCTGGAATTATCGATGTTTCGTAGCAACCACCTTACACCATGCGCCTCCTCTCGATTCCGGCCCGCCACAACATTCGCCGCTATTTTTTTTTCTTATCGTTTAGGTGGACATCACCGATAGTTGATAGTCGATTGTGTTTTTAAAAGGCAAAGACTATTATTTAGATTAACGTTTCAGAAGAAGAAAGAAATCCATAGGTGAATTTATTGTTTGTACAGAGTGTTTCTGATTCATGTGTGTATTAAAATGTTGAATTTCAGACTAGAAGTTCACACTAAGTATTATAAGACCTGAGTATCACTGTTAGCCATATCACAGGTGCCTGCAGTGTTGTCCTGGGTATGAAGTTACGTGCATAATAGTATCAAAGTATTACCTAGTGAATTAAATATTGGATTCTGCCTCTATTATATTATAACCAATTTTGACACTTATTATTCACCTTAAGTTTTAGTTTATTTCAAGATTATGCTAAAGATACTTCAAAACCATAACGATTGGAATACAAACTATATGCCCAGCTATTTTTTCATTTTTATTTACCATGCGATATTTATATTATAATTTTAATGTGTTCAGAGATTACAAATGTGCACTTTTATTAATTTGCTTGGTATTGATTTTTCTCGTGGGTGTTATTGTAAGTAGTAATTACAGAAAAACATATTATCTAACAAGTTATGAAACATTTTAGCTTTAGTGTTACCTCCGTTTACAATCATCCGTTATGTAAATGGATGGTCATAAAACATGAAATTGTTTGTCATTAAATGTTTCTGAGTATAGCTGGTTTCTTTGGATTATATTTTTACTCAAACGTATGTGGCTGAAATAAACAAGTTATTAAGCAAGGAATGCCTCGTGTCATTTGTAAGCAAACCATGTATTTAAATAACTTAAGCGTGCGTTTTAGAAATCATTATTTCAATGAATCAGACATTTTGAATGTTACTTGTGCAATTATAATTTGTTAATGTTTGTAAATGAAAACAAAACTAACAAAAAAGATGATATCTTGATTGTTTAATATGGTAATGTATGCAATAGTGCTATACATTTTTGTTTGTATTATTTAAAAAAGAATAATGAAACATTTTAGCTGATACTCAACTTAAAAACTAAGGATACTAAAAATTTACAGAAACAATATATTAAGTCAGTACATCCACTACACACAAAAGGAACTTGAAATTTGTATGAAGTGTTGGAATAAGAATTACATAAATTTTATTCGTAATATAAATCACACTTTACCGTATAAAAAAAAATTTATTATCATTGAAATATTGAATACTGCGATGTATAATGTATATACATGTTTTATAAGTAAAATAATGTATACATTTAAGTTAAAATACAAACATAAAGGAACAAATCAGTTGTTAAAGTAAATTCATACAAAATAAAATTTAAAGTTATTTATGTAAACATAACATTCGATGAATTATTTATTTATTTAAATAATCATAAATATATAATATAAATGTATGTATACATTTATATTTGTATTATTTTTCCAGTAAATTATTTATAAATGTTAGACACATCCACAAATTATTAAAAAGTAAATCACAACAAAGACAACAAAAAAAAAAATTTAATTTAAATCTTCAACATTTTTAATGATGTCGTGCATAAATGTATTATAGCGTTTTAATTTAAAATATATTGTTGCATACTATTTTTAAGAACAAATGTTTACGTTTAATTGCAAGTTATACTTAAAAAAAAATTGAAAGTAAACAGTTAAGCTCTCAATAACATGTAGTATTTATGTTTGATAAAAAATGTTCTTATATCTTGATAAATATTTTAATTAATTAATTACGACTATAATCATACTAGATTTGTTTTATTGTATAAAAACGTAATTACTTATATAAATAATGATGGTGTAGGTAGTCTTACCCACTATAGAATGACGTGGATAAATATCATAAAATAAGTATACATTTTGGAAAATTTCATTTTTCATTTAATGTAATGATACACGTTATGATGAAAAGTTTGAAGTTTCTATGCTTAATATTGTTTGAATAACATCTTTGTAACCAAAATAATTTAATGAAAATTCTTTAATTTTTTATTACAATATAAAATTGTATATAAATGTGATTTTCAAATGTTCATAGAAAAATAATAGGGCATTACACTAAACTATCTTTTTTAATTTTTTAACTACAGCTCGAAAAATTATGAGAAACGTTGCATTGGAATTTTAAAAGCTACATATCAAAATTAAAATTGTAATACATTTTAACTCCAAAATGTCAACAAAATTTAAACACCAAATGATTATAATTGTAATTATAACTTGTAACTACAGTTCTTTTGGTATTTTTTCCTCAGTAAAAATAACGGAAGAAAAAGTATGTATTACATTTTCAATCTTGTATTGACTTAAATTTATCAACATAACAGGAATTATGTTTTTCATGATTCGTGCATATTAAATGTCAATGATGAACTCAGATAATCCGATACATTTCTAGTAAATGCTAAAATAAATTTTGAAAAAATGTTTGGTTCTTTATGAATTATACCTATTTTTGTTCTATTTGTAATTAATTATATTGGAAGAACTAAAATTACGGATGTTTCATAAAATATATCTCACTGTTTTTCCAAAGTTTATTTTTTTAAATTTAACAGATTATTTTTAAAAGTACTTTGCATTTTCTGTTTCTGTTTTAAACTAGACTCAAAACAGATTTTATTAAGTATCAGAAATTGTTCTATGAGTTTATGAAGCATTTTATTCCAAATATAATCAACTAGATAATATTGATACTAGCCTTTAAACGTTCAGCAACGATAAAAAAAAAAAAACAATTCATGTACTGCTCCGTTCAAAATCGAATATGATATGATTTTTATACCTAATTTAATGTAACATCAGATTACTAAGTGGTCTTTTATTAACTACAGTAAAACAATAAATCTATAAATCGTTATATATAATATTATAAGAGAACATTTTCCTTTATAAGCAATAGACTTTTTACAAATAGTACTTTTACAGAGTTCGTAAAACGATATTTTACATGATACATCCGTTGTCAGTTTTGGTTTTTTGTTTAAAAAAAAATTATGAAAATGAATTAATGTGAAGTGTCATAATGTTGTGCTACTATAAATACTGGTATAATGTAGGTACCTATTATTGATATAGTTATTTTAATATTGAGTAGGTAGGTACTGTGAAATACATAATTGCTTATAGAATTGCTTTTAAATGTACAAAATGTTATCACAGTTAATTAACTTCATAGCTTTCCAAAAAATACTTTGAAACCAAGGCGAGTGATAACTAACATTTCATTAAAATGGCGGCCAGTAGCTTCAACCTATTACACAGGTGCTGTATCACAGTTATAATCAAGTTTATTCTATATTTCTGTTTAACTAATTGATAGATATTGATTATTAATATCTAAAAGCGAGAAGTGGTAATTTTATAAAGTAAAAGTTAGACATACAACAGGTGTGGTGATAAAATAAAATTTACACATCCCCCATATCTTTTCCATGTCTAAACAAATAAATCCTGACAAAAAAAAATAATAACAGGAAAAAAAATCTATTGAACCATTTGAACTTAATAAAAATAAAATATATTTCATAGAATAACAGTTGGTTACACACTTTCCCAAATAACACTTTTTCGTGAATATACGTGTTTCAAAATCTATAATATTATGTGTGTATAAGAAAAAAAATCTCACAACATCTTTAACTATCGATTGAACTGCCATCGCAACCGACAAATTACGAATAGAATAATAGGTATCTAATATCTATCATCCACATTGTTTCATACTTTTTCCTACATTAACCCATTTTTTGTTTTATTCTCCTATTTGAACCAAATGGCTTCGGATAACGTCAACCTCACCTGATACTGTAAGTTATTTATTTATTCATCCGCAAATCTACACAGGAATAGGTTCCACTGAAATTGCATCCGGCACACTAATAATGAATAGGTAGTAAAAAAATCTTATAATCCAATTGATTTCCAAAAAAATCATAACTTTTAGGTAGGTAACCTATTATAGAATATTTCATTCAGCACCACTACCTTTTTTTTAGTTTGGTATAATAACTTTATGGCATATGCGTATAATCCCCCACTCTCTAAGCATCTACAACATATACATGTACAATGTAGATTGCAATTATTATTTTTTTTAAATAGATCACACTTTATTTTGTTTAAGTTAAAAAAATTTAACGAAATAAAAGTTGTTTTACATGCTTAATAGTTAATATAGTTTTTATGTTTTGTTTCACGTTATACTATTTTCTGATGACGAAATTAAATTTTCAAATAAATTAGTTTGTAATAGTTATGAATTTAGGATACAATAAAGTATTAGTTAAACATATTATTTACCTACTCCATATTTATAATGCTCACATGCACCAACACCCGAAAGTCACCCCTTAGTAAATAGTAATATTGAAAACAAATCAATGTTATTGTATTTTTTTTTCCAGCATCCACACCACGGGATAATCTTTATTGCCGCTGTTGCTATAATATTTAACTCATAAAAAAATATAAATTTATAACAATTATAAATAATGATTTAGTTATTACCTACTTAATATCTAACATTAAAGATTCTTATTTAAAATTATGATTAATTTAAAATGTATAGCATTTTAATATTGATATACATACAACTCAATATAATATTTAAAATATAATTCATATTCATAAGTAACCTGAATTTTAAATTTTTACGAGCTGGATAAATCCAAAGTTAATCATTTTCATACGAAATATTAATAGTTACATACAATTATTTTAATAATGAAGCAGTGTTACAAAATTCTATAAACTAAATTGTACTGAAATCAAAATACTCGTTTGTTTTAATATTACGTAAAAATAAAAAACGTGTATTCAAACAAAGTAAATAATTTTTTTATTTTCTCTTAAACGGTTGTATACCTAATCTTTAAGTCTTATAAGGAAATACTCAATATACTCTATGAGTTCAACCTTTTTCTGAGTATCTTACCCATTATTTTACAGTCGTACACTCAATACAATGATCCATCTAACGTTCAAATAATGTGCATTTAATAAAAGTTAGTATACTTCTCGGTTTTCGTTACTTATAATATATAGGTTTTAAGATACTTGTAGATAGATTTTTCTGAAATATTGATGTTTTACTTTGTCATAAATATAACAATAGAAAGTTATTTTAAAAATATGAGGTACAGCTGATTGTGGATGAGTCTCTACATGAGTATACGTCTTAAAACTTCAAGCAATCATAAATCATTTAATTTGAAAACAGATTTCACTGATCTACATTTACATTTAACTTTTTACAAACGAAATTGAATAAACAAAGTAAGTTGTTGTTCTTAATTTGACATTTCGTTGATAATTTACTTTTCCTACTTTAATTTTGCGTAGATACTACATAACCTCAAATCTGTCATGTACACTTTTGTCAATATATTATGGATATATGTATTAAAGCTGTTTAAACTATGGAGGTATAACGGTATTGGTAATTTTGTTAGGTATAAGAAAACCAACTGATTTAAATCATTGGCGGAAGTATTCACTCAAAAATAAAATCACTGAAACACTAAGATAAAGATATATAATTATAGAAATATAGCTTCTATTAATATTTCTTATGAATAGTTTCAAGTTATACCAAATATTAAGTATTTCTAACCACGAAGTAGTTAAGATCGTTAATTAAAAAGAGGAATAATAATGGTGACATATGGCCACATCGAGGGATGCGAAACTGCATTGTAAAGTTGAACATAGGTATGCGTGGGTTACGACAAAATGGATTGAACTTTCAGACAACAAAGGTTCATTAATACCGGGTTTTAACTATTTTATTGAAACCATAATAATATTATGGACTTCTTATAATTTAAAATCATTAAGAATTAATGTAAAATTTTTAAAAATAAAAGTTATTTTTTATTCATAAAGATGATAACGTTGAACTTTTTTTAAAAATCTATTGAGCTATTTTACTAAATTATTAAAAAAATGCCATATATAGGTTCATATTATTTTTAGTACATTCGGGTTAAAAATATTATATCTACCCATCATTGTAACTAAAATAGTTTCATACACAATTTTTTGTAAATATTTCGTACAATTTCAATTTTTTTAAAACTATGTGTCGTTTTTTTGAAAGTACAATAGTAAAAATATTGAGAAATTGAAGACTCGTATGCCACAAGCGGAATTGTTCATGTATTCAATTGTTCATTTATTTAAAGTTTTTTAAATTCTTCTTAGGAATGCTTTTTGTTAAGTACTTAAAATACGACTGATTAATAAACACAATTTAGAGTATTAATATCTTCTTTTCCTCACTATAATATTATTATACCAACCAAATAACTATGCAATAACATCACGAATCCCTTATGTACCTACTATGGTATAAATAGTTTAAATATGTTCACTACTACATATTATTATAAATTCTACATCGCCATATATCAGGTAGGTAGGTACTCACAATTAGGGAATGCACCATTGTTAATAGTACAAAAATCGGCAAAGACCTATGTAGGTTTTTCTCTTCTTGGACTTTAACTCCAAATTATGCATGGCTATCCCAAAATAATACAATATGACCCTTTTTATAATATTAACAAATTATAATTATATATAATTTTAAGTAGCATTGTCCAATATTTGATATATATAAATATATAATATGGGTAATGCATAATAATAGTATCCAAAAGTTTAGTATGTTTGTATATTAATAACTAAGATAGTTATTATGCTTTAAAAATAATTTTTAAAATACATAATATAAAGTTATTGTATTAAAATCAATGCAACAGCATTTAGTTTTATATATTAAAGTTATTTAGTCATAGATAAGTTTACCTACTAAAATCTAAAATCATAAAATTAATTTAGATATAAATGTTATAAACAGTTAATGATAATGGACGTTTTGTAGTATAATACTTACTACTTATGTTTTTAATAAACACTCTATTAGTTTTCCAAAATGTTTAACTATAAGTTGTTTTACTTTAAGCCATCTAGTTAAATAACAATTCTTTGGAATTCATTACATCGCATAGATAATTAAACACTGTTTCAATATGAATGACAAAAAAAAAAAACTATTAATAAATAATACTAATAGTAAAAACTTCCTTAATTTATATATTAATATTATAATATATATTTTACAATATATCAAGTTTATTTTTTATAAATTATAAAATGAACTCCATAAATTAGGTTTGCATTTCAAGATTATCTTAAAGTTTTCTGAAAACCTCGAAATGTTGCATATTATATGGAGAAAGAATTGTAAATAATATGTACTTGGTGCTATATTTTAATGCAAAAGATATACGTCATTTTACAATCTTGATTTATTTATTTAATAAAAATAGTTGGTATGATATATAAATTCAACACCTCCACTCTACAGACTCTTTTAAACAAACAAAAAATAATAATAATACCTGAATATAGAATTTTTACAACTTTATATTTTCTCACATAAATTACAAATATATAAAAACAATAAGAAATCAATTTTAAAATTAAAAATTAAAAAATGATACTATCATTCAAAATTACACTTTACATTATTATTTAGATCATTATGAAATATAATAAAATACTTTCAAATATTTGTTTTAAGTAAAATGTGTAGTTTATTACACTACACTATAGGTTCTATATAATTTAAAGTGCATAAGGAATGCTTAAAAACAATCAACCTGTGACATCTAACATAAATAATTTATTACATAATTATTATTTTACATAGGTAATATTTGATTACGTGATTGTCGTACAAGCCAGTTATAATAATACCACTGTCATTATTGTCAAGAAATCGAAAAGTTAAGACGATAACCACTGTCTATCCACAAGACAACTTTTACGACATATGTAACCAAAATACATACCCAGCCACAAATTCACTATTATTATTCCTTTTTTCCACTCTCTATATCTAACTGTCCATATTATTTTCGTTTGAAGTCGTCTGACGTGAAATCGACGGGCACTATTTTTAAGAAACCGATTGAGATCAAAATATGGTGATTATAAGGAGATCCTATCTGTTAATTTTTCTTTTTTTTCTTTTATTAGTTTTCTCCAAGACTACGAAGTAGATACCCTCCTCAAAAACACCCAGTCGGTAAGAAAAAAAATCAGAGAATGGTAACAATGCATCTGGAAATTGTTTTCAATACTAACAAAAAAATAGTTAATAATAATATAAGGACTAGTCAATCATATTTTTTTTTTTTTAATTTATAAGGGGATGTCGCTGTGTTGTAGGGAAGGTTGCGAGTGGATAACTATAATGGATGGTGTTAAATTTGAATTCAATGATATAAAACCATTGTATAAGAAAAACGGTTCTCAACGAAGACGATCTGTTAGCCTATATTATTACTTAGTAATTTAGTTTATTTGATGTTGTTATTGAAATTAAAGTAATTTATTTTATTAAGTATTAGTATAACTACAGTACTTTAAATTCATTTTTGCCAAAAAAAATTACATTTGAGAAATCATTACGTTGTATGAAATGAATGTAATAATATACACTAAAAGTTTCAAATAGGTACACACGAATAACATTTTTAAATTACAAGAAAATAACTTAAGCTATTATTTTTGGTTGTTTAATTATATTGTTTAATTATATGACCATTATTAGTCCGAATTCGAATCTAAATTAATAATTGCATAACAAATCTTTGTTTATATTCGATATTTTAGATTTTTTGGATACAGAATTAACCACTTTTTACGCATTTATTTTAAATTTTTAATCCTTAGCTAAACAAAGTGAATATTTTTTAAATATTTAACAAAATAACAATAGGTATGTACATTTTTCATTTGATACATTTTGTCAAAATTTTAACCTTAAATGCATATAACACACAATTTTAACTATGTGTTTTTAATATTTTCGTGATTTTTACGAATGTTATCATAATTCTTAATTCAAACGCTCATTTGTTTTAAATATTCATCAACAACAACTTACGAGGAATCTTGTATTACATTTTCAAGAGTTTGTTGATTGAGCGAAAAACATTTTATCGACATTAGTTTAAAACAAAAACTATTTAAATATTTTGTATGTCTATAAATAGATCAACAAGGCTCAAAATATTTTGAGAATTGTATGGTGTATAGAAAATCCAGACATGAACAATCGATATTTTTTTTTTAGAGTCACTTCAAAAACCAAAATCCATTTTGTCGAAAACCGGTTTTCCTTAAGAAATCCAGTTTATCCTCAATTATTTATTTGTTTTTCCTGCCACTTTTGAAAACTATTGAGAATATTTTTACTTTTGACCCACAAAAGTACCAAGTAGATTCACTTTCCTACCAGAATGGATGCTGTCGATGACAGACACAAAAAAAAAACACACACACATCATTCATTGTAAAATCAATACATCCATCGCTCCTCTCAGAATCTAAAAAGATTTGAGATGATATCGTGTGATTTTTATTATTTTATAATATTCCAATCTTATAAAATATATTTCAATTTTATGAAACAACACAATATTAGGTAAACAGTTTTTTTTTATTATTTAATAAAACCTCGACGACTCTGGCCATTGGCTGAATTAAATTAACATACGTTTACACTTCAACTAAAATTGCACTGAATATATAAACAAATAACAATCGATTAATTAAATTAAACTGAATAATAAAGTTTATCATGCATTTGAAGTTGTCCGGGTTCAGGGCTTCTTACAGAATGTTGAATATTCCAGCTTCTCGTCTCTCCGTTTTTAAGGAAAAGCATTCGAATATTGTGTGTGTAATCGTGAGGGGAATGCCGCAAATGGTATATTTAGGGGGGGGGTCTTCCCTTTTCATTAGATACTGGTGAGTTATCGAAGTGTGTCCGATTCGGGTTCTATTAATGGAAGTTTCTATTATTTTTGGGTTGTTCGGTGGTGAGTTCCATAAGTGAATGGTGTTTTCAATTTCATTATTATTATATTATACACATAATATTTATACACACATTTCATTTTAGATAAATTACTTTATTTAAATTATGATATACATCCACCATTATTATATACTCAGAGGTAGATGGTGTAGATAATGGTTACGTAAGCTGAAGTATTTGATCGCCATCCAACAGTATTATATGTTAAGCACAGGTATTTATTTGGTCTAAATTAAATATTCAATTCAAGCAATTGTAAGACTTCGTAAATAGTATCTTTGAACATCTGTATTCTGAAATTGCTTTACTATAGGTACCTACTCAAAAGTGAATATTGTTTTAACTTCTTAGAAAAGATATATTTTAGATTCTAAGTTGAACAAATGTATTGGTTATACAACGATATTTGTTTTTGTTTCTGTGTTTCAGTACATTCTAAGTCATCACGTTTTGTATCAAAAACTTTAATTAAAGGTGGTTTTAGTAGGAAATTGTATCTATTCGATACTTTCTTAATAATATTGGGATTAAGGAACAAAAAGTCAACGAGAAAACCTATTTACGTGACACTAGTTTTCTAATCAAAAATTAAAAATTATAGATTTAAAATTTGGTCATATTTTTTTAATATCATATTTTCGACATAGTCTTTGACCAAGAATATTCTAAAAGTTGACTACAACCTATTCACCCATTTTACCGAGGTTATTGTCCAGTAAGTTATATTTGGTGTTTTTGGGAAAAAATTTTTTAACCTACGGAATTAAGAAAATACTAATAATAATAGGTAAAAGTATATATATCTTGGCCTTACGTATTTTTTAGTTACAAGCTGATCCACCGTTCTCCTTTGCTCAGAATGGTTTTTTTTTTGGTACAATGATGTATTATTTAATTTAAATACAACACATCCATTTTGCATATATTAAATATAGTATACTCTATATGCTTAAGGCAAGTGATAGATACCGAAAACCTACTACCTGTATAGCAGAAGATGGTTTTCAAATTCTTTTATTTGAATATTTCATATTTTACAGTTAAAAATAAATTAGTACAATAAATGTTCAATGGTTCACAAATAATTATAAAGAATATTAAAATATTATAAAATTGTTTCAATTTAAACAACTAAGGAAAAAAATAATAAGATCTTATTGTAATGATACAATTTTTTAATTTTTAAAAATAATCTATGAGTCTGAAGCATTATAATCATAAATAAATAAATATAACGTAAATGTATCCAATAGTATTCAATATTTTTAAAATCATACTGTTGGAACATTAATCATATCTAAACTATACGTGATACGTATTTACAACTGTCAAGTGAAATATGGCACACCAAAGACCAAATATTATAGTAGATTCATTTAAATACTATTCAACATAACATACATTTAAATGAGAAATATAAATTTAGGATTCTAAGAGTACCATACAATTATGATAGTGGCTTGGTGAGAAATGTTGTATCCTCAATCTGCTGAAAGGATCTGAGTGTTTGTACCGGGCCCGGCGTTGCTAACCTCCCGGATGGGTGACCACCAGTGGCGCCGATCACCTTAATTATCCATGCCATATATCATAGTAGACATTATAGTGGTTGGGAGTTGGGCGGCAAGAGGTATTGGGGCCCGGTGTTAGGCCAGAAGCTTACTTCTAAAGAAATTTTAATTATAAAGATAAAAAAATTCGATATACATTTCATTTTAACGTATGACACATATTTTTAATGTATGACTCATCGTTTTAAAGTATGACCTACTGACCACCCATGATTCCGGAGTCAAAATCCTTGCCACACATACAATACGTGCTCTAAAACTAACCGTTCCTCCCTACAAACAGCTAATGGGCATAGTTGCCGGGTTTTAGTTCAATAAAAAAAATAAATAAAATAAATGATATTTTGATGAATGAAACAAAAGTGTAGATAACCATGACAATGAATTACACGACGGACGGACAAACACAACGGGTATATATTGTAAGGTACTCTATACAAAATAATATATGGGACCCTTAAAATAACACTGCGGTATTATGTGAACAGACATGATTGTATTATATATTTATTTTATGAATGCGTATATTTTAAATACACGTACACATAGTTTACTTTGTGTTATGCATTTTTTTTCAAGAAGAGAACCTAAGTAATTCAAATCGATAATTCGTTTAATTCAAATAATATAAACAAAATTTACAATAAAAATGTTTCTTAGAATATTAATAAAAAAAATATGATACTAAAATTGAAATCGTAAGTCATAACTTGTTATTACACAAATTAACATATTTGCAATAAGTTGTCCATAAAGATAAGGTTATTCACTTTGCAATACAAATTCAGGATATTAATGAAATAATCTAATTAAAAACTCTTATTTAATGGTTTAACTCATAACATTTATAAAATGAATAGATTATGAATGTAAAACTCGATTAAAGTCAGATGAAATTTATTTCAAATATTAAATATGTAAATCTGCATAATATTATATTAATTTGAAATAAAAATAAATAAACATTTAATTATAATTATTTTATAATTAAACATTGATCCCCATACAAATATATAATATTTTAAAGATTTAAAAAACATTTATACTTTTTCCAAGAGTACGCAATATGTAAACAATAAATAACAACTACTTATAGGCATTTGCAGAAACTACAATAAAAAAAACAAATATAGAATTTCATGAGTTTTTAGTAGAATAAATGATACTTTTTGTATGAATTTTTAACCAGTTGACCAACAAAGATTACGTCGTATAGGGCTTGATTAAATTCAATGTCTACATTTTATTATGAAGATTCTGACGACATCTGAAGTGATTAAAGAATTTAGTGGTATTGTTGGGACCCGAGTTCAGAAATAGCATTAATAGTCTATAGCATGGCTACAACGAGGCTGGGAAGACTCATGTGGTTCTCAAATCAGTTTTGTGAAAGTCTTGAACCTTGAACCAAGCTCAGACTAAGATGAATAAATATATAATTCCGTTAGAACCATTAGATAGTGTTTTTATTGCCGTCGGTTTCGTTATCATTACAGTCGTTAATATAGATTGGCACAGCGGCACAAGTTATTTCTGTTCCTTCATTTCATTGAAAATGAAAAATGTGTCTTCATTTTATAAGCATCGCTTTACAATGTGGTTCTCCTCGAATTAGCTTTATACCTTTTCGGCTCCCAAAATTAAGGCTAGTGGTAACCCCTGGTCTATGGAGACTGGAGTGTAATGTACTGTTGAATAATAGAGACCCAGTGATGATTTAATGGTCATCGACGTCGAAAAATCATGGATCTATTGGATCTTTTTGAATATTTGATGCCTTAACTGAACTCTACATTTGTAGTACATACTTACGAATTAGCATTAGTTTGGATTTGTATAGAAGTAACTTGGTTTTAATACAAGTTTATGTTCTTTATTCCGTTAAGCTTGAAAATTAAAGAAAGACATATTATATAATATTATTTTTGATATTTTTAATTCGTGAGTGGATTGATATTTAGAATTTTAAAAGATAGGTAAGTAATAGGGTAGAAATAGGTACTTCCAAGTTTTCAAATCGTCGGTGCTCATTTAATAATACTTTATTGATTTTGGGCGTTCAGAGGAATTATGTGTTTACAACATATGTTCTATAAATGTGAGTTTTCAGGAAGTGCCTTTGGTATTACGTATATATGCAATGCAAATGATGGACATTAAACTAATAAACCAACCTTGCTAATACATTGAAACCAGAGTACAAATGAAGCATATTAACATATCTCGTAGAATACTTAATAAATAAACATCGCGTTTCTCTTTCGGCAAATTGTACCATTTACATAATATACATATATTATATTAAAATCGTATTTAATACAGTGAATACGTGATATCAAAATGTGCATTTTGTACAACCTAGTTGCTAATATCGCCTAGCGTCGAAAGCGTATTTTGCACGCGTAGTGAACCACAAATTGTTATAGCTAGGTCACGTGGGAGATTTAAGGTATGTCATTTTAAATTCGAAAACGATGATGAATCATGGCGTTAAAAAAACGATTTTCAACGACCAGACAAGTTCGTTTAAAAAGGAATAAATCACGTTCTGAATAAAAAAAATAATAATACAAACAAGGAAAATACATAAACTTGTACAATGTACATATAGATATAGATATTTAAAATGATTTAAATATTGAAATGTTTAAAAAATAGTTAGAATATTAATGAAATAAAGTCTAGCTGAATATCTGGAAAAGGAATTTTAAATGTGTTCTTTTATAACAAACTCAAAAGGTAATAACAAAAAAAATATATACATATATAATTACACTTTATAAAGCTAAATGTGAACAATTTAAATCAGTAAAGTAGTAAATCTTTCTTGAAAGTTTCAGATTTTTGTGAAAACTACTTATTATATTTCAATATAATCCTATGGTGAAAAATAAATACCATCGCTTTAGTTTTTTATCGGCATTTATTATTTTGTTAAATACTAACATTAAGAGTCTTTTTCTCCGATAGTAAAATACACACATCTTTCAATCAAAATTCTATCCATATTTAATAAAAAAAAAAAATATATTATTAATTTGTATTGTATTTTATTATATTATTTGTACCTGAATACATATTAAAATGACAGACTTTCTACAATACTTTTATACATTCAGTTATTATTTATGACCACTTACGAATTAAGTTAAGAATAATTTAATAATATTATAGATAAATGTTGTCTACAGTCACATCAGTATGATGGTTCTAAAAAACTTACTAAAACTAAATTTTTGGGTCTCTTAAATATCACATTTGAAAAAAGTACAATTAAATTATAAGAATATAAAAGTATTGAAACTTAATTTGATAGGTGCTATGTTTTGTATTAATAAAAGAATAAAAAAAATACTACAAACTACAATCAACACAAATATTATTTTGAATATTGACAATTCAGATGTGTAAGCTACATTGTGTTAATTGATTACCTAAATTTATGGAAATAACATTCACATTATTTATTAAAAATATATTTTAAAGATGAAGTAAAATAAAATATAATAGTTCAGTATATGACATAAGTATTATGACACAAATTATCATACTATACACAGCCAATTGATAAAACAAACAAGACGTTTATGATCTAAAAATATACTTGTGTGGTTCACCGTCATGTGTCGATATTACAACTTCATAAAAAATGTGTAACATTAAAATATCCAATCATATTAGACTGAAAACGTGTATATTTTTTTCATATTAAAATACCAACTTGAGTATTTTTATGATAATACTAAACTAAGGATTTTCATATTCCTGTTTAGTATGCATTATGCAATGAGAAAACATCACAAAGACAAATTATTGAAAAGTGAATTTAGAGCTAAAGAATTTATATTTTATAATAAAATTAATGCAAATAATATTTTAAAAGGTATTTTAAGGTACGTAGTGTGTATAATGTGTACATATGTATAATTATTTTATTTGGACGCATAATATGTAATTTAATTTGGTTCAATTTTAAATTAAAAAAAATTAAAAAGTCGTGAAAGTTCACTTACAGTATACTAGGTTTTATGTGTAGGTACTAATTCGTCATCGAGTAGATCACCTTCATTGATGTATTGAGTTTGAATTAAAATATAATTTATATGTAAAATATAAAAAATGATTCTAAACAGATACGTCGTATTTTTCCTTTTCAATAGAGGCTTTTGTTGTGATGTGGTACAAAATGTCCTAAACATTTATTTATTTTTTAAAATCTATTGTATTGATATCTTAGATCTCAATATTATTAAATATAATTAAATTATTTATAAATAATTTACGAAGAACGTTTGAGAACTTATTTTTGATGTACGCTTGGTGGTTTATACAACTGAGATTAATAAAAAGATTTTTTCACAATAATTAAAAATATATTAAAATTATATCGATTCAATTTTATGTGATAATATATTGATGTAAAACTTAATAATTGCTTGTACAACCATAAATGTATAATGAATTATACCTCAATACACATATGTGCCGGATTCCTTGAAAATCATTAAACGTTTAATCAATAATCAACAGTGAACTAAATAATGGTCCCTTAAACATGATTTAGTGGCCACTATTGGTCCACTAAATTAATCATTTTTTTTATGTGACCCAGTAGATCACCAAATAGATTACCCAGATAGATTACCTATTAGTAATTTAATATTTCGAAATAAAAAAACTAATAGTATGATAATTTTTCAAGCATCACTAAAATAAACTTAATTTTGAATCAAACGTTTTGTACAGCACTTTCGTTCACGTTTGAGTTATTGGATTTATTATAAATTGTGTTGAGTCATTGATCTAATCAAAAAATTGTATGTATTCATAATAGATATTTGAATAAATTATTTGTGATTTTACTTTTTTAATCTTATTTTGTGTTTTGTTATGTAAACAAATATCATGCAGTAGGTATTGATAATATGATATTTATATTATGATATACGACCGTTCATTCAGCGACGTTCAACAAAATACTAAAGACATTTTCAGTGAAAAATGGACGATTATTTCATTTTATATTGTAGTTTAGTTAGGGTTTAAAATACGGCCGAACCTTATGAAACTCGGATCAGATGGGTTGAAAAAACCGTTTACAATGTATTCAATGACGTTTTTCTGGTTTTATTATACACAAGAGAAAATCTGTAAACGCAATAATGATGCTTTAACGACTGACATCGTTGGTCTCTATAGATTTACCTTTTTTTAAGTTACAAAATAAGTTGTACAAATGCATGCTTTTTGTTAGAAAGTTTGAACACTTACAAAATAATTCTGCATCCAGAGCTTCGTAAAATATATGAAACTATATTTGTTGTTCAGCCAAATTGCAAATGTTTGTAGTGGGTAGTGTGTTGTTTATCTTCAGTAGGTACCTAATCCTTATAAATACATCTCTGATATTTATAACATGAAATTGAAATATAGGTATTCTCATTATTTTCATCTATGTAACTAGGTACTTATATAATAATACTTATTATGAGTTAATTGTTGTACAAGCTTAATTATACATTTTTAAAATTCAATAGTATAGCCACCTCCTTTGTGTAGATTCATTTCCTAAATTTTTAATAATCGATGTGTATCAAATTAAATATCTTACAAATAGGATTTTTTTAAAATAAACTTCACATTATAATTTTTGCAAAGAGAAAAATAAAGTTATTATAGTTGATAATTTGTACAAAATAATATTCCGTTTTTATGTTTAATAAATAAAATCAATATTCACCGATTATACTTAAGATATTTTTTGAAAAACTGTATGTAAACTGTTATATATATTTTTACAACTACAGGAACTATAACTTAATATTTCACTGTATCCGTTCAAAAATTCAAAAATCGATGATTTAAAAAATAATTTTTACAATTTAACGAATAATATACAAGATACAAATTTTGAAGTATACACATTACATTTGATAAAGTGGCTATTTTTAAATTTAGTAAATGTGAACTTAATAATACTATATAGTGAATCAAAAAAATGTATTTGTTATGTTATGTGTATTATAAACAAAATAACTGCACCATAAATTACTAGGAACTTACTGTCAGTTTTAAAGTGGAAGCATACGACCTTTAGTTTGAGTGTGGTATTAACGAGCATAACCTTGAGTGGTATGTTGAGTAGGTATATGGAAGCTCGTAAGTTTATTTTATTGGGAAAAGTAACTGATTTTTTTGGAGATTTCTGACATTAATAAAGATGTTCTAATAATTTTACATTTTACAGCCTTTGAAGTTTTTTCATTTGCTGTATGGTTTATAAAGCGTATTTAGATGGGTTTTTTTTACACACATTTAGCAATATTAAAAATCCTTCAACTTACCATAAGAGATGTAAACAATTAAGTTGAAATCTAATATTTTAAAGTACCTACTTTAGGCTATAAGCCTATAGTTAACCTATCTATAGTTGTACCTATATTGTACCTACTTAAAATATATGTGTAATATTATAACATGTATTATTTGCTGAGAATATTTAAAATATTATTGATATTAATTGAGAAAAGTTTATTGCAATTATTTAATTGTATAAACTGTTTGATATATTTGTATTTCAAATTTAGACATACATTAGCATATAGAACCTATGCACTTACGCATCGATACATAATAAGTAGGTATAAAAAAATAAAATCAATCATATCTATCTATGAAATGTAATAACATTTAAAAATAAAAGTATATTTTATACAATGTTAATCTTAATATGACGTATTTTATTATACGAAATAAATGCTTCTCTACCATCTGTTTAAACTGTTTAAGCTAGCTGTAACATAAATGCAATATAACGTATACAATTTTGAGTTTATTGTACATAGTTTTAATATTGGTCAATAATATTATGTGTTATTCAGGTCAAATCAACATTGAACTTCACTCCATTATGGCTTCATAGTTTAACATAAATATATAAACATTGATTACAATTTTACAATTTGTTTACACATCAACTAATAGTTGGTTATCATAATATAATAATATTATATGATTTATTACAATATATTTGTTCCATACAATTTACGGTAGTGAAAACATAAAACTGTCATTTTATTGATTAAGTAAAATAACGTATAGGTATATTTTACTATAGTAAATATTACATATTTTGGTACACATTTTTTATTCGGATTGTCTGACTGGGTGAATGTTTTAAGCTAGGCGTGACAAACTAATTATCCTAGCGAACCATAATTTATTGATTAACAATACAACAAATGATACTTAACACATTAACGCTCTATAAACAGTAATTTTTCTTTCTCTTAATTTGATTCTGGCTATAAGATAATACTTAAGTATTTTTCATTGAATCATACACATTATATAATTTATTATATCGCTTATCTCATTGTTTCTTGTCTGCATCCTTTGGCCAAAAAACCTTGTTGACGAATTTATAAACTGCATTCCAGCATTAAAACTGGTATCCAAAAATTGTCTTCAACATTAGTATGAATCTCAATGTTACCTCTAGTTCTTACCTTAATCGCAGGCATAAGGTTGTACATAATACAAGTGTATTCCACGTTGTCATTTAAATCACGTCCTCATTAAATAGATATGCCATGATGTCACATATTTTGACTTCTATAAGTACACCAAGAAACCGCTAGTGCCAGACAGGTAATAATGGATAAGATAAAAATTAATATGCCTAAATATCCTAGTCAACCTTTTTCAGGTCCTGGATCAGATAATTGGTTCTGTGTCTCTTTTTTGTCATTGAATATTATTTCGTTTCTTATAGAGAGTAGGTATGTACCTAGTTTTGCAAGCTTTGGTAGGTTCTGGTTTTTCCAGAAAAAATTCCTTCCTCAGTTCACTTCTGGATCTCACACATTTCATGGACTAGAATGTGAATAGATGGAATTATCACAATCGCCATGTGGGCATCTATTGAAATAGTGAGGTATTTTTTCTTTACGACTATTCTTTGCGGTTTTCCAAAGATATGACTTATAATTACTAACTAGTAACTACGGATGACTAACAACAGAAGCTCACTCTTTTTAAGTCTGGATCCACCTGTGATAAGTATTAAACGTGCTAAGTCCATATGTGATTAACTTCATTCTCTTTAACAGTGGTATATTTTCTTAAATCCTAGGACTAACTATATTAGCTCAATCCGACTTAAGGGTGTTTTGTACACATTTTTAGAAAGAAACATGACTTTATGATTGTGAATTTTCCCGTTAGATCTCATCCATATTGAAATATTGATAAGATTAACGTTATTTGCTTCCTCCAAGAGCATCGTTGTATGACCTGTACTTACCAACTAGGCTTTGGTTGGCACATGACGAGTCGGCAACGCTACATCATCGGTGAATTCTACTTACAATCGTGTGTAAGTGAAACCTTGTGAACTCTATATTCAATAGATTATTATAGAATATGGTCAACTACAATAGACCAAATAATTGATGGGGAATTCCCGTTACATCAAAGACATAGACTTGTCGAGATAGATTACCACTCATAAATCCCTCAACTAAAAAAGGGACGGGCGACTGCTTATTCACCACCTCCATACAATTTTTAATTGCCTGAATGATTGATTTCTCTTTTCGAAATCCGGACTGTATGAATAAGATACCTTTCTTTTCTCGTCTTTAATCATATGTTTCAATCCAACAGTTTTCCAGCAGTGTTAATCAAGGATAGTGGCATACTGTTCATAAAGGATTTTTGTCAATCTTTATCAAAGTAACTAATTATGTTAATTTCCAACATTCAGGGAAAGCTAATTCATTCAAATCCTCATTTTACACATTTGTCCAGATACTTAACTATACTATCTGTCATCCATCATAGAAAATTTTAATCAGGAATTTGTACTTATTGCTCTTTAGCAGAGCAGCTCCTACTCTAAAAGCGTTCAGGTGTTCAATAGTGAACGCAGAGGAGTGTCCATCACAATATCAAAACGCTAAAAGAAACCTATCGCAATATAAGAAATTATTTTATTTTAGAAATTAAAACAAATATTAATTTTAAATGCTTGAATCAGTAATATTACAAACATGATTATATTATTTAATTATTTAAAATACTTCATTAGTAGGCATAATGCCGAGTAGTGGTGATTATTAATCGAAGGGAAGTCATCACCACTTTAATCCAGTGAAATCTATAAAAATAAATAGCATTTAATCCAATAACTCTAAAACTAATAGATGTTTTTTTATGATAAATTAGTACAATAAAAATAAATCATCATCGTTTTTAACGAAAAACCTCATCAGTAGTTTCCTTAATCTAGAAAAGTGCGATTACCAAGTAATTGTTTTTTTTTTTTTTTTATTTGTATACGGTTATTATGTTTATAATTGTTATTTGTGACTGAACTGTTCTAAATAAGTCATTATTTTTTATCATTCGTAGTTGAGTTCAAAACCATTTAGGCACATTAATAACTATTCTAATCAAATAAGAAGGAAAGAGAGAGAGACAGAGAATGAAGGTACCAACATCTTATTCGACATCGATTAAGACGTATCAACTATTTACTGTCATCGGCTTAATTCGATTTTACTAAGTTTTTACAATTGACAGTTTTGATATGTTTTACGGATTTATCCGTATAGTTGCTCATAGTACAAAGCGTATATATATGCTTATTATCCGTAGGTCAAAGTTAAACAAGCTCACAGAGTGGAACGTGCGTTCATGATTACGGTAGTCACCGAACTCTTTATGTATGACGGTCAAATTATATGGCTCGTTTGATGTGACTTGATAGTTGACGATGTGAAGCTTATGTAATTAAACACAAACTAGTAAAATAACAATTTATAATTAAATAGAACAAATTCCGTATGAATTATGGATTTACATAGGTATAGATAATATTATGTTCTCTTTCCTACCACATAGTGACAAATAAGTATGTTGATATCATGTTTATCATGATAAACAGCAGTTACATACTTTAAATATATTTTTAATTAAGTTTAAACGTACTTCAAGTTTAAAAATTAAAAAAATGTATTTTTACATTCATACAAATTGGGAAGGCATTAACACTGAGAGCACAGCCATACTATGTGTTATTTTGTGCTAAATAAATAGTTAGTTAAATCATGCATTCTTGTATGCAGAAACAAGAAATAAATAAAACAATTTTTACTATAAACAATTTAATATTTGGTTATGAATTTATTTTATTGATATAGAGGTGATATTATTATATACATATTACATATTAGTAAAAGTAAGATACGTATCTCATAATATTTGTTAAACAGCTTTTTTTTCAAAATTTAACGTTAAATGTCACAATTATGGAAACATGAGAAATTAAAAAATTGTTCCAATTAATACCAGCTAGAACAGGTATTCAATTAATAAAGTCAAAAGCAACATTTAAATCACTTTTTTACTTTAAAAAAAATAAATAAAATCACATAAAGACAAAATAATTTTTTTGCTGTACTATTCATTTACTAAGGATTCAGAAATTAATTATCTGTATTAATTAAAACTAAAAATGTATAAATTACATTCATAAAGAAATATATTGTAATTAAAATTTCAAGAAAACTAGGTAGCCAGACTCAATGGTAATTGCCTTTACATAGTTAACTTTTCAAAGACGCCAGAGTCATCTTTTCAGAAAAACCAAAATGGAAATAGTGAATGTACAAACATTAAACATGCTACATGAATTGATAAAAAAATGGTATTCACAAAACCAAAAAAAAACCATTATTTGAAAAAATGGTGATATAGGCTATAATAAAATCTCTGTAATAAAATACCTTTAATTATTCATTAAGAACAGTAAAAAAAACAAAATGTTACAACAGTAATTTATAGGTCTCATAAAAATATGTAACTTAAATATGTTACTGTTATAATTGACAACTGTTAATAACATTTTTTAATAAAATCATTAATATAAAATAAAGGGCTTTCCTAAAAATACATAATATATGTATACTATAAGAAAATAATATTATTCTAATTATTGTGAAAACATAGTTAAACTATATTTCATAAAATTGCAAAAAAAAACGACTATATTTTTTAAACCAACCTGGACATATTTTTTATTTTTTATACAAGCCATTATTTCTATCAAATACTGAAATACGAGATGCAAATGTAAAAATAAAGTGTTGCATTATATTTTATTCCCGTTTAATTAAACGTGTATTCGTCATGGTTTTCAAACTTAACCGAAGTCCTTCTGATCTATAGATAAGACATAAAATTCTTCGAATGTATATATATATATTTCTTATTAATTACTTTTTAAAATTGTTCAGCACATCAAGTGCTATTACAAGTACATTTACAGTTATAATTTTATTTTTACATTTATATTGATGATAATAATTATATTAGTTCATAGTTATAAGTTTAACAATAATAGTATTTGTTATTCTTCATCTTCTGATGAGAGCTCTTTAGTGCCCGTTCGGAGTATGTCTTGGGGCAGTCAAGATCGTAGCCGCCTATTCTGGGTTTTACTTCCTAGTTGGTGATGACGGGCACCATCTGAATCTTTAAGCTTGGCATGGAAATATTTGAGTTGGGTTTTAATCCAGATGATTATTAGAGGTATTCCAGTATCGTTATGGATTTGGCGATTCCTCATAAACCCTGGTAATTTTAGGGAGATACTAAGGAATTTGTTTTGGAGAGTTTAGACTTTTTTAATTTTGGTGGGTGAGGCTGCCGCCCAAACAGGGAAAGCATATGTTCATAGTGGTCTGATTATTGAGGTATATAGAAGGAGTGATGACTTGATTTGTAGTGTTGATTTGCAGTTTACTAAAGGGTAAAGAATTCTCATCCTTGCATAGCCATGTACGAGTTTTTTGTTAATGTGAATGTTCCAGGTAAGTTTTTCATCTAGGTGGACACCCAAGTATTTGACTGCGTCGTCTTTCTTATTTCATTGAATGACCTAATCGTTTATTTGAATATTTAAAATCATTAATAAAAGTAAGGATTATACACCAAAAGTATAGGATATACCTTTTTAAGAAAATGTAGAAACTCATTACTGAGTAAATTTTAAGGATTATAAACATAATGGCTTTTGCAATAGACAGAACTATTGAATTTGGCACTTTCAAATGTATTACTAGGTAGTAGATAGGTAAGGATTTTTTTTGGGGTTATTTTAAAGTTTAAAATAAAAAAAAAATACTTACACATGATCAGAATACCTCATTCTGATTTTGATTCAACATACAGTAAGTATACAGTAACTATAAGTCACAACAATAAATTAATGACGATCATAATATGACAAGTACATTTGAATGTCATATAAATGCATAAAATAAAATGTCGATACATTAATCAGAATAGGAATAAAAGGTGTGCAGATCTATCAAACCGTTCTTTTTTTGAAAGTGTTGTTTAGTAGTGTCTTAAAAATATTTAAGTAATTAAACTACTATGGTAGTCACATTAAATATTTGCATTTATGCCGAATTGGACATCTTTTAATTTATATGTTATACATTTATATTATATATGAGAAAGAAGAAGAAAATTATAACGACAAATGTCGATTATCTTTTATGAAATTTCGGCCTGAGAAGTGCGAGAAGTATCAAAAACAAGCTCCATTCAGAATCATTTTTTTACTCCCGTTGTTTATCATTTTTTTTAAATATATGTTAATGATTCACCAATCACCATTTTCTAGCGCCAAGATGAATATGTCCCTTCCCGTCCGGTTTATAAATAATAATATGTTATATTTTTTTCACACGACTACATTGGACGCTCACATATTGTGTTTTAAACTCGGAGCTGAGCTAAACAGTAATACTCTAATGAACTTTCATCTAAAATATATAATGATTCTCATATGATTCGTTCACTTTTATAGTTCTATAATTTATTTATAAGTAATTTTATTGGTTATACGAACACTATAAAATTCATAAATAATTTACATTTTATATTATGATATGAATATATTTTTAGAATTTAAAGCTATTATGAGTTTCGGTTATTTCAAGAAAATAATTGTTATAATATACTTTTATCATACAATATTGATACATTTTAAAATTGAATTGACTAGTACATAATATAGTTATTACTTATTAAATTTATTAGTAGAGCGATAAAATATAAAGTGTTTGAGTAATATTTTTGATTATTATAATGAAAAATGACAAGAGTAAAATTTTAATATAATATATTATCGAAGTCAAAACAATAATAGTAGCTAATGGTTATTAGACTAAGGCTTGAAGAATTTCCGTTATTGCGTCAAAAATTTAATTTTACTTTTAAATTAAATTTATGTTAAGAACTTTTACTTGAAGTATGAACTTTAGGTACCTAACAAAAGTGATTGTCGTCAATTTTTGTACACAATCTTTGTACGTTCCAAGTTCCCTCTAATTATTCTCCTCTCCTTACTAAATAACCACGATTTAATGGAAGTTGAACGTAACATAGTTCAATAAATATTTTGTATTATATGATAATTTTAGATCTACTCAAAACAATATTTCAATTGAACATATTGATTGTATTCGAAACACAGTGGAATTCAAATTTAAAAAAAAAAATGTTTTGTTTAACGAAATATTTTTTTAGGAACCAAACCAAATAAGAATCAAATTTACTAAAATATATTCAACAAATATTTCTGAATTACAAATTTTTATCTATTGGTCATAAGACTTTATGGTATGGAAGTTTCTCTGTTTTTGTTTTGGTAACTGAGATTGTCATTAGTTGATTACGTTTTAAACAGTGTAAGCAATACTATTAGTTATTCCTTATTATACTACTCTTCTATTAATACAAATGTTTATAACGTTTCATTATCATTCATTAAATATTTGATTCTTCGATTACCTAGTAGGTATAATATAAACAATTCAATAATCTGTTTAAACGCCATTTTGCTCAATTATGTAATGAAATCTAATAATAAAACATTTATATTAGTCAGAATTTTGTAAACGAATAAAAATTATAAAAACATTAGAATTATTATTATTTTTTTTTTATTGAACTAAAGCCATTAGCTACTGTAGGGGTTATGAACTGTGGTAGGGGTAAGGTTGGTACGGTCATTATTTTTTATGATTTGTACGGTTGTTACTGTGGGTAGCAAACACGTGTATGTGTGGCAAGGTTTTTAACTACTATGAACCCGCAAGTGGTCACCCATCCGGGAGCTATAGTAGCTGTGGTCGTTACTTACTCCCAGTCACATTTCGCAACTGGTAGTAGGCAACGCGCCACGCCAAGCCATCCACATTATAATTAATTCAAAATATTATTTCCATTATTCGATAAAGTGATTTAGGTAGATCGTTACCAAACCAAAAATATGCCGTTATGACTTATTGTAATGACGATGTTTTAATTCTATATTCTATTCATTTGGATTTTATGAATTATATTTATATTTTCACATCCAGTTAAGATGGAGTAGGTGTACAGTGTACATAAATTATTTTTTAAGTTTATTTAAATAGTAGGTATAATTTGTACACAATTTTCTTAAACAATAAGCAAGCACGTGAGAAGGTAATATTTTGGATAAAAGAATTGCACTAGTATATAGGTAGAAGGTAAGGCATGTAGAATAATAAATTGTACAATATTATTACATTTTATTTAAAAATATTATAATATGTAAGTTCATTAATGTAATATAATTCATTACATTTTTAAAAGTTTTGTTAATTCTGATATATTTTTTTTAAAAAGCTTTTCTTAAAGTTGAATTCAAATTACTGTTTATTATTTTGTGGACTGATATTAATTGTTCTTCAAGTATTTCATACATGCAAATATTGTCTCACATAGCCAAGTTGACAAAAACAAATTAAGTTATAAAAAAAGCAATTTTTCATAGATCTTGGAATTTATGATTACATGAATGCTTAAAAAATACCAAGGTAGGTCTTAAGTATAGATTCGATATTGTAGATAGCAAAATATGGATGGATAAAATCATATAAATGTCTCTTATATCTTTCAAATTAATTTACATTAATTTAAAGAATAATTTAACATTTTGAAACATTTAAATATTTGTACTTATATGTATTCTATTGTGTGTCTTACTATAAAGAACAATGTACCTACCCAACTTTTATCACATAACTTTTGAATGTATAAAACACTTTAACACGTACCCATAGGTATGCATATAATGTCAAGGCACCTTGGAGTTATTTAATAATCAAACTTATTAGCATCTCAAACTTCCGATCTATAGCACTTATTATGCTAACATGATTCATGCATAGAAAAGTTTTTTTTCAATGAACTCCGGCACATTTTAGTCAACACGAAGGTAAAAAAAAAACTTTTTTACTGATCTCACAAAGCCTTTTGTGGACTTTGGAATTCTTTTTAACTTATTCCTAACACTTTTTTCCCGGTTTGTAAAATATTGCTTAATGTCTCTCTAATTCTTTAAACACTGCCAAGTTACTTCATGTATTAGAATTTTCCATCAATCCGCTAAATTAATTAAATGTATTATAATGGTTTTATAACAATTATTGAAAGAGCACAAGATTTTTTTAAGATTTAATTAATTTATAATATTCAAACTATAATAATTGCATTATTATAAATAAATAAAATAGTTTCAATTATCTAACAATATATTTTAATTTACAATATTTATTTTTAAACTATCACTTGTATAACTAGGTTTTATGTTTTAGTGTTATTTTAGTTAAACTTGCAAGCCACTAGATGCCCGTACTCGTGACTCTTGCTAAAAACACTGCCTAATCACCTAGTCGTAAACGGTTTGGTAAACACAGTTTCAGAAAATGCTGAACTACTCATAGCCAAGTACCAACAACAGTCTTCAGCAAATCATGTCCCCAAGACACCTGATGTCGATTAAAACGTACTAGACATCAACAAAGACTAGTTCAAAAACAAAACCAATTAGTAACACACCTGTAGATGCTACAACATAAATACCTAATCAAAATCGTCATTCCTGAAAAAAATTCCTTATGAATACCCACGAAAAAATAAAAATAAAACAAGGACTAATATTTAATGACATAATTAAATTATGTAAACTCTATCAAGCAAATAACTACAAACTGTAATAACCTCACACTGTGTACATGGGGTATTATTTAGCCGTCCTACAAGCAATAGAAACACCATTGAGTTATTTATTCTAACATATTCAACATAAAACACATCAAAATCAAATACTGAAGAAATAACACAAGCTGCAGCTGCAGCCATCAGTAATAAGAACATGAGCTATATTCAGGTGATCTGGTGAGTGTGATCATTCAGGAGCGGTTACCATTGATAGGTGTTGGAAAATTAATAATCGTTCTCCATGACACCAACAACCCGAAAATCAGTACAGTGGCAGTGCATCGGAAAACGAACAAGTGTTTTCTGTGCGTACAGTGATCCAGCGACCGGTGGTAGCACCAATTTACAGGTTCCCGGATGCGTCAGGTCCATCACCGGAGGATATTTAAGCAGTGTCATCTCAAGACCACCAATAGCGCAATTACAATCCGAAAATGTAGTCAGTATTAAGTATATTATTCCCCCTTATGGGTGAATAATAGTATAAAACACTACTTAAATAAACAGTCGTCTTACCAAGCCATCATATCTGCAGTATTCTAGGTTAGGTTATTTTACTGTTCTTATATTATAGCGTCGCTTCTTACAAGGATTGCGATTTCGGAACCACCAGCCATGAGGCTCATTTATTTAACTCTCATCAGCCAGGGCTGACCTATCGTTTCAACGATATGTGTACATAAATATTTATTATATAAGTAAAAGCACATGATTACCATAAATACTATGAAGAGGAGCCCACCGAAGCTTGTTGCACCCTTTTACCTTATTTCTTCAATCAAACATCTAATTCAATTGTAAAATAATTTTTTAAAAGTAATCGGTTAAAAAATAACTATCTAATCATTTTTTTACTTCTGTTCACAGACTATTCGAGGTAAATAGGTATTGAGATCAAACAATTAGTTGTATATCTATTTTGTACTGTAATTCATATTTGATAATACTAAATGAAATACCTACAACGTGAACTAAAATACAGTACAAATACCCAACAACACATAATGATTACAACTATTTTAATTAAAAATAAACATATAAAAGTAAAAACCAAACTTTTAAAGTTACATTAATAAAATCAATTTGAACTTTATGCCCCAACTCCTGGGAATACCAACAAAAATAAAACAAATCCAGTGCTTTAAAAAATATACTACTTATTTCAAAGGAAATATCAAAATGCATTCCATCTGTTTTAACTATTCTAAGTTAAATTATAAGACCATAGTACAAATTAAAAAAAACCAAATTAGGTACCTAAGAAGAAAAACGCTTTAGGAGCATAAGATCCACATTTTATGAGCGTTCTGCTTAATTTCTATATCTTAAATTAATTTTAGATTAAATTATTATTTTAATGTAAAATCAAACTTCATGATTTAAAATTAACTTAAGTAGATTTTTAATCTCATTAAAACAACATGTGTTATAATAACTGAGTGTATAGGTCAGCTTATGAATATAAAATATGATTCATACATCATACGACGAAATAATAATAAATCAATAATAATAAATCCAATAAATTATAAAACAGTGTATTATAAAAACAAATAGTTTTAGTGAGTCCTATACAATTTTAATCCAAATTTACTGGTTAAAATGTATTAGGTGTTACATTTTAAATATAATTTTAAATCATATCCAAAACTTTCCAAACGTCTCCAAAATAAAAATGAAAGTGTTATTAAAAATTATATTAAATTAATAATTTAAATGTATTACAAACAAAGACCTAACTTCTTGAAGTCTACAACAGTCAAATTGCTGATAGTTTGTTTTGAAATCATGAATTCTGAATAAATGTATACAACACTTAAGTTAGTTGAGAACAGTACAAAATTACGTTATACTTAAAAAAACTTAAACTATTATAATGTTCAATAATTATATCAAAAACTATACAATTAGTGTACCGTTTATAATACTTAAAATAATAAATTAAAACAAAATTATGAATATTCTATAAGCATTCTTAATTCCGAACGTTAGAAGAATCTTTAAAAATATTCATTCATCGAACACTTTCGAATTAAAAATAATAAACTCATAAAATGTATATATGTTTCTATCAATATTGAAATGTGTGATATTTTAATGGTTATCGTTGAAACAATAATTTAGTATATTAGATAAAAATTGTTGCTACGTATAATATGTGTTAAGCATAATTTTTACTTACTACAATTATGTGTTACTGACTTTAATACAAAAAAGAAGTTATGGAGAAACAAATCGAAAACTTTTGAAGTTTTAACTAAAAAATCAACTTCAGATCATTATTTTGATTTGCTTTATGTAAAAGTAATTTTCAACTCGACTTATACAGATTATTTTTAAATAACTTAAATTTATCAAATTCTTATTGGGGGTCAAGGCCACCCTTCCTTATACTATTAAATTATATTAATTTAATGTGTAAATGTATGTATCATAGCACTTAAATTTAATTAACGATTTGTAACTATGATATTAATTCAATAATATCGATTTATATATGTAGTCATTAAAGTCACATCTTCTAGTTAACTTATCGTTAAACATTTTAAACATTACGTTTTATAATTCATACATAACTAAAATCAAAAATCATTTAATTTTACTTTAAAAATGACAATGTGATTTTTCGCTAGGAAAAATATATATTCCTAATGTACGTATTTACAACGTAGAATAATTATTAATAGTTAAACAAATGATAGAAAATTAAAGTTTAATTTAAACGACTTTTTAAAACATTTAAAATTGTCACAATAATAATACAAAAAAAACAGTAGAATAGTAAACACAATAACATCTTCTACAACTAACCTTTAGGGTTTTTAAATATAATTAAACACATGTTTATATAAGTAATCCAGTCTGTGTTTTAAATGGGATTTTTTTTTTCAAAGAATAATACTATGAAGATATCTATTGTAATGAGTCCTGTACGGCTATACCATAATATGTAGAATAATGCAGTAGGTACTTGCAGTAGTTTAATGTTAGTAAATTGTTCAATCGAATAGACCAAGCGATCGTATGTTGATCATTGTTAATTGGTAATTCAGTCATATACTTAAGTCTCAATTATACAATTAATGTTGAACTGTAGTAGGTTGATAATCTTTAGTAGTAATGAATTGTGTTGAATATTTGTTTTATAGTGATGATAAAAAAAAATGCCAAATGATTTTTTCGATCGAGCTTAAGTATACTCAAACCAAGAACAACTCGAATGAAAAATAGTCGAGAACAATAATGAAACGTGGTTGAAATACTCACTGACTCATATATTCAACCAAGTGCTTTTTGCTATTCCCATTATTAAACATTGACTCTAGAAGTTTAATCTCACGGTAGCTCTCAAACTACACACTCCACTCGAACATTAAAATATATACATATATATAAATATATATATATATTATGCTTCTTTCATGTATTGAAGCTCAATTCCAGTTATCGTTTATCCCGATCACGTATTAAACACAAATCCCGTTTAAAATAGACTAAGCCTTTGTAGTCGTCCCTGTATAGATGGTGATGTCGGCGATGGACGAGAACAGGGATGGATGAATATACCCTCCAAGTGTTCACATAAGAATATAAGACTATAGTTGCACGTTGTGGCTTTCGAATCAACGAACCACTACCCAAGTAAATATGAGAATACTCAACGAGTTCTGATTTTTGGCAACCTAAAAGGAAATACCACTACAGCGGGAACTCTTTAAAAATAATATATTATATAGCATCTACACTCTGCAGTAAATTACTTTTGAAAAACCCAACAGTTTGTCCCGACGACCTAGAACCACCCAAATCGCTGTTTAAAATAAAATCTGCCAGATGAAAACATAGTGATATATACCTTTTGTATTTAAGTTAAGTGTTTACTGCAGGGTATCGTGAAATTGTGGACTGCGGGCTATGGCAACAAATCCCTTCGATGTTGTCTATAATTGGTCCATGTGTTACATGTCTGATACTGTATTGAGGCTTACTAATATTATAATACTATGTACGATCCGATGCATGACACAATACATTCTATGAACAATACAGTCTCATCTTGATATATAAACGCGGTAAACCTAGTTTGAAGTCTTATCTTTTCAGTAAACCTGGTCTGATAGGATTTTCAACGTACAAAGGTAAAAGGTAGGTGCATACTGTATAGTGTGTGTGTGTGTGTAGGTGTTTAAAATTAATTTAACATTTACGTCTAGATTTTATCTTTCTTCTGAAGTAACATAATGCATCAAATAATACAGTTCCAGTTTAATTGAATTATATATTAAGGGATTTCACCATCATAATACTGTCCATTGAATTGAACATGTATTTCGAGAAGGTGGGTGCTTCCGAAACAATACAATATGCTTTAGCCGTTAATATTAAATGTTTAAACTCTATTTAAATTAAGATGAACTATAACTCAAAATTAATTATTTAATTTAAAAAAATATATATGTATTTTATTTTAAGGTTGAACAATGACTCCTTGCACTGCACATATTTAAGAAACTTTTAGAGCAATATTAAACGTAAGAAGTTGGCATTCCAAAAATAGTTTAATTATTTTTTCATAAACCTTTATTTTGTATTTTACGTCGACGCGATTATATTATCGTAATAATTATAAATAATAATAATGCCACTCTAGGTATTATATGTATTATATTTTTAAGTCGTGGAAAATATGGATAAGAAACAACTTTTAAAACCAAAAAACTATTTCTTTTGAACTCAGAAAAATGAATAGCACTTTAATTTGAATTATTATTATATCGTGCAAGCTATATAAAATTATAGTTTTAATCTTTATGAAAAACACATTTGAACGACTTATTATATTATTTACGAACCATAAATAATCAAATGATGTATAACATACCTATGTCATTTTTTACATCACATTGCATTTTATGCAGTTTGAAATACATTTCTGCATAAACTATTCCTACCTAATTCTTTAAATTATCATAACATAATTACATTATAAAACCTAATTTTTTTTCTGGCATTTCTATATGTATGTATAATCAATTTTAAATTTATCTTCAATAACTTATTAATCGTTCGATTGTAAAATAAGTTTATATTTAATAAATAATAATTAATAAATATAGAATAGAATTTGATCATAATTAAAATTAACACATCATACTTATAGTAGGTATCCATAGACATTTCAAATAGTTTTATATGGTAATGTTTATGACCTATTCAGGATTTTTTGTGAGGTCTTTCACTAGGTACAAATGCTAATAACTGTGAAATTTTTAAGAAAATATCGATACTGTATCATCGATAAGTTGTATAATATGTTATTTTAATTCAGTGGTGATATTATAAATAATTTGTGACGTTCATTAGGAGCGAAAATATGTCAAATTTATTGGCAACCATATAAAACGGAAATATACTCATTTTTTGATGGGATAGATATTTTATTGGTGAACAATTAACTGACGATGACATATTTTATCATTGATCAATAAATAACTGATTTGTGTGTCTGTCACGTTTAAAACAACAATTGTAAGGGACAAAAATGGTCAAACTCGATTACAAATGGCGAATGTTTTTAAGTACGCATTGAACGTAAAAATCGATTACATTGCTGTAATGGCTGAGACAGGCCGATTAGATTATTTTTTTTTTCATATATATACAATATACATACATTTATTGAAATATTTTTTACTATACGTTAAAAAAATCATCAAGGTCGATATATTCATGTAAATGAAGAGCCATATTTAGAAGCAACGAGCTACTTCAATTTTAAACCAATATAGCTATACATGCCAAATACTGACTTTTCAGTGATAAATGTATGAATGATGTCATATAACGTTATGTTATAATATTTACGAGCGTATAGGTTTTCCGAAAATGAAAAAAAAATTGATTTTTATTGAAGGATTAAAATGTCTAGTATGGAACACGTGGCTTTGAGAGTTAAACAAAGTAAATAATTTTGACAATTTAATCAGAGATTTCAGACGAAGGACAGCGTTTTTGAGGGTACTAAAATTGAGAAGAACAAAATACGCATCCTTAGACTGACAATAACTTGATTATAATATATATTTACTGAACACTTTGCTTTAAGTTATAACCAAGATTAATATTATGGTGTACGTAAGATATTTAAGAATTTAAGATGATACCTACCACACATCTCTGAAGATATTTCATAAAACACAATCGCAGTACCTACTTACATCTATGGGAAATAATAAACATTAATCGAATACCGATACATACCATCTAGTGTTAGTGGTGTATTTACCTATGTTTTTTTTTTCACTTAGTTTTTATTATTTCAATATTAAAATACTAATAGGTACTTTAAATAAATATAAATGGTTTACCGTAAATACATATTAAATAATATGTGTGGTAGGGTTAGCCACACTTAACCTACCCTTGGTGAGGCACGGTCGTACGCTCAATCTGCGGAAACGCTCTGAGTAAATTTAAGGGTGGCTCTGTTTGCTCCCGGATGGGTGACCACCCAGGTTTTTAGCAACACATATACAAACACGTGTTACACCCCTACTAACATAAAAAACTTACTAAACCTGTATAAAAAACCTCTATCTTACCACCCCACACCCGATAGCCTATGCTGCCGTGGGTGCTCAATAATAAAAACAAATGATGATAATTTGTGAACAAAAGAAAATTGTTACTAAGATATTTGTTAATTAGGCACATATTTTGATAATACAGTCGTTTAGCCATAAATAATATGTAAAAAATAAAACGTTTTAATATATAATATAATAGAAAATGCTTATTTTGTTATAAACCTAACCAACCTGTTCATTTAATAGAAGTTTAACTATGTGCTATGGATATTTAATATTATTATGAATATGTCCTATAATTATAATATCATATCAGAATAATAAATACATGTTGTTGCCAGTATATACAATTGCATAAACACAGATTACATAGTTATTTTTATATTTTTTTTTCTTATTCAATGCTATTTTCAAATATCCTGAATCAGCATTAGGCATGTTCTAACTAAAATAATATTATTTTAGATTTATAATGCTACTAAAGTAAACTATGAATAATTCATGACATGCAAAGTATGTTTCTATGTAAAAAAAAAAACACAAGAAATTTATATTGTATAATTAAATTAATTAAAATCCAAAATTTGTATTATTATAATTTATAATATTCCTAACACGATAATTAATTACAAGATAAATATATTTACTTACCAAAATATAATCATGAACCTGTATTATAAAATATTTTTTTTCTAATATAGAATATAATTTTTTGTCTGTTTTTTCTTATTAGATTTTAATATAAAAAAGGATTGGACCAACATAATACCTTCTTTAATAATAGTTGTCTTGTAATATCTAAACGTATACATGCATTCAACAAAATCATTAATTAAATATTTATTATTCGATATTTAATAAGTGTATAGTATATTTAACAAAATAAAATAAAATATAAGTTTACCTAAAATATATTAAAGTAACTAAACTAATTGTTTAAATACCAACCGAAATTCTAAACCTCGTGATAATGAAATATTTTTTTTTTAAATTTTTAAATTTTTAATTTAAGTACTTTTAGCATACAACTATTATAGTTCGATAATTATAATATAAAATAAAGTTAGGAATTAAGTGAACATACTAAAGATAGATATAAAATAATGTAAATATTATAACTGGGGCTAGGATTTCAGTGAGATTATTTTTTTTTCTTTTTAGTATCAATGAATATATTTTTAATGCATTTTTATGGTATGATTTTTGAGATTTTTATGTTATTTTTGCATTTTTTGAGGCATTTTTTTTTTAAGGCATTAAAATCCAGGCCCCAATTATTAACTAGAATTATACCTGTTTAAGAAAATTAATAGAAAAAAAATCAACAGATTCCTTAAAATTTTCAAAATTCTTATTTTTATAATTTTTGTTGATGATTGTGCCTAGATCAATAATATTTACTTAAATACTTATAGGTTTATTGTAAGTTAATAAAATTATATGAAAAAATATGAAAACATCCAATGGAAATAAAATGAAAGTATGTAATTTGAGAGTAGTTCAAATTGAATTATTTTAGTTTCTGAGTGAAGGAAGTGTTATTTATACAATTTTTTTTTTTTTAATATTTCTTTATGAACACTTTTTCGAGTAAAAAAGGTACTCCAAAAGTTTTAAGTGACCTTGGAAATCGATTATTATAATTATTTTAAAGTAGACATTATTCAACGTTTCTGCAGATGATATAGTGTGGGCCCTCCAACTCCCGTATCAGCTTATCTTTATATTTATTTTATCTACATCTATGCGAAGTGATCAGGTGGTAAAGTCCTAGTATAATAAATATTTAAACATTCCAAGACCAATGACAAACTTTCTTTATCATATTAATTATTTAAAATGTTTACATACTGCTTCCTATGCATGTATAATAAATAATAATCGATAGGTACAGTTCATAAAACTTTTAACAGAAATTGAGCATCATTTAAATATGATAACAAGGAAAATGTACTCGTATTAAAACAAAAACTAAATGTATTGTTTCCATGGGAACATACTATACGATGATATATCGTGTGTACATAAAAAAATGGCATGCTATACTTTACATCAATTTAATCTCGAGCCATGAGAACTCTGTAGAAATAAAATAATAAATTAAGAATTATTAGTTTGAATGCTAGCGGAATGAACTTGACACCCTGCATACGATGGTTGAACTGTATATGCAATAAAAAGCTAAAGTACGTAGCATAGTCGTGTACCCGCAGAACGGCCTTGGTCTACATGGGAATTATAAGCAACGTGGCACTGCGGTGTGTACTTAACCACAACCCTAACACGAAACATTACGCACTCCGGTACCATTACTACCTCAAATTAAGAATGTTGTGAGGAGATTTCTATTGGCTTGAACGACAATTCGTTTCCACTAAGTAGTTCGCACTAAGTGTGAGACTGACCCTTAGAAGTTATAGAAACAAAATAAAACTTTTTTCTAATGCGTTAATGGTATGAAAAACAATTACGCTTAAAACAATAATATCTAAATACTTCCTTGTTATCTCCATCAATTCAGTTCGTAATAAAGTCAGTTATCCCATATCACAGGTACCTAAATATTATTATTATGAAACGCAAAACACGTGATGAGGTGTATGCGTCGTAGATATAATAATATAATGTGGGTATGATTCCAACCCCACTTTTCATTGAGTCATTATAATATACATAATATACTGCAGTGATAATGGGCCACTCGGGGTGAATTGAATACTCATCGGGCCGCTCGGGCTTGGATTTTATTCGATTATATAGACCGCATATTATTATAATATTATATTGTTGTAAATCGCAATATCATTATTGTAGACCAGACCGTATTTTGTTCTGCCACAACTGCAGCAACAGATTACACGCACTCGACTTCTAAATCGCATGATCCTAATGTTTTCGGACACGGTAAAACGGTCTACAAGTCGTCTTCGCCAGCATTTATGTAATACAGGCATACAGACATACGATCTACAGAATATCCTATCCTATATTGTTTGTATATATATATATATGCTGTGTCCGGATTTGAGGATAATATCATCACTAAACGAAACGACTTATATAATAATAGTATAATATCAAAGTACTTCTATAAAAATATATTGTATTGATATTGCATTGTACCTATATGTTAGACGTGTAGTGGATACTCAATTCACTATAGATAAGTTGCACTCCTCCAGCTCCATATCGAGTATTTGCCAATAATTGTACACTGCAATTACATTTTAATCCATCATAATATTATCATACGGATACACAGCAATAGCATTAGTCATTATATTATATTATTATTACTATAATAATAATGTAATACTAATTTCTATCGTATCACGGCTGGATCACTGTGCTGGCATGCGTGGATTTAGATTAATAATATTAATGTAATAATGTAGTACTGTTATTATTGTTAGGATGGTAATAATAAAATGCAGTCGTGCTTTGAGAAATGTTTGGTTGTTTTTGTGTACTATTTTGAAAAAACAGATATTAAATTATCTCCAAAATATTGTTTACTTTATAATGAATATGTATGGAACAGTAGAGAGAACTAATTATTCCATAGCAACTTCAAAAGTTAGTTACAATTCTACACAAAAACGTGCGAAAGAGACCATGTACATCTGCTATGATAATCAACAGTTCATAAACTGGGGTTACCATAATGCAGCAATTATGTAATGTATACTAAATCGTGTAACTAACTATGCGTATACATGCATTATATAATTGGATTATTACCGTTGTTTTATAACAATATTATTGTACGTCGTCGGAACGTCTCATCATTTCCTTATTGTGGATTTGAATTTGAAACAACATGGAAGAGGATCATCAAAGGTTTAAAGTAAATGTTAAAAAGCTCTATTGGATAAAAATGTTTTACATAGCATTTGGACATGGAAAAAAACCATTTCAAAAACTAATAAAAATAATTACCTGAGCTGTGCTGTGTTCTATTCAATTACATTTTCAATCTCCTTGCATTTTGAGACATATATCTACAACATAACACCTACCCCCGTTGTGTACATACGCTTTTTGACACGTATAAAACCGCAATCTAAAATATCGATTCGCGACTGCGAATTGTTCTTGGAAGGGTGGGCTATTCTTATACATATTGTATGAAGCACACACACATTCACTAAAACGCGCCTCTTTGAGCTCATAAGCTCGCTCGAAGTTTACAACGAATAAAAACATTTGTGTTTTTTTTACTTCTTACAATAAACAAGAAAAATTATTATTATGTTTTAGTAATAATAAAATATTTTTTATAGTGGTATAGCAATATAAAATCGAGATCCATTGATGTCCTTAACCTAGGTAAATAATAATACGAACATCATTGCAAATAATACACGTCATAATACACATACCGGATGGTATATGCATAAGCTATATTATAATACACAAAATAATGCCATAAATCGACCTCTTACAGTTTTTCACTATTTTTGACAGGTCCCTTATATTATCACAAAAATGTTTAAATGTGATACAAATTTTTTTAATCATTTTTGTTTGAAAAAGTTTGTATAATATAATATATATATTATGACGTATTAAAATTATGTTTTTCAAAGTTTGTAGGTATATATAAATAATATTTTTAAGTGAATATTGATTTTTTCCTTATGATTGAAAACATTATTAAGGTTTTGAAAAATGTGGTTAAACACTGTTCAAAAATAAAACTGTATTGCGGATGATTTAAGCAAATCACATAATTATAGTATACTCGAATAATTTTTAAAATCAATTTATATCTAATAATTATGATCAACTTGTTATTCGTGGATAAAAATGGCTGAGTAATGTTAAGGAAACAATGACGCATTTGACGAGTATAAAAATATGAAATGTTTCATATGGCGATATGAAAAAAGTACTTTTTGTTTGCGTGTTTACCAAGAAACAACAATAAATATTCTATTCCAGGATATAATAACCACCATGAATTTTTTCTATTGTTGCGTGCAGTAACAGCTATATTTTTTTCCAATTCGTCTGTTATTAGATTCTTACAATGATACCACATCTCAACTTGAAACATATAGAAAAAAAAGAATTATTTATTTACCTATTTCAATACTGATATTATCGATGCACAAAAATCAAAAACACAATCAAGTTAAAAATATTTCTTATGATACTGAATTAAGGGTCCAACTTGGAAAATATTGGATTGAAGAAAAAATGATGCATACAAAGCTAGGAAAAAACATTTATGAAAAATGATTTGTCATGTTGTTATGTATATTATATTTTATACCATTGTATAGTACATTGAGTCTGAATAATAATAAAAATAAAACATGTGAGTTTTTTAAAATGAGTTTTCGAATCGGTTTTCATGGTGAACTCGATTTAACACTTACATATTGAAAAGAAATGTATTTGTATAGCTATAAATTATTTCACTATCGGTGATGATATATATCATAGTTTTTTACAAACAGCAAAATGTTCAAAATTATGAAAATAAAGTGCAAAACAAAAAGTACAAAAACTATACAGTGTGAGTAACGTTGTAAAGATTATTTTTCTTGAGGTTTTAAAGAGATGAGTAAGAGTTGAACAACTTTAGTTTGAAAAATGTTACAACAGCCAATATAGTGTTTATTATCGTGATCAACTGAAACATTTTTAGATATATACATTACACACCTATTTTTTTATGCTATATAAGCCATTAAGGCTTTTTGCATACTTCCACCAAGTTTCTCCATCCATTACCGTCCATCGCGTCATAAAATCGTTTTGAGTTGTTGGCTCCTAAAATATCCTTCTTCACCCTGTCTAACCATATCTGGTGATATTTTCCTCTGGGTCACTTTTTTGGGGGGTGGGAGGTGATTAAGACGTTTCTTGTAAGACTTTCGACAGCTCTCCAAACGTGACCAGCCCACTCCAAACGTTTTGCCTTCAAGAATAATCTAATATATAAGGCTTGTTAAATAACATTTCCAGATCTTCATTTTTTCTTTTCTTATATTCCCCATCTTGGAGTCGAAAAGGTACATGGATTTTCCATTTAAGGGTGAGTAGTTTTTCTTCGTCTCCCTGAGTTGTGGACCATGTTTTACATGAGTAGATAACTATCGGGCGTAAAATAAAAAGAAAACAGTTTTTCTTTCGTAGATATGTACCTTTGGGCAGAAGTCTAGAGGTGTGTATCTTATATTCAAATTCATAACAAAAATGTTTCATTTCAACTATTTGTTCTCAATTGGATCTCATTATTCATGTTATATTTTGTGTTTATACTTTATATTGACTCTAAGGTATTTAAATGCATGCACTTGTTCAAGGAGTTAGAACCCACTTTTAGTGGTGTTTTATTTACTGAACGTCGAGTCATTATTGGGTACTTGATTTTTTCCTCTTCGATATTGAGATTCATTCGGTGACTGGACAATATTAATTTCTCTGTTTCCTTAACTAATTCGTTTTCTGTATCTCTTAATATTGCAATATTGTCAGCATACGCTAGCGTTACATTTTTTCTGGTAAACTCCATTTCACGACATACTGATATATCTCTAATAACTTTTTCAAGCTTTAGTAAACACAGGAGACATTGCATCACCCAGTTTTAATCCATATTGAACTTCAAACCTTGTAACTTGTATCTAATAGTAAGATACCTCGGAAATTGTCAAGGTTAGATGTGTCACCCTTTTTAAAGGTTGGAAAAATTATCACTGCATTTCATTATCAAAAATTAATTAATTAACTGCCTACATTAGTTCTCTGTATCTGTGTTACAAAATATGGTCTTGCCAGCTTAAGACATTTTGAGTTGATAGTGTCTTCCCCTGAAGCTTTGTTGTTCTTCAGTGACTTGATGATCATCTTAATTTCCTCAAGATATGGTTCCAGGAACTCCGGTTGCACAGTGTCATATTATATTATTTGTTCGTACCTATTATTCCGGTTCATTACTTGTGTGTTGTTCAGCAATTGTTCAAAGTGTTTTTTGAATAGAGCAGTTACCTGTGGCTTGTGTTCCACTGATTAGGTTCCTATTATTGTCAGACATTATGCCGTTTTGCGATTTTTATAATTCTTTGACCGATTTACATTACTTGAAAAAAGTCTGGGATTCTTTTTGTAGTTTTCAATGTAGTATAATTGTATGATTATCAGTAATTGTAGTCACTTAACGTGATTCTATTTTATTGCTATTAAAGAGAAGAGTAAAAAACTGTGAACTGTTAAACGTACTTAGTCTTCTAAATGTTTCAAAGAGAAGTTCGTAATCAATAATCAAACGTATTATCTCTGTCTTACACAAATGTAACATCACAAATCTATGTACCTGATTCTTACTACAGTTAATAATCATAGTTACTGGTAGAGCAAATGTACTTAACATTATAGAATTTGCAGAGGAAATTATAATTTGTGCTTGTGCAAACAGTATTTTTTTTTTCATAATTTTTTTTATTTTATAATTAGTTATGAATACTTGAATAATTACAAATTCATAACGCTCGTTTTAAAATAAATACACTAAAAATAAACTCTTCAGTCGAGTACAGATTATATTCTCCTCTGAAAATTCGATAATAGATACATTTTATTTGTATATCAATAATTATTCATACACTTTTGAATGAATCTGGTAAGTTGATTAACTATTTTTAGGCATGTGTTAAACAGAGGCAACACAATATTCGGATATGGCGTTTTTTTTCTGGAGTAGTGAATTGCCATTTATACAAGAATAAAATAATGTTTTCCACTTTTTTTTACCTGTTCAGTGTTTATACATTTGAGATCTGAAATACATGCAAAAATTATTTTACCTAATGATTTAGTTATGAAAACTGTGAAATTAAAACAATTTAGATGATATGTATATTTTTAGTTTTACACATTATATTACCTATTTAGAGCACATTTTAAGAGTATGTATAATGGCTAGCTAAAGTGTTTTCAAGAAAATTTACGAATGTACTAACTATGCATGTTCAACAGTTAAGTTGTCTTATCATATTTATTTTAAAAACCAGGTCTACAAAAATCTTATTTTTTTCAATAACGTTAATAATTATTTTGTAAAAAGTGTTTGGTTTTATAATAAAATGAGTATACAAGTTCGTGGTTAACCAAATTTTACGTGGGGAAAAACCGTAATTGCTTTATGGCTTGTTTCCGTCACCTTAATAATAATTTAAATAGTTCTCAATAAACCTTTTCAAACTATCATGTGCTACAAAAGGCACCTATAATTTTCGTTGACTTAGCTTTTTTTATTTGCTTATATTTTTATTATAGCTGAACTTTGAGGAAAATGAACGTGTTTGATTAACCACCGTCGCTTTAAACTAAATTAATTTGGACAAAAGGGTGGAGAAAAGGAAAAAAAATTGAAACTGACAAGTAAACAGAATGTTATACTCTTTCCAACGGTTAAATAAAGTGTACTAATGAAATTAATAGCCCGCCTATAAAATGCAATCGAAAACCTTAATTCTCAAACACTACTATAATTAAGGTGTAAATGAAATGTAATTAATTATTAAGTGATAATTAACAACTAATTTCTTGAAGATTGTACGAATAGTAATAATATAAACCATTCAACTTTATATTGTTAAAAAAAAAAAAAGTTAAATGTTCACAATATTTGTCACCTTTTAATATAACATTTTAGCTATATATTATGTTTACTACACACATTTTATAACATAGAACTATTAGTCTAGAAAACTATATTAAAACGTTGTCAAAATATATGACAATAGACTACACTTCAGACATTTCAGCTTCTAGAAGGAGTCTCGTATAATAAATTTGACACTTATTTTAAATGACAAGACATTTTTCAGTAACACTTACAAAATTCACTTCCACATAGAGAAATGAGAGAAATGAATAAAAATGTTAATAATTAAATATCAATTGTTTATAAACGTAATATTTCTATAAATTATGTAATTTAAAAAAGTATTTAGCTTCAGTTAGCATGGAAATTTACGTAATTAAAAATAGTATCTCGTTAAATAAACTTTGAAAAATTAATGAGGAATGGTATAAAAACAATATAAATAAAATATTTTATTTAAGTAATAAAAAAGACTAAGAAAAAATTTACTAGAAAAATAATAGTTTGTATTCTTATTTTTATTACGTATTATTTATTCGGTTGGTTTTACTAAAAAAAAGTCACATATTGTAGATAAATAGAGAATGGTAAATTTTCTTAAAAAACAGTTTCAGGTTAAAATCACAAAACAAATCCGCAACTGCCAAATTGCTATGGTTTCCGCTTTAAAAAACCAACTTTATCTAATATTATTGAAGTAGAAAAATAATGTTTCCTTTAAATTGATAAATTATTATTAATTTCTATAAGTATGAATTCAGCAAGTACTAAATACTTTAGTTCAAGATTTTATGATTATTTGTGTATATTTAATAAAGTGATCACACTATAATATACTTTTAATGTAGTTCGTTTCATAAATTTCACTTTTTTAAAAAACAAATACAAAATATACATATTATTTTGTCTGATTTAATAACTTAAATTTGGTTTTGTAATTTTTATGTTCATACTCATTACTCACATTATCTGAATTTCATAAACTATTTGACTATTATTTATAATTAGTCAGTAATTAATTGCATGATAAGATAGAAACTCTATTGACTGTTTGAAATTATAGGATTTGTTATGATAATATTATGATATTGTACTAGCGCTGGGGATCGATGACAAGTTGAATTGAATTTATATTACCACAGAAAACTACCATGACATAATTAAATCATTGAAATAATTTATATTTTATCAAATCATTATTTTATTTAATATATAGGTAGTTAGTAACTAATATTTATCTAGACTGTTCTTGTTCATTAATGAGTTTATATTTTTCCAAAGAAGAATTTAAGACCGAAATTGAAAGCAAAATATTTTAATTTGTGACATACTATTAATGTGTTACACATATTACCTAGATGAATATATTTTTTATTTATTTGATATGTGCATTTTGAATACAAATGTATTCAAAAGTTGTTATGAAGGACAGGAAATATTAAAAATACAGTAACAATTTTTTTTATTATTATAACTATCTGTCATTTGAAATTCATTTTCATAATTTTTAGATCTTTTTAAAACGTTAGATTAGAAATATATATTTTGTCATACATTTGCCGTTTAGTATTTTGTCATCTCCCTAGAGTTAGAGGACATAAATCGCATTGTCGGAGCTTTGTTATGTTGGTTTTTTTGGTTGTATCCCAAATATTAATATTTGCTTGTAAATAATTAGAGAGTTGGTTTTTAAATGATTTATTTTTGTGTTTGACAAGATTTTTTTTGACAAGTTCATTTGTTTTTTACAATCTCGTTGTGGATATGGTATTGCAAATCGGTACAAACAAGTTAAAAATATGAAAGTCCCGAGTTTTTTGTATAAAACCCGGGACACTGAACCTGATAAAGATCCGTTGCTCAGAACATACTATCTACTAGTAAAAAAATATTTTCAGAAATTTTAAAAGGAAAATTTGAACACTATTTTTTACTGGATCCAAAATAATATGGTGTGGATATAGGCGTAGTGCCTGATTTGTCCTTCACAACACGACATTCAAAACTTTCAGAAAAAGTATATTAAATAATATTATGTACATTTATGTTGATTAGTGTTGTATATAAACATGACTTAAAAGAAAACTCATATTAGAAGGACATCATAGTATCATACTGCCCCCAAATTATGATTATATGATTACATTCAAAGAAGACGTCAAGGAATGCCGAGTCAGCAAAATTTCAAAGGCTTACATAAGCAACTATGGGAGTGGGGCTGTCGATGATTTAGCAAGGTGTCGCAGTTATCGACCAATCTTTCCTTTAAACTGTTTTTTTTTTTTTTTGGAAGATCATTTTTATTACATTTTAGTTTTTATTTAAAGTGTTACTTGTTTTTTTTACTCCTGTTTTAGAGTAATTCATCTCATGTGTATTTACAGAGACGTTTGTGGCAAAAAAACAATTTGAAGGTAGTCAAAACACGGTTATACCTATTTCTCATCCAGTACTCGTTTTCCTGATCAATTGTTTGAGAGTTAAGTAACCATAAAATTATGGGTTGAAATCCTGTTGAACCTTGTTTAATTATATTTTTGTGCAATTGGTACTCGTTATAGTGGAATCCAAAAAGAGAAATTAAATAAGCTAATACTACAGGTGACGCTAATTTACTCGTTTGAAGGTTTGGGAATCAAAAACCGAAATATATCTGTTGTAAACGCCAAGCCTTTGCGTGGCGTATATGACATAAGTTTATATTATAATCAATTATCTACCAGTTTAGTATAGAAAAACTCAATCAACAAAAATGAATAAATATCATTTGAATCGTTGGAAATCCAAATAAATTAGAAGTTATACCAAATAATCCCACTGTTACCCAGCACAAATAATATACAATAGATTGTGATTATAAGCGGGCCAAGGATACATTAACTCATAGTGTATATTAATATTTGTTATCAAGACGTCAACTATTAACGTATAATAATATATATATAATGCGTTTTATTGAACCGTCGATCGAATTGAAATTAGAGTATAAATATTATATGGAATATTGCTGACTAATTGCGTACTAGTGGTAGAAGCAGTGTGTATGGTAGAAGCGGTAGTAGTGGTTAGGTCTGCAGTGGTAGAAGGGTAGAGTATATTATTATATTAGCCGGCGCGGAAGTATTATTATTATTATACACATATACGTGAGCATATCGGGTGGGTATGCGTTTTTATTCTTTATTTTGAGGTTCGTTACACTATTTTCTCTCTTTAATGCACACCGCGTGAAACACGTCAACCGAGTGGTTCGTGGATTGGGTAGGAATAATGTTTTTGGGATTCCGAGCACTGTTTACACGAGCATCAGCCGCACGCAGGAAAATGTACGACAAGAGTACCATATTGATTTTTTCGAAATGATGCGTAATTTGATTACTTGTCCTATATGACTTTACACCGACGAAATCTTTGATGTTCTATAATAATGCACCATTGGAATGTTCCGTTTGGCATGTATACTACTCTTATATAATAAGCATAAATATATTTTTATATTATTTTCCAATGTAATATTGACGAAGCGCATATATCGGAGGGGGGAGGTGGATTATAATGTGTTACGACTCGATATACTCGTACATTAAGGATGAAACCATACTTTATAAGTTGTCAAGTCTACATTTTTTTGACGGTAGTATATTAAGTCTTCAAGGAGGATTGACTGGAATAGTATCAGATCCTAGAGCTAATTTAGAGGAATTAGAATGGTTCCATAGTCAGGAGTGAAAATGTTTTAACAAAATATTGGCCATATCTTACTATATATAATATACCCTCACGAATAATTAAAATATACAAATATATGGTATATAGATCTTAAATACCATATTAATATATAATATAATTATAATATAATAATTCTCATAGTGTGTTGCGTTTTTAGAATTTCCTTCGAAAACGTGAGATTTTATATATGTATACATAAACATTGTGTACTGAAAATGATTCGGCCTAAGATATACGCATAACAAAAGGTAAAATTAACAGTTTTCGTTAATTAAACTTTCGGTGCTCATTAACCGTTATCCAAAATTTAAATGAGCATATCCCGGGGGTGTGGTAAAGAAAATTTATTCTTTGAGAGTATATATTAAAAAGGGGCACACAATGAAAATCCTGCATCGAGTTTCCAGCCAAAAGTTTACGGCCAAATCAAACAAAATTAAAAATACCGTTTTTATTTTTTTTTTATAATAATCACAACTGAGGGTTATTCTGTAACTCGTAAAATACTGAATACGTCTCCACAGTGTTTACAATTAATGGTCTACAGTTAAAAATAAAATAAAAATACAATTATTTAAAGCCCCCTAAATCAAATTCTTATTCTCTCGAAGGTAGTGGTGGCGTCGGTAAAATTCATTTTTAATTAATTGATAAGTAAATCGAATTATATCCATCGAACAACATAATTGTCAAATAAATGTTTTAATGCTAGAAAGCTTTAAAAAACAATTTTTTACTGCACATTTTTAATTAAATTGAAATACCTATCCCATTTTTCAAACTTCGCTACTTTAAGATTTATTTGAATTAATCAATTTTAAATTAAATGAAGTACACAATTAATGCAGAGATAAACTATTATTTATTGTCTATACATTCTCATTTATCAATTGTTCTTATTACAAAATATTATTATGTTTTGGTATTTTAATTTAGTTTATAATCATAACTTTAAATAAGTTGTTGTATACACCTTCTGTGAATACTATCTTTAATAATGCGCTGTTTTAATATTAAGTATACATAAATGTATACAGGGTGATTCAAAAAGCATACTCTTCGGTTATTTATTCTTATAATGAATTTATTCAAATTCTGGTTTTTGGAATTTTTTAGTATAATAAAATAAAGACCATATTTTCAATTATTCAAAGTTTCATACCATTTAAAGAAGTGTCTTATGGCGGTGCCAGCACCTATTTTCAAATGAGGATTTACAGTCTTGCCTTTAAATTGTTAAGCAGGTGACTTTGTTGCATGGTAGTAAATATAAAACATTGACTTTTTCTAATATATCGTAGGTACCAGAGGTATTGAAAATACTGATGATAAAACTATTGGTAAAATATAATAATTAAAATTCAAACGAGAAGCTTTGAGTTATTTAACGAGTCGTGTACGAAGAATAATTAGTTGGGGGCTATGTTGGTCTTAAAATTATTTGAATGTATAATAACAACCAAATATCTGGTTACTAGACAATTTATAATCGTCCAATATTTTGAGGTAGTTTACACCATTTGCTTGAACGACAATGCTGACATTTTTTTGTGATAACGTTAATTAATAAAAAAAACCACTTATTAGTTAGTTACTACATTATAGGATATTATATTAAATAATAATATATTATTATCCAAGACATTTTGTGGTTTATTCTTATCATATATATATATATTATAGGATAACGCATTATCATATACGCATAATATACAAACATCACTGTTTAAGTAAAATGGTCATTGCCAGCCACAGATTCAATAATTGTAAGGAGGTTAATGCAAAAGACTCAAGTGTTTATGCGCACAACATCATCATACTACACTTATAAGAGATCCTATTTAATATCCTCCCCTTTGCAACACATTTTCAGCCCCCCCCCCAAAAAAAAAAAATAGCATAGTGTGTTACCTTCATTCTATATAATCACAGAGCCCTGCTATATAGCTATAACTATTTTTAATTACCTACTTCAAATTTAAAAAAAATGTATAATGATGATTAATCGGGATACCCCATAATATTATACGTCATCTCGTTATATCTCTTGTTCCGTGTATTGCTAAGTCTATTTAATCAGTACCTACAATGACTATATGTACATTTTAATTTCTGTATAAATTTCAATATTTCATTTAATGTTACAATACGTTAGATATATTAAACAGTTGTCCACGCATTCCACTCATATTAAACATATTAATAATAATGTGATGGTAATGGGAATATACATTTTGTAATTACATACTCAGCGCCGTGCGCTTTAATCGGATATGAAAACGTATATTCTGAAAATGCGAAACATTTAAACTGCAAATGTAGTTTTCCGCTGTTTATATCGTATTACGGAGGTTATAGAGTAACTTTTATTTTTATCTTAGTTTAGTAGAAGATGAAACATATTATAATTTATAATAATGTGGTTTATATATTTTACAAAATAAATTTAGGTACCTTGATAAACTTGTGTGCCACATGACGTGATATATCTTACAATTCACATGATTAAATGTAGATATATTTTTTTGGACATTTTTGATCTACTAGGTACTTATCTAAATCAAACTTCGAACGAGCAATTTCAGAGCCAATAAAATGTCGGTAAAATATATTGGTACCAAGGATAGTATTCCATATAAATGGTTTTACAAAAACATAAAATCGATGTAATATTGTAAGATCTAGTATTTATTATACTCAGACAATTTTTACCAACTTTAAAATATTGATAGATATTATTTAAATGCAGTTATACAATACAAATTATTATTAAACTTTCTTATTCGAAATAAATAATATTAAACTAATATTTTTAAAAAATGAATTTTTTCATATTCGCATTACCGTTTTGAGTGTTTGACCAATAGCTTGTCTTAATCCTTAATATAGTTGTGAGATTTGCATTTCCCCGTGAATTCGCTGGAAATTCAATCAACTCAGATTCGATGGATATAGGCAGATGCATCTGGTGTTGGAATCGTCGTGATAGACCTTTCTGGACCGTGGATCGTCAAAGGTAATGCACAGTTCCATCGCTGCAGCACCTTTCGTTCGTTGGTCGTTAATTTTCTAAACTGTATGACATCTTATCATAAAATAAATGCAATATTGTAGGTATAAAATCATATATTTAAAGATTAAACATAGGTAGCTACATGTACCTTGGGCTTACCTATAAGTACATGCAATTAATTATGATTTTAGATTTAAGCCTTTTTTCCTAAATTGTAGTACAATGTAATAAAATATATTATATAAACAGAATGTGACAAGAAATGTCACAAATTAAATAACATTTATTCTTATCAATATATTTTTTTTTTATTGCACCACTAAATGAGGGCCGAACGCCCTCACATTACTTGGCCTCAGATTTTAATGTCATTTATTGAATTGCGCTACACGTATAATAGAACTTTTTTTATTTATATTTTTAAATATTGAAAAAAAAATTCAAAATAGAAAATTTGTAAATCTGGGTCTGTAAAAATGTTTTACTATAAATCATTTATTTTATTCTATTTTTTATAGTTTTTTGAAATCTTATTGTTGTAAAGCTGATCCAGACAAAAACAATATTTTAAATTCAAATGTATACAATTTTAAATATTTTAAGAGAATTTTCAAATAGGTAGGTATTTGTTAGAATCTAAAAATTTTTTTAAAAAGTTATTACTTTTAAAACTATTGAGTCACTTTAAAAAATGTTGCTGTTTTAAAGAACCATAAATAATAAATTACATGACTTGAATAAATGTTTGTACAATCAACATTTTTCTAAAAATCAGTTTAGTATTATTAACAATAAAAAAATATAGATGTCAATCAAGACATCAAGTTGATATTATAGGTGCATTTGTATATAGTTAACACATACAACAAATTTGAATACTACTAATTGAATCTATAATCTATTTACTATATAATCCTCATTTACAGTCTATCAAAAACAAATTGCAAACTACTTTAATACTATGCTACCTATAAGGTAAATATAACTAACAGTTAAATACACATTAATTTGTGCTCTAAAAATATGCCAAACTGGGAAAAAGCTTATTCCAAACACAGAATATTTGTAATTATAGTTTTACTCAATGAGTAGTAATTAATTAACAAAGTGGGTTCCTTCATACCTATATACATTTTAATACATTATATTATACTACATAACTTATACTATAATATTTAACTGCAAAATGCTTAATTTATAATTAATTAATTGTGATTTACATAATTAAGTATATTACACTTAAGCTTTATTAATCCTAGTAATACTAAAAAATAGCAAGAATCAAAAAAAAAAAAACAACACATAAAGTGTATTATTCAGAACGAACCAAGATTGTAAATACTAAATTGTATAAGCTTAAAAAACATAGAATTTTGTAATCCTATAAGTTATATGAAATACGTCGTAATAAAATTGACAATAATAAATCTATCTTTAACTAAATAAATAAAGCTGGATAAAATGTTATATTGCTAACTTGAAAATTCAAATGGTCAATTAAAATAATTTATTATTATGTGTCTGATTGCATAGAATTTTTCAGAATTACGTGTCATAAATTAAATATACTATCGATTTTCAAATTCCTTAATGTATAACAGGGTATTTTTCAGGTGGTATTAAAATCATTGGAATCACATGCAAACGGTTTATACAGGATTAATTAAAATATTAATAATTTTTGTATACATAATTATCATTTTTTAAATCATGCACAGATTTTACATTTGTGTTATATAAGAATGAGAACTGAATTAATGAAGAGCAGGAAATGTACATCTGCTAAAAAACACCATCCAGCAATAGCATTTCGATGAGCGTTTATATTACTTGTATTTTATACTAAATACATATGAGCAACTTTACCATGTCAACTGAGAAAATCTCTAGGGCACTAGCTCAAAAGTCTTCTTGTGGGATTCTCAGGGGGAGTGAGTGATAGGATAGATTTTTTTATAAATTGATTATAGTGGTTGTATGTGTAGTTGTGGAATTTATTGTATTGTTTCTTTGATTTTGAGGTCTGTATATGTATAGGGCAGTATGTAAGGAATCATTCAAGAAACAGTAAGGACCGTTGGTGATGAGACGATTGTCGAAATATTTTTGATTGGAATAATTGTATCTTTTTAGTACCTATTTGATATTTTGACTGCACCCCATAACTACATTCATGATGTGGCGAAGAAGAGCAAGTCTTTAGATAAGGGATGGCTTGAACATGTGTGTGTGCCCAGGTTAGTATTTTATTAATTATTAGACACTAGAACTAAGTATTTTAGAGTTTTGTCTGAATGTGGAACAAATGTATTATTTAGTAAGGCTGGTGAAGCTTGACGTAATGACGTTGTACCAAAAAACGACTAATATGGTATAATAATAATTGGAAATAGTTTTAATTAAGTGGTTAAGCTGTTATAAAATATATTATCTACTTAATTCGTGTATATAAAATGTAAACATTTTTTTTATAATATAAAATATTTTATTTGCATATGGAAGGAGTAAGAACACATTTTATATTTAAAATCTAAGTACCCTGTTGCCCAAATCTTTAAATTGTAAAGAAAATAAATCTGTTTGTACCTTAAATTATGCGGAATATGATTATTATGACTTCAAGTTATTTTTATGTTGTTTTTTATGTTTTTATTAAGTATATAACTGGCAGTACATATGTTTTTAAATATTATTTAATAATAATCCTGTTTAAGTTTTTTTCAACATCTCACCTTGTCATACAGACAAATTTCGTTGGTTATTTATTTGAAATAAAATAGTAAAAACAGTGAAATATGAATTACGTCATGTTATATTAATGAAAAATATTTAAGAAACCGAATAGGTAGTTTAACTTCATGGCATAGTTATACAATCAATGTCATTAGTTATTTATTTCTTAAATACAAAGTATTCCATAGAAAATAAATCGTATAACCAATATATACTTTCAATCTGGAAGAAAGTGATTATTGGATAATATTTTACCAGTTTCAAACTTATTAGGAGGGTATCTGTCTATTTGATTAATAATAGTGCACAGCTGGCGAAAAAAATAAAAATACTAATGAGTTAGGTACCCAATAGTTTTCTAGAAAATTTATAAATGTTAACTTACTGTAAATGAAAACTTTTATATACACTTAATTATCGACCTTTTAAAATCTGAGTAGAACATGAAAAATATTGGTTTAGTAACGATGTGTTGGTCATTACGTTTTAGAGTAGATAATTTGCCTTAAAGGTGATTTTTGGTAAGAAATTTGATATAGTTGGTACTCTGAGAAGAGGTGGTCAAAATTAGATAATTCCCAGTAATTTTCGTAGTAATTTGGAAAATAAACAAAAAGTGATAAATGAGAATTTTTAAGGAACACAAGTTTTCGAAAAAATCAATTTTGTTTATTTGTTGTCTAATTCTGAAAAAAAAGTTAAAAGCTTTAAATTTTCCTAAAATATTTATAAATTAGTTTCTGGACATTAAAATTAATTTGAAACTTTTTGAGCTATTTATAGTCATTTTAAAATATGTTTATTTTACACTACACATAGTCAGTACTTGAACTTTTACTGAACGTTTAAGTTACAGGCATATTTAGAAATTGTGATTTTCTGTATTATTAATATTTCCGGTGTATTTTTCAATATTTTTGTAGTTTTAATAATATTGTGTATGGTAATTATGTATGTAATAAGTATGTAATTAATAATTATGTTAAAAAATGATTTCAAACCAGCAGGTTTATTATTTGTATAATATATATTTATAAAATAGTTTTAAAAAAAATCTTGGCCATTTTGGAATTAAAAATTTATATTTTATACTTCTAATTTTTCGCATTAACTATCAAGGTATCAAATATATAATATTTAGGTGTACAAAATATCATTCAATCATAGTGAAAATTATAAACACGTAAAACATGCGTCGTCTCATGGTCGGTATTATTATTTATCTACAATTATTATTGCACTTCGAAGCATACCGGTTTATTGTAGTGGAAGTAAAAGATGTTACTCAGAAGGTTAGGATATAGGTCTAGTCCATACTGCACACTTCACTTGCAAAAATCATTCCGCTGTTGTCTTTACCGGTTGTGAAGTTGTGTGGAGATAATTTCTCTCGGTGTTATGACTACAATATATTACTATAAATAAACAACTGTAGTTCATTTTGTTCTATTTTATTCCTCACGTTGCATAAAACAATAACATATTATTTCAAATAATATTTGTACACAATTGAAAAATAAAGTTTGTTGTCAGTATTTCACTGCATTAATAGAGGCAACCTTAATTTTCGAAATAAGTAGCATTAAAATAAATAAACAATATAGAATTTATGTAATGTGTAAATAAAATAAATTATAACTATATTATATAAAGATAATCTAAACTTAATTTTAAGACTAGTTTTTGTTAAATTCAGTAGTTTTTGTACTGAAAAAAGTTTAAAAAATATCGGCTAACGCATAGTTATAATTCTGCTGTGTTCAGAATCTTTTATCAAATACCATAAATTATTTTTTTAACAAATTCATAAATATGGTAAAGTGCTAAAGCTAGTTTAATGAGATGAGCTTAGTGCAATACTTTCACATATAATGACGTGTCCTGTGTAGCATTTTTAAATTGGTTTAATCTGTAAAAATGTCTATTTCAAATATTCGAATATTAAAAACATACACAACATTTATTTTTTTAGAATTAAATAACCTCCTAAGAAAATTACTCCACTTGTAATAGACACTATCAACCAAAAATGATGCAACCTGTTGTTATAATCAACCCAGTCGTAACTTCTCCGTAAAGCTCTTTTCCAATCAAACATTTTTATTTTTCGTTCATCGAATGTCATATTTGGATAATATATTGCACCATTGTCTTCTGGCATACACAGAGCGTTCCAGACGTTTATTTCAGGTGCGTAACCAGCTGCCATAGCTGCGCCCAATGCAGTCCCATTTTTAAACTTGGCCACTTCAATTTGAGAGTTTGTAATATCAGATAAGTATTGCATGATCAATTTATCTTCTGATAAATAACCGTCAATTTGTATTTTGTCTATAGACATTTTTAGGTCGTCATTTAAAGCTTCGACAATATCTTGAGTTTGAAAACACACAGATGTCATGGCTGCTTTTAGAACATCATCATTAATAGTATACTCATTAGCTCCAACTAGAACACTCCGAGCTTCGTGTCTCCAATGTGGAGCATACAAACCTATATAATTTAATTTTAAATTGTGCATAGTAAATTCGTAATGATAAATATGGTGTCTTAATTCAAATTAATAAAAACGTTAAAGGTTAAACAGTTATTAAAAATATGAAATATAAAACAGAGTATACATAGGTAGTGAGTGTTTTTAAATTTCAGTTTTAAGAACTTCTAAGCTTTTATGTTCTTAAATATTATAAATTGTGATTAATTTAAATTATTTTGAAGTTAAACAATATATATCGAGTCAATCTGTGTATAAAAAACTTGCTTATTTAAATCAAAAATAGAAGTTACCATTAAATGCTGGTACCAAATATACTTCATTTTGTAATCCATCCTTTGTCTTGAGAGCCATGCATTCAGTCTCTCTGACATTTAAACATTTTTTTACCCACTCTACAGTATGTCCTGCTGAAGCAATTGGACCTTCTAATGCAAATATCGGTCTCGAATCCAATCGATACGCAATTGTTGTGAGTAATCCATTTTTGGAGAAAACTTTATCTTCCCCAGTGATGGTGAAAATAGAACCACTTTTATCGAGTATACCTTTCGTAAGACCGCTTCGAAAGCATTTCTGGCCAATTAGAGCAGCTTGGCGATTTCCAATTATACCAGATATGGGTGTATCAATAAGAAATCCTCCAGAAATGTTTCCGAACACTTCAGAACTTGTCTTTATTGTTGGGAGACATTTTTCAGAAATATCAAAGAATTTTAACAGTTTTTTATCCCATTTCAACGTGTTAATGTTCATTAAAAATGTAAACGAGGCGTTTGAAGAATCAGTGGCAAATACTCCACCTGGAAATAAAATAAAAATATTGTATTTTTGTGTCAGCCAAATCAAATACGAAAAACTCAGTGATTACAAAAGTTTGGTGAAAGAAATAATATTTCTAGACTATTCCGCAACAATCAGAATCTGCAAATACGGGCACGTCGTCGATGTATACGAATAAGGTGCATTCGTACAATGTATATTATACGTATGCAGTAGTATTATAAATCAACAATTTAAATAATATAATAGTATTACATTTCGACTTTCAGTTAAGTTATTGTTATTAAATTGTTCAGTAGGTATTTTTATGAACAGCAACACTAAGTATAATAATAATAAATATACTTCACACGAAAATTATTTAAAAAAGAATGGTTTATTAAGTGATTAATTAACTGTGCCCAAATATAACTTATTTTACTGTTGAATTTGACTCATGTAATTTAAATGAATCATATTAAATGTAAAACTAATTAAATACAAAACAAATTTGCAAAATGTCCGCCTCCACCGACATAATTCAAATATAATATTATAGTCCACTCCATTATACGTATTATACATCTATCTTTAAACATTGTATAATATAAACGACGGAGAGCAGTGCAAATAAAATGTTAAATAGTTAAGTTTGAATTCACCGTCCTTGCCACCAGTCATGTTCCATAACAGCCAAGAATCGATTGTACCAAAGTAACAATCACCGGCCCGGTAGGCCGACATCACTTTAACATCGTTGACCAGTAACCATTTGATTTTGAACGCGCTGAATAAGGGGCTGAATGGCAAGCCACACACCCCCTGAAACCGGTATTTGTCGTTGGTCATCAAGTACTCGTCCACCATGGCGGCCGCCCGGTTGTCCGACCACAGTAGGACGTTGCAAAGTGGTTCGCCGGTACGCCTGTTCCACGCCACCACAGAACCACGGTGGTTAGCTATGCCCACAGCGACCACGCGCACGCCCATCACCATTCCACCAGGACACGTCGTGTTGTTGATGCATTCCTCGACGGAGGTCAGCATCGTCATTGGGTCCTGTTCAGACCATCCTTCCCGCGAAGTGTCCTCGTCCTTGACAGCCACCTGATGGGATTTTATCACGTCGTTGCAGTTGGCCCTGAACGCGTAAAATCCCACGTCGTTCGTATTCACCACTACAGCGCCGACCAATGATATTTTTGCTTTTTCTGCGTTAAACACGTTATACAATCTCGATAAGTTCATGTCTTGTCAGAGGAACAAAGTGGGTACGGTAAAATATTTAAAATAGTTGATAAAAAAAACTACAATTACAATTCTATTTAATACATAAAGTGTATATTAAAATATATTAATATCTACAATTCAACAAAGTAATTAACAAAGTATGAGTAATATAGTACGCAGAAACTATGGAAAAAAACTATGTTTACAATCACGTCACATTTATATATAGCCATTGATTTTGGCTTTTACCGTCAAAAGTTAAATACACATATAATATAATGAGCCTTCTTCAAACAATCAACTATTACGTTGTTTAATACCAACAATAATTGTGCCAGACAAGTTTTCAGAATGATATATTCATTAAATTATTAGAGGATTCAAGTATAATATCAAAACTACTAACGAGATTCAAAACTAATCGTAAGTGACTAGTCATTCCATACTTACTTGCGTAAAATAAAATACCTACATGAATACAAGATACAAACCTTTTTATTTTCCCATAGCAATTTCCAATTCTTTTGAAATGAAAATACAACATATTTTGTTATGTTTTGAAACTAGCAGCTCTATGGTAAGTTTCTAGTGCAGTAGTGCATCTCGAGATTTAGTAGGTCACTGTAATTTATGTGTTGAATTTGAATTCAATGATCGATGATTAATCAAATAGTACAATTATGATTAATACAATATCGTGAAGAAAAAAACTATTCTTAGCAAAAATACTGATCCATATTATATTTCTAAAGAAAGTTTTTAATACATTTGAATCATAACTAATAATTATTTTCTTAATTCAGCAGTTAAAAATGTTTTTATTCAAAAATTAAATTATATAAATGTGAGTATAAATTAAATATTCACAAAATATTATAAATCTATGATAAATCATCAACATAAGTTCAGAAAAAAACTAAAAAAATAACAATGCACTTTTAATTGTTTTTCTTTTCTCAGTAACAAAAAACATTGAAAATGTGCGTTCAACAGATCCAATATTGTGTTGTTAGCTTCAATATAAGAAATAGTTGATCTCTTATTAAACTTTAAGTTATGAATATTATCAGTGTTTGACTTTTTTTAAATATTTCAATTTGACTGCAATTTATCGACAAATCGAAATTATTAAATTGTTCTATTGTTCATGCTCATAACAAAAAACAAAATATCGTAACATAGTTAACGAACGTGCAAACACAGATAATGTTTGAAACTTTAAGGTTGGTAAAAGATTAATTATTCACTCTAATACTAAAGCTAATAACACAAGATTGGTTCTGATAAAAGCAAATCGTCTATGTTGCAAGTGAGATAGAAAGAAAAACAAACAGTGTGCTGACATACTCTAAATATGAATTGTGTAGCGTTATTCTTCATAAACTAAATATAAACTACAGTAATTAGAATTTGATTTTTAGCTTCATAAATTATAATATAAATTAAATTATTTTTTAATTTTTCGTTAAATATTTTCGCATTTATATTCGAACAGGGTGTATAAAAAATTTATATAAATATCGGTATCTGCATATTTTCACAAACTCAAATAAAATTCAATCCTAACCTAACCACACTGAGTATAATATATATTAATTAACAATAGCTAGGTGTGTAATTTAAATGAATTACAGTAGGTACATTTATAATGTAAAAATAAACTTGAAGAATATTTTTTTCCCTGTCGCATAACGTATTATGATAGGACGATGATTAGGTATAATATAATATGCATATTATACAACATAAACTTTGGATTCATTAATCCCTTGTGCTCAATTTATTTTTTTCCGTAAGCTTAAACAATACAATACAATGTTTTATTATTACTGCCAACTTCTTAAAATAAAATAATTAACAAATATAATATATTAATACTATTTAATGATATTCCATGAAAATTATTTCAGTTACAAAAATGTTTACGATCATAAATTTCATTCATTTGAGCATGATTTTACTCAAACGCTAGTTTTAAAGGTCATAGGTATTCTTAAAAAAAATCTATTCTACTCAAAATAATCCAAATCAATCCAGGAAGAACATTATCAACTGAGTTACATTTGTAACTTGGATTTACTACATTATTTTTCAAGTTACTTGTAGATACTTTTTTTGAGAGTAACTTGTAAACAATAGATTCAAGATACTTAAATAATAATTGTATTTCATTTTACTCCATGTTGTATTAAATTGTATTTTTCTCATACGATAATCTCGGTTTATTGACACAACTCGAAACATTTAAGCAATCCAGTTAACACGTGACCTTACACAACATTAATATAAGACAAAATTATGTTATTAGTATTGATTATTTTATTAAGACGTCCAATGTATAATTTGTAATAAGTATAGTCATTATAATCGACGTATGACATATCAGAATACTATTGCAGATAACTAAAATTAACTTATCTGAAAAGTGTGTGATACCTACCTTATATTATGTTTTGATGTATTATTTGAAGCTTTAAAGACTTAATACTAATAGACAGTATATACGTATAATAGTTTGTTATTTCAGTAGACTCTCAGTGACTATTGTTATTAAAATTATTTTATTAAACTTATAGTATTTATACATTTTGTTAAATTAACGAACCTTATCCTCCGATTTTACAAGGAACTTATTTTGAAGTTAAAAAATAATAATAATGAAAATATACAAGCACTATGTTGATTATGTAACAGTGAAAAAGCTTTTACATGCAGTATATTATTTCTAGTTTAATCAGGCCATTTTTTAATATTATTATAAACCAAAATCTATAAATAAATATTTATACTTCATAATTTATTTCAAAATATAAACCTTTTTTTATACATTCATTTGGGTTCCATAATTTGCATTTTTAAATACATTTTTGTTTTAAATAATCAAAATAATACGTTTAATGACAAAACGATTTTTTATTTTCATTAGAATGTTTGATATAATTTGTATATTTTATAAGTAACTGGAATACTAGAGTTTCTAATTTTATTGTATCTTGTACATTGGAATTCAGATATATTTTTTAAAGGAACTTGTAATTATTCATGAATTTAGAATTTTAGATACATCATTTTAAAGTAATTCCTAACTTGTAACTTACACTGATTACTTTTTATTGAGTAATATCCCAGTCTTGTCCAATGTATATGTAGTCAAGTGTATACATTTATTTCAAAAGATGATGGGAAAAACTTAAAAATTTAAAACACCTTTAACATTAATCTATTCAATACAAAACTTTAATGTCAAGTAAATATAATGACAAGTGAGTGATGAAACAATATTTTGTTATTTTTTGTAATACATTAAAAAGTAAAGTTTTACGTTTTAATACATTTTATGTTTGGCGATCATCCATCAAGTATCCGATAAATGACAACAAATACCGACTTATTATGAATGATACTAAGAAATATATATACATCAGTAATGAATAATAATTGTTCAAATAGACATTTCGATTTAAAAATCTATTAAAAAAATTCTATTAATCAGTACAATAAATCAGTCACGACGCACATTGCTTATACAAATACACCTATATAGCTTAATTACCACCAACAATTATTATTAAAGCGATGAATGTATTCGTTTGACAATATGTGTTTTTTGTCCGTTATAACATTTTGGGGTAGAAAAAATGTCTTCGATTTTTAACTTTTAGGGCTGTATCTGATATCAAATATTATCAAGATAAATCGAAAGTTGGTAATCGTTAATAATAATATTATATAAATAGTGAATAACCGTTTTTTTTTTTGTTCACAATGACGATGATGTAAGACATTGCAGGTACCACGGTACACACAAAAACTATTCTATATTGTTCCTCGGAGTTTACACTTATGACGAACATGAACATACAAGTATTTATTTGAATTGTTCATGAACAAAATTATGAGACAGCAAATACATTAACCCACCAAGAAATAGGTACCCGACATGTTATTACATAATATAAAAATAAACAAGAATTTATCCTGAAATCAGATATCAGCATGAAAGAAATGATAGACTGCTATCGTAAGCTGCGTAGTTGGCGCATTGCGCGTTATTAAATACACGGGTCGTTCATTATATAACCTGTCGGTTTCGAAGTAATTCACCGTCCGTATAAATGTAAATATCTATTGTGAATCAATCAAATACAAGTAGATATCCACCCATATTAATCCGCGAACACAACACCTGTGAAAACCACGTCTGTACATATCTTATAATGTGTGTATACTATATTATAAGCACATGTGTTTTGTACAAAAGAGCTGTAAGCTAATCAGATTAATGTTCCAGAAAATGGTGAGCAAATAATACCGTTGTACAAAATATTAATAATATTATGATTAAAATATATATTATACAATGCTATCGTCGTTACAACTGCTTACTCGAATCAATATTCAATAATCAAATTGTTATTAATTATTTGGTACATCCATATTATGACATTATATATTTCATCTTTATGTTAAGAGTTATTACATAAATAGTTAAAAACAAATTTTCTTTGACTTCATGCACCTAGGTACTAAAAATATAGAAAATAATATGACATTGACTTATACATTAAATTCACCGTGCCTTGTCTGCCTCTATTTTTTTTTTTTTTTATTGAATAAAGAGAAGTATCTTAAAAGGTTTTTTTTTGTAAATGATTAGATTATGTGTTTCAGTTTACGATAATACGAGTAGTTACTTAAAAGCTACCTATATGTTATAAATGTAATAATGTATCTTGTTCCAGGTTTTATTACATATTTCTATATTATTTACGTCAGATTTTTTTGCAACATTTTTCCAAAACAACAAATATTACTGAAAATTCATTCATGTTATACAATATAATGTAAAATTGTGCAAAAAATTGTAACAGGTGATTTTTGCCTCGGAATATCTTTACCCCCTTCCCCCTCCCCCTATACTGGTAAAAATAACATAGAATACATTTATCTCCGGTAAATAAATTCTAGAATAATATTATGTGAGGTAATTGTACTAGATAATTTTTACCCCCCCCCCCCCTCCCGGCGTAAAATTATCCTAAGAATATTATAACTTTCTCCAACCCAATAAAAACATACTAGGATATTTTTACAATATAAATGACATTTAGGTAATAATAAAAATAATTAAAACTTAATATTCAGTACTCGTAGTGTGGACGCTTTTAAAGTAATATTGTACGTGTTATCACAGTGTTTTTAGGCTTTTTGGAATTAAGGACGTATATACTACTACGTAGTACATGGTGTTGGGCGTATCTCGAAAACGTTTTTCTATTTGCATTGTTAAGATTTGGATGCACCGACAACATTTCATCGGCGGTACGATTGTACGAACTTAACTATTTAAGAATTGAAAATATAAATAAAAAATCAAGTTTTCATGTTTTTTTTACCTATACCGTTTATAATGAATAAATATGCTTTACGGTATAATTTTAATAACTGCACTATACAATACTATTAACTTATATCTAAAATGTAATATACAATATCATAACTTGAAATATTTATGCTATTACAATAACTACTACAAAAAGCGTTTTACCAGGACGGTGGTAAAAATATCCTAGTAAGTTTTCACGCCCGGGAAAATATTAAAGGGCTAAAAACATTTTAGGGTATTACAAACCTGAGACACGCGCCTTGACCGCCTCATTGGGGTATCGCGATACCCTGATCTCCATACCTGCCAGTGGTGTCAAGGTGTGTGAGAATAACTTGAATCGGGTATAACCTATCATATTATATTTTATATACATTTTTGAAAACTAACATGTAGATTTGATTTTCTAAAAAAAAATAAATACTTTTTTGGGCTTAGGTATTATTTTACATAGGTACTTCTGGTGCTTACTTATTAAACAATAGGATTAAACGTAGTTGTGTCATCAATTAGACAATACTCGTTCCTTCTTTCAATGCTCACATAAATATCCGACAAATAAAGATTCTTCAAATATTATATTGTATTTAAATATTAATATTCCTGCATGGCTACATTGTTCAAATTTTAAACGCCCTTAATGAAAGTGTAAGCGTCAATAGAATTCTATTAAGTGATAATTAAGTCAACGTGAAGCTATAATTTAAAAGCAAATTAAAATGACACGGGGCTTAAGTACGTATAGGAGAAAAACTTAATACATTGGACGCTAAGTAGGTTCGTTAATATGGTAGGTATATTATATAATTTACAGCATTATTGCACATAAGTAGTTGAACGCTACTAATCAGTAAGGATCAATTATAAGCTTAATTTAAATGCAATAATTAATTTAACGCTGCAGAATGAAATACGACGTATATCGGTGGATTGATGTAAAAGTGTCGTCAAGGAAGTACCAGAACGGTTGTCCAGCGCGGTAGGGCGTGGTTATTGTCGACCTACGGACCACCGGTGGTTGTAGAAACAGTCGCGACCGATATTTATATGTATCCTAACCAATACACTGACCGTCACAGTATTAAACTTATACCCACCAAATAAGTTATGAATAATATCGACATAATTCATGTAACTCGTTTATTATAAATTGAAAATATAAGATAGTCTGTTTTAGAGGTAAACATTCCTTACCTTAAAAAGTATTAACATTTTAAAAATTTTTTTTTTCAAAATTAAAATATATGTACTTTTAACATTTTATATTATTTTCATCATTCAATTTTTTGTTCTACAAACTGCTTTCAACATTTAATTTCCAAATGGTAATTTCATTTAAGAAACACTCATTTTTTGTTTGAATATTCAATGTTGACAAAATTTGAACTTCAAACGCTTTAAAAAAAAGTTAGAACTGTAATATACTTTTGAAATTTTGAAATTGTTTTAAGAACAACTTCTGTAGAACTTTGTATTTTCAAGCCTTTGGCATTAAAATTCAAAATATAACTACATTATGTAATAGTTTGAAAATGTTCTTGATTTTGATTCAAAAACCTGATGACAGAATGTAAAAAACAAACTTGCGTCTTTGTAAAACCAAAACATTTCTCACTCAGCTCAAAATCTAAAGACTAATACATTAACAACTTCAAGTTATTGTTAAGATATTTCATACATTATAAGAAAAAAAATCAGGGATCACCAAATGACAGACGGTGGAGCACTTTATTTGGCCCGCAAAATGTTTTTTGTACGATAGTAAATTAAATGTGGTTTTCATTCATATTCATTTTATTTTTCGATTTTGACTTAAACAAAATAACATGTATGAATAACAATATACTACAAACAAACATGTACATTATATTTTAATGGCCTAAGAAATTCAGAATTTCCTAAGATGGCCATCCGAAATTATTAATTGATGATCTCTGAAATAATTCTTGAAAATAAATAAATCCCAGTAAAAACTAAAACATTTAATTTTATATTTTTATTCAAAATTATTTGAATATTATTTTGTCCCGAACGCATATTATAGTGTGGTATACCTTTTATTGTTTTTATTTATATTATTTTAAATGAGCTCATACAATAAGATTTGAAAAGATATGATAATTATGTATTTATTTATTGCTTTCTAAACGAATGCATCAATATCAATATCATAATGTAACATATAATAGGTATATATAATAATTTATTTGGTTATTGATTAGTAATTAATAATTACATTAACATATTGATACTTTTTCAAATATACATTAATTAGGTAATCGTATATGGTATTTTACATTTGAATTTTATATGATCACTTTTTTTAGTCACCTAAGAAATGTGAACAATTTTCAATCATTTTTGGATCAGGGAAAATTTATTATTTCAAATAAATTATTCAGTACGTTTTTTTTTCAATAAAAAGCTGATCATAGAAACTCTTGTCAATTATTAGTTGTTTTTGTACTATTAAATCATATTATAGTTATTCTTATTTCTTGTCATATTTACTCAATTGCATTAAATATGTCTTATATAATAGAGCACTCTTATTATTTTTCATAGAATTGAATGTGAAGGATTTATATAAAGTTTTTATTAGTAGCTACCTCATATATAATTCGTTTATTTTGAGTTTTTTACTAGAATAGTAGAGTTAAACCGAAACGAGTTCTTTTTTTATGAAATAACAAGAAGACGTATTTAACGACATTTTACTTTCAAGTTTGGTAGAACTATTATATAGTTAAAGTCTAAACTGAAAAGTATTTAATGTTACATAGAACATATTATAATACCTATGTGATAATTTTGAAAAGATATTGAAATGGTCTTAAAATGTGTATGCTTGATTGGATTATGTATTTGGTTACTAATATCGTTAAAAGCGACTGTAAATAATGTAATGGATGAATAAAGCACCAAGGTCTAAGGAATTTCATTTTCTTTTGTAGATGTATCTGATGTGGTTTAAACTAATTTCACTTAAAGGCTTCTTGTTCGTAAGACATTAATTAAACAATTTCATAGATTATTCTACATTTCAATGGTAATGATTTCCAATTGCAAAGCCAAGCCAACCGAATGATTATCAGAATTGTTGCACTGTTTTATTTTGATGAATAAATATCCATTTATTATTTTTTTTTCTACAGAGAAAACTTTTTTTTTCAAAATATAGAATTTATGAAATGTTTAATTCGTTAAATTTTTTCAATTTTAGTTAAAAAATATTTGGTTATATTTTAATCAAAAAATATTATTGTTTGAATAATGAAGTATTTTATTTTATTTTTGAAATGGCCAATATTGCTTGATCCATCATATTTGAATACTTACGTTCTGTAGAAAATTAGTTGAAACAATTGTTTTTGAGTAAGGGTCATCTATGTTCGCTTAAAATAGACATTTATAAAGCTGCTGTATAAAGTATTTAAAAAAAATCGTTTTTCAAGATCTTATTAGTTATTTCTCACATCGACTATAGGATTCCAAAATATTAAACATGTATAAACATTTGCGTATTATTCTTATTTTTATTAGATTTGTAAAAAAATATAGAAATACAGACTTGATACGTAGGTATTTTTTTCTACCAAATACTATCTTATAAATATATTTTAATACGACATTATAAGAATACTTAATTATGTAAATACTAAAAACCAACATAAAGTATATTTTGCAAAACATTAAAAAAATCTTATTTCCGAATTGTATGGACAATCCTTTTAGTATTATAATAACTTGTATTCAATAACTCGTTGTCAATTTATATATAATATATGAAAAAAGCTATGGATGAAGGAATTATTATGAAATTAATGCAAAAATATAATTAAAATATCCATTGGATGAACAGAAAAAAATATTAGTCCTTTTCTTCTTAATATAAACTCAAAAAATTATATTCAGTATAATCGATTTTTATAAAAACAATTGTGGCGTTTCTTTATCTGATCAGCCGTACAAAGTAGTAATAATATTTGTGTTAAAGGAAACTAGAAAGGTTTCGTTCCTTTCAATATAGAACACGGGAGCTTAATAACATTTTCTGTTCTTTAAATTGGTATAAAATAATTCCATTATTATATCAACAACATTCTATGTTAACGTCAGGTCCCTCAACTTTTTTTTTAACGCTAGAAAGCACTTGACGAATGTTTCCTCTATTTCTCATTGGGAAATAATTTCATAATGTCTTCTGTTTCTTTCTTGTATGATTTGACAAACTTTAATATTAGAAAAATGAATTTAATGTGAGTTAGATTACATTTAGCATCAAACTTGATATGTCTTAAAATAATTATTCACATAACAAAAACTTATATAACTAAAAATATTAATTTTTTAAATTGTATTTATGAATTTTAGTTGTAAACTCTTAACCACCGTAAACTTACCTTTATTTATCTAATTTGTATAATTAATTGGATTCAGCAATAATTAATGAAGCGAAGACTATTAATTTTGTTTGCAAATATTTTAATTTATTTTTGAGTAATTAGTAACTTTTCAAGAGTACTTAAAAAGTGTTAGCTACATTTTATTTTCAATATAATGGGTCATCACTAAAAAAATATTTATATAGGTAGGTACTTATTAATAGTTAACTAGGTACATTTTACTGTATCAAATTATACGGTATAAATTAAAACAAGAAAAATGGTCTACCAAAATCTATTCCACAGATTTATCATTATTTTTACGGAAGCCTACTTCCAATAATGTTTTTACTGTGTTCTCCGATCACACAAGTTCAAACTTACACCAATGGTATTTTATGGAATGGATCAAATTGTGCAATCGTATATGTAGTTTTGATTATTTGCTTATTTACTCTAGAGTGTAGATCTATTAATGGCGTATTCGAGTACCTATTTAGACATCATTATATATTATCATGACCTCCATTATTACATTAAATGATTTCTTTCCCATAAACAGATAATAATATATTATCCCCATTACTTTTGATAGTTAATTATAATTGTTTATGTCGAATAGAAACATGTTATGTTTTGATACTACTATTATGATACAATTGTACAATTGACTACAAAACAATTATTTTTTTGTCACTGTAGTAGGTCATTATATGTACCTAGTTAACAGTAGGAAATATGAATTTTGAATGTAAAAATATTACAATATATTATCTTGACACTGGCCATCTGCTGATTATAAAATGTAAACTATTGGTAGGTACTATTGAAAACTACCATTTTAATAAATTGTCACAAATCTAATAATAATAATAATGTACAATAACTATAAACGTTTAATCACAGAATATTCAAATCAGTACCCAAGTACCTGTACGACTATAAACCGCTTTTTTCTATTTTTTTATTAATAATTATTATGATTTTAATAACGTTGACAACAATTATTTACTATATTTAATTTGATTATATACTGATTTTTATTAATTTTTCCTTGTTAGTTCATTCATTATTTTAGCTACAGAATATTAATATCAATGTAACTTTTATTCATATAATAAGTAATTGTAATATTTTTGTAATATTTTTATAGTTATTAAATTTCCTCTCTCGTAAAAATAATTTAAACATAGTTAATATGTTTTATATTAAATAAGATAGAATAGCAAATAACTAAGGCTTAAGAATATATAAAAAATATTTATATCATGTATTAATGTTATTAACTTTTGAGTCAATACCGTACCTATTACCGTGGAATTATATGAACAGGTTCGTGCGGTATTACTAGGCACAAGCATAAAATTAATTTAAACGTTTTGAAAATGTCATTGTGACATCGTGTATATAAAATATGATGATGTACGTAAACGATTCAATTTTCCAAGGAAATTATTAAATAAATAAATAACAAAAAGTAAGTAAAATCGTTATTTTTTGTTTAAATTTCTATTATTGCATCCAAATTTGAACATTAAGTCTATACAAATATTTATTATTTAAACATTATAAATTTCAAAATAAGTAAATATTTTGAAAACCATACCATGTATAGACAAATGCTAATATGAACGCTTGGTGAAAATTTCAAGTATAATTGGTTATTCGTTTTTCAATTACGACCAAACATGAAAATCGAAACTTTCAAAAACTGGTTCATCATAAAAGTTCCTCCAATTTTCTGTGTTTAGATATTGAAGATGAAAATCTAAGAATTTTTTCTCTTCTAAAAAATTCCTCAGACTCAAAATAAAAACATACTCGTCATTGTAATATCCAAATGTTCATCGCTCCGCTCAGAATATATAATTCCTAGGAGACCTTTAGTCTTCGTTCATAATCGTTTTTCATTACATGCAATAATTTATCATTTAATTCAAATTTTACACTTCCATTACAGTGACATGTAGGAACTCAATGGCAAGTTACACTTGACCCCTACTATACATACTGTACAGCAGACTTAATTACTCCAATTTTATATTCAATTTTTGCTATAAGTTTTATTTCTTGATTATAGTGTTATATTTACAATTATCTATACCTACAGCGTATTAGTTATTATACTATTTTACTTTCGACTCATCACTGTAATTTGTATCGTTTTTAATTAAACTCAGTACTCATGTGTATACCTATTTATAGGTAAGTAGTTACTAAAAATAAACAACATTTTAAAATAATCTTCATCAAAATTAGTTAAATTTTAGTCGAATATCGATTGACCATCGGCATTTCTTAGTTAGAAGTTAGTGCTATCTAATAGTACCTGCCTAGATCTAGTATCGCAATACTAATTTTTTAAGAACCATCTTAACGATCCATGATGATAAATGATAATAATAATACATAATATATCATTATTGGCATACGAACCAAAATAGGTATAGAAGTATAATGTTTTATTTTTTTAATAAGCATTTAGTATACGAAATATAAACATGTAAGTTGCTCGCTGAAGCGAATTTGATGCTTATAATACCGTTTCATGTTCCACTATAATAACAAAGTGACGACAGAACACTACCCTCAATTCGGAATGAATAGAATAAATAGAAATAATTTCTCCCTACTATTAACCATTGTAGGTACCTATAAAGTTACCGTCGAGTCCGTGTTCTTTTTAATTAAATTAGAGTTGGCGTAAATACGCGTCACTGTACAATAATATCATCATCGCAGTAATAATATAACAGAGCGAGCGTTTGTGCATATATAACTGGGCGTCGTCGAGGACTATATCGCGATGTACAGAGGACGGACCGAAAGAAAAACGCGCACAAGTCCGTCTCCACGGTCATAGGTATTATTTCTCGGGTGTCGGGTCGGGCCGCCACGATTTAATGACGTCCTTTTGATGTGTACCCTCTCCCCGTTAAAGACGGACGGGTGCTAGAGCTGCACTCTAAACTTATTATAAATTGTGATTCGTGAAATTAATCTACAGGAAATCTTCAGCGTGTCTACGCTGTGATGTAGGCATGTGTATTTCAGGCATAAGTACTTGTTAAGTATTTAAACGCAAATTACAAATATATTTGAAAATTTGCGTTTAGGAAACACTAGGTGTATAAGAGATATTTAAAAATAGATGAAATGTATTTTGTGATCTTTTTATTTAAAAAAAAAATCTCATCGGGATATTCATTTGTATAGTGAAAATAATAATTAAGTATCTTGTTTAGTTGTTCTAACATCTTTCCAAGCATTTTTACTAGGGAACCAAAATTGTATTATTAAAAAAACTAAAACATTTCAAATTTCTTTTGATATCTATATATATATTTCAAAATATATTTTTAAATTATACTTTGCATATATTTAATATGCTTATGTCACATGTGTTATTGGTAATGTGAATTTTTTAAGTATTTAATGAAAATTTCAAGCTATACGTATAATTACTTTCTCAAATACAAGAAAAAATTATTATTATTATTTTGTCGAAAGTAGTGTTGGTTGAATATACTAATTTTCTTACAGCTTTTTTTATTTGTTACTTCATAGTGTTCCAGCAAAATCTAATGTGCTACCCTACAACTCCATAAATGATGAAGACTGAAAAAAAGTATATAAAACGACGTCGTGAAAAAAAATAAACATTAATATCGTTGTAAGACCAATAATATTAAAACTGATATTCCGATCCGTAAGAATTCTCACAGACCGGTAATTCAAAATATTTTTTTTAACGACGTTTTTATATTTTGCATTCTTATTTTCATTGAATGGATATATTTAAATAATTGTTCATTCAAGTATCTGTTTGAATTCATATTTGAAATACATTTCAAAAGTATCTTAACAAGAATGGTCTTAAGTGATTGGCAACGATAAGTGCGGGCTCGGGGCCTTCTTGCTATGTGTGTATTATAGTGTATAGAAACCTAATAATATTATGTACGACGTGTAATAATAGGATATACACATTTTACCACGTGTGGACGGAGTGGAGACGATGCCCTCGTATAGGTGTGCAACGAGCCGATAAAATTCCGCCCGCCAACCGAGGCTTGTGTGTGAATAGTATTTTACCATGGATTTAAGTTTTTGGAAAATTCCCCGAGAACACGAAGATATTTCAATGTACTTATATTACACGAGGAGCCTTATATTTCCTACGTAATGAATCATCACTAAAGCACCACGCTGGCTGCTGCAGGAACATGTGTGCGCGCACGCGCCTTAGGTACGTGGCAAAGTTTTCGTTTCGCATAAAATTCCCAGAGCGTTTTCCCGTACTAATAGTGTCACATTTATTGACTTCAGAACGCGATTCTACATGAAATAAAACTTGGTTATATTCTAAAAATACAATGTTTGCATAACAAAGCGCGTTTTATTAGGTACTTAAATAGTTAATATATTAATCGAATACACAAGCATACACATAACTACAAACATAAGTATCCATTACACAACAGTTCATTTTGATCAAATATTTTTTTTTATAGAAAAATCTACAAAATCATTATGATTTAGACGAAAACTAAAAGATTCTGTCCACGTGAAAAATTCTTTTTCATTTCATTTTCTGTCACAAAATCGTATTGCAAGCACGACCGAGGCAACTAATCAAACGTTCATGATTTGCCTTAAAAACTATTGAGGATTGAGGACGTGACAGTACGAACCGACCTCAATAAATGAAATATATGATTTACGATTTCATAAAATAAATGTTAACAAAAAAAAGGTACCTGCATACAATAATATGGAAATAAGTGTTAACGCCAAATTTTTTAGCTAAGAATAAATAAATCGTTAAAAATCATAAACTATACATCTACTTTAATCCAACTTAACTACTTAAGACCATATTTTAAGCACTTTAATTTAGTAAAGATTCGTAGCAATAAGAATGATCTACTCGATAGTGATGTTTTAAAAAACATACTATAACAAAACTTCAAAAACATTAAATTTAATATTTTTAAATCTTAAGAATAATATTCTATTGAATCCTAAATTTATAAAAATTGATTGTTTGATATCCCAATATCAGTAACACATTTTTAGAGTGATTTTAAGTTGTATGAAAATCCCAATAGTTGATAATATGTTAATAATCATTGAAGATAGACAATTTTGTAATCTTTTTCAAGATAAAATTTGCCCTGGTTTGATAAAATTCTTTATTTTAAATAATTATTAATGTGATTAATAAATTTAATCGTGTTTGACCTAAATGGCAATAATACGTTTTAAGTTAAATTTTATTCCATCCTATGCTTAAAACATGGTCAGTAATACGTTTTTAACCAAAATGGCAAAAACACGATTTGATTTAATTTTACTTTAGATAGTATGGTAAAGTATAATCTAATATAAACATTTTTTAGGGGGGGGTGGGGAGGGTGCCTCAGTCACTACGCCCTGGGTGCGCTGCCATGTATGTATTTTATATAATATAGTAAGCAATGTACTTTTATTACTATAGATGGTAAATTTAATATTGTTGTCACCATATAATTATTGGACGGTTTTGACCTGTACATAACTATTATAATACCTATATCGGCATTATTAGTATCATAGTTAAATAGTTTATTAGGTGCCTCAATTGTTCCGAACAAATCTAGCAGATAAATTTTTGTTTGGATTGAGGTTAGGAAATTGAGTGAAATAACTTGAAATCCGGATATGTGCGATTTTAGAGATAGTAATAATGTTTTTTTTGGTCCTAATAATATTAACCACATATTGGACAACTAGGCATAGACGGTTATTATATTGAATTAATTATAAAAGGGTTTTTAAATTATTTTGTATACAGTTTTTGTACGATTTGTAAAGTTATTTTTTACAATGAGCACAAGTAGCGTTTTATTAAGATTTATAGTAATAATAGCAACAAAAAAAAAAAATATATTTAATTATTTAAATTATATTTACAATATTTTGGACAAGGGACATGTGCGAAGTAGCCATCCATTAATGGGACTTCTTAACATGTAAAGATGGGGGTTTATCAATTATTAGATCACGACACCACGTTCGTTTTAACCGCCTTCTGGGGTCACCAGGAATAGTGGGAACAGATAGTTCTGTGATTAGGTTGTTGAGGGGGTCAAGGAGATTGGAATGCATGCGCTTGTAGAAGGTCTTAGAGACGTTTTTTACTGTTTGGATACATAGATCTTTATGAAGAGTATTATTTGAGACGTAGTATGAGGCTTTGTTTATTTGGCGGAGGCATTTGGATTGAAATATTTGGAATTTGTTATTGTTGGTAGGTATGACATTTTTCTTTAGCTGAATTCCATAGGTCCATATTGGTTTGAGGAGTAGTTTGTACAGTTTATTTTTGATATTTACGAGTTAAGTTGTTAAAAGAAAACGTAATTGTCGAGACTGGTTATTTGGTTGCAAGAAGACAAAAGAAAAATATATTTAAAAGAGTTTCTAAAAAATAAAATAAAATATTAATATGGTTGATTTTAAGATATTTAAACTATTTACTAAATGTGTAAAATGAACGATTCCCTGAGCGACTAGCGCATAATATCATATTAATAATATAGTCGCGTCTTTCACTTTCCGACAAGCTCACACTAGTTGGTGAGTGAGTAGCGTACCGTATGTGCAAATGAAATGAAATATTATCAAGCAGTAGCAACCTATAATCATATTCGCAATTTTTATCAAAAACTATACTATACCAATATATCATTGAATAAACTCAATAGTTATTCTACTTATGATGCATACAAAATCATATTATTCTTATTGACACATAACGTAAACGCCGTATTCATATTATAATGTTATAATAAATGTTATAATATACGTGCTACGCAAATGTATTACATTTTCAATTCGATAAAGGTCGTAACACCTACCGATTGTGCGGTTATGCCCATAGTTATATTATTGTACAACTGTCAAAACTCACATATGGGCAAAAAGCGATTTCTGGGTACAGTAGATACATGTTACAAGATTTGTTCAGACTAGAATATTACAACTCAAGTCAGTAATTATATAGAAAATATAGTGTTAGTACAGGCACGTATAAATGGGGAAGTCTTAAGGGCCCAAATATCCTCGAAATGCTTTCAAGCAATATTATTTTTCTACATGCAGCTATATTATGTAAAATTAAATTTATTAAATACTTGTTTTAAATATTGTTTAATAATTGGAAGCTGGTTTTTCCATTTAATGTTTTTGAAATTATTTTCGTACATTTTTTCTTTTTTTAAATATTTTTTACCGTCTTAATATCTCTATATATTATTTTTTCTTTCTGTGTTTGTCATAAGCCTACCTAATATAATATATAATTTATTTATTTATTATATATATAATTGCATAATAACTGTGTAGTTGCATAATTCTAGAGTTGTTCTAGTTACCGACTAAAAGCTAATTAATATTAAAAAAATATATTATTTTGTAGAAACTATTCGGTTATATTGACGTTCGCGCGTTCTACACAATACATATTATTTACAATCATTGTACAGTTTATATACCTATACTTACCGTATCTGCCAGTGTTCTGCGTTATTTTATGATTTATTCAGCAGTTTTCGTCGAGTTTAGTGTTTGATGGTTTGTATTTTTCTTGGAACATATTATTATATTCGTGTAACGTTTATATTGAAGGTCTATGGTAATTATACTCTGTATAAACGACTAACGAGTCTTTTGTAGAAACTATGTTTTAACGATTATTTAGTCTTTAAATCTGTACCAATTTATTTATACACTCTATAATACGATAAAAATTAAAAAAAAATAATTTTGAAAAAATTTAAGTGTGGCTATTATTAAAATGTTATATTGTGTACATGAAAAGAGGATAACAGAGAAAAAAACCTTAAATAATACTATAGCCTATTGGGTATTAATTTTATTATTTTAGTACATTTGGTGCAATAGATTGAAAGTGTAATACAAAGCTCCTGATATATTGTTAAAATAACAGTTCAAAAATATAAAAAATACATAGAAAAGATTTCCAATCTAGGATAAAGTTATAAGATATGTGTTATTGTTATTAATGCAATTAATAGATTTAAAAAATGCAATGCTAATAAATAATATAAACTAAAAATTACCGTCCTGGCACGGTAGACAGGAGTGAAAACGTCTACTAATAAATTTTGATTATTGGTGTTTATTAATTTTTTATTATAGCTGCGCTCCATGTGAGCAAAATAGTGACGTTACTCACACGACTGTTGCTAGATTAATATCGATGACCGTCGGATAAGCCATTTTACCGTAGTCGATAGGTAACCATCAGTGTTGGGATTATCTAGATAATTTTATCTAGATAATTTATCTAGATAAATAATAAAATTATCTTTATCTTATCTAGATAAATATAAATAAATTGTTGACAATTATCTTAAGAAATTATCTTAGATAAACAATTTACGTATCTAGATATTTAGATAAATTATAAACAGGTACCTATTTTTATATAATATTGTGTTGATTAAAATTTAAAATTAAAAGATTTTTTCACATGATTTGAAAGTTTATTAATTATAACATAATAATGTTCTTTTAAATGAAAGTTTTACTATTGTTTCTACCTTAAAAATAAGACTTGATTTGTAGTAGATAGTAGCACAGAATAGATAAATAGTAAGTTACTAACTGTGATTTATTATTCTACCCTTATATAGTTATATACAATAATTAAAATTAATACCTATTTTATATTTATTATTCATCCAGATCTCTCTGCTCTATTAAAAGGACACTGAATTCTATGGTTGTGTTGGTTATGAAAATAGAACAGTTAAATATCTATTGCGAAAAAATATAAATTTTCATATTATACAATTTATCTTAATTTTATCTAGATAAAATGGTTGTTTAATTATCTTTATCTAGATAAAAATTAAATTTATTTATCTCTATCTTTATCTAGATAAAATATTTATTCTTTATCTTTATCTTTATCTAGATAGAAATTTAGTTATCTATTCCCAACACTGGTAACCATACTAGGTATTTTAAATAGTGGTACAAGAGCCACTATCCGGCTTCCACTGACGAACTCACACATATATAGAATGTATTTATACTGATATATTGAATTTAAAGCTTTAAACATTATGTTTGCCAGTTTTGCTGATATTTTCAAGCGGAGAAGTTTTTACTCCAGTAAGTACATTTTTTAAAGAGAAACTTTTTTAGGAACGGTAGAATAAAATAAATTTATGGGCTCGTCCGTCGAGTCCAAAAATCGACAGGCTCACTCGACAGAGCCCAATCAGATGATCGGATTTTGCCGGCCGGAGCACCGTGTTCCTAATAGCCCAGTTAATATTCCGGCAAAAACGCCGGCTGCCAATATCATAGATCTCACTACTACCACAAAATAAATAATTATTTAATCTGTGCTACTACAGACAAGAACTATGTAAAACAGCAGCATTCCGAGTGGCGTAACAACATCTCACAGTGATGTAGGCCCTTTTTACGACAGTATACAATAATCTTCATATATATATTATATCTTACCCTCCTCACCTTCACTGCATAGCGCACGAGTAATTGTGTAATCAAAGAAAGCTCAATATGTTGTTATAGTGTCCATACACTCATTGCCTGTCTATGGTAGTATAAAGTCTATGGGCAAAATCCAGTCGTCTGTTTGGATCCTAGGTTTCTACGGTAATAAACTATTAAATAATAATCGATTTGCCTTATAAGCTTATCTTTGAATAATAACAATAAATTAATTTCAATTAAACATTTTTATTTTTTTATTTTTCATTAAGAACTTAATATTTGACCCCTATGGACCTTCTTTTCATACGCTCTGTAAAGAAGTTTCGCTTCATCCGCGAATGCTATTGCAACACTAAGATTATTTTTCAGCTTATATTTTATTTTAATAATAAAATATAATCATCTATAATTGATAATTATGTTTTTCTTACAATGAGTTGTCATTTATTCATTAAACAATAAGACTAAGTAAGTGTGGGTTGGTGTGGTTTGGTGTGTGGCTTTAATTACAAACGTCTTCTGAATGCCAGCATCGACCAGTGTCACTAATTCCCGGATGGGTGAAGACCCGGGTTCTTAGTGACAAATAATTGCCACACACACATACACGTGTTCTTAACTAACCATACCCTCCCCCACAGTAATATCCGGCCAATAACCATGCAGTTGATGCCATAAGAAATATATAAATAAATAAAATTAAGAGTCCAGATAATTTAAAGTGATCAATATAGGTAATATTAATATGCATTAAACGTTACTTTTTTTTATTCAAGTTTGCTAACTTAGTCTATATTGTATTTTTTATAATAAATAATGAATAATATTAACTTTGAAATTATAAAATATGTGTATAAACTATAGGATCTACTATCTACTATCTTACCTTTCATCTAGATCATTTTTTATTTTATTATCTGTTATACTCTGATCTAGATAAATTTTTAACGCATTATCTATTATAGTGTTATCTTATCGGGACAGTTTGTTATCTGTGCACAACATTGGTGGCAATAACAAGTGAACAAATTGATAAAATAATTTTGAATAGTTATGCTTACCTATGATTTATGATAAATAAGCGGAGTTGACATTAATGTAGTTTTCTTCCCGATCTCATATACTTCGAAAACAAAATTATAAAGTGGTATATATTAACATTAAAAAAACTGAAATTAACCATATAATTTGATTATGTTATACTTTAAGAGCAAAAAATTACCACGGGTAGTTTATAGTTACAATAAATAAGTGTTATAACTAATAAATAAAGCAGATGTAATTTGGCTGTATAAATTCCAAAGTATCAAGCTATTTTTCGAGGGTTAAGTCGTAGCGTTTAAGGTTTCACACGAAGCAGCCTACAGCCTACAAATAGCTCTTTCAATAAGAAGTATTGATCATAAAAGTATGGATAGGTACAAAAGTAGTATTTACAATGGGTATGAGGTGTTTTCGCTTTCCTCGGAATAAAATATAGTTTGGTAAAAGAGTTTTATTTTGAAGATTATTATTTAATGAAGCCATTTATTTTTAATTAAATCATATTCGTCTCACTGCTTCCCTAGTTAAAAACAAATAAATTGGCAAATACGCCAATAAAGTATTCATTACAAGGAGGCTAAGAGACTGTGCTTGACGGAAAGAAATTATATTAAAGAAAACCACGATATTTTAATTAACCGTAGATAACCTAGAAAATATGAAGTCTGAAGTGTCAAGTAATTATGATTTATGCATTTTTTAGAGAGGTTTTTGAATACTGTTATGAAATTGGCAACAATAAGTAATTATTTTCATCACACACAAAAATTGTATCAAATTCCTTACAATTATTATATTTTATAATTTACTATACATAATTAATGTATAATAATATAATATAGTACTTTATTGGTTATATTATGATAATATACAATACTTTTTTTTTATAAGCTTCCCAACATAGATCATCGGTAGTGGGGTGGTACGATAGGGGGTTATTTTGTATGTTATTAGTAGGTTTTTTGTGTTGGTTAGGTTGTAACACGTGCTTGTGTATGTGTGGCAAGGATATGTTGCTAAAAATCCAGGGTGGTCACCCATCCGGGAGCTAGACCGATACTTACACTCAGTGCATTTCCAAAAATGAGCGACCACGCCTCGCCAAGCAACAATAAACGTTTTATTTTAACAAATCTAGAAACGTATTGCTTCGTAGTAATAATAATATGTTGATTTCCGTTTTATAATTAATAAAATTATCTAATCATGTTTCATTAATTTAAACTTACGTTGCACCGAATTACTAATTAGTAAATCGAATTTATCCATAGTTGCAACTGAGAAATATTAGATAAATGTTAACCTGAATAATATTTTCACTATTTTTAAATGTCAATATTTCATATTCAAAAGCAAAAAAAAATAATAAAACCCAGCTTTTGACATTAGATCTAAATAAGATTTGTTTACAAACTAGTAACTTGCTATGGACTGGCGTCTCGCGTTAGACATAATTAGAGTATAATTAACATATTATCATCGCCATACCGGAAGGCTATAGGCTAGATAAAAGTAATAAACATGTATGAGGAAGGTGGCATGTTGAAGAGCAAAGTATCGTAACGGTCGTGGTACGTAAATATTACAAGGAAAACAAAGAGTATAAAGAATCGATCTAATCAAATAAAACTACAAATAATGGGCTACCACTGGACCAACGATTAATTAGAATAATAATACAAAATATAATAATTCAATATACGCATTTATACATTTGTAATATTAACTGCGTAGTAGATATTCAGAAATTCCACCACATCCTGGATGTGCACTCATGAAAGTCGTATCGGAACGTGGGCAGTAAGCATTTCCCGGAACGATAGCCGGCGGGCACAGCATCCGTGGGAACGATACTCGTATCGAGAGGGCTAGGAGAAGCAAAGGGTAAGCCTATATATAAGAGAGCCCATATTCAGATGTGAACTGACCAGACGAGCTAGAGCACCTTCACGCCAGTCCGTCTTTTGATTTATTATTTTGAACTTAGAATAATTTAAATCAGTAATTATTATTTGGACTTAGAAAATATTCGAATCAAACCGATATTTTCTAAACACTTAGAATAATTTTCCGAAACAAATATTCTGATACAGAACACCAAATTTTCAGTTTTAATTTCACATGTTGTATTAAATTTTACAATAAATTATACCACAAGTCAATAGTTCACGAATTCAATTAAAATACACTTCATCCTTTTCCTCAAAACGACACTTGTAGTCGCCAGATCACTACAACCTAATATATTTTATAAACAAAATCAAATATCTAAATTAACTAGAACAATTGTGTACCAGTATGTTTTTATACAGATTAATTTTAAAATTATGATCATCGCGTATGTGCTTACAAGTTATTTTATTTTATGAACTACTGAAAATATTCTGGAAACCCGTTAGTCACGACTCACAATTTTCGTTTTTGTCTGCTTTTAAAGTATGATTTATTTACTAGTTAGTAAATGAACATCGCTCTGAATCGTTTTTTGAGCATAATGATTTATTGTCACTTTCAAATTTAAAATGACAGCGCATCCACCCAAGTGACCAACTTAAAATGAATGTCTATACACTACCACAGTACGTGCAAAGAGTACTCGTATTTTCAACTTTTATAATTGTGTTTTTTTTTTTTTAATTTCGATTGTATTTAATACATATTTTTATACTTTAACTTTATTTGACACATATATTATATACATTTTTACATGCCTTGATGAATTTTAGCTTTTAAGAAAAATAAAGCAACCCATTAGTGGAAATCCTTGTTTTTCAATAAATTAGTATGGTTAAGAAAAAATATTAGAAGGAAAAGATAATATATTACAATTTGGATTTAGATAAGTAGAATTATTATTTACTACCAATCCAATATTACTTATACAGTACATAATAAATACATAAAATATTGTATTGAATATTGGAATATTGTTCGTGATTAAGAATAGTACCAAGTACTAACTATTAAAAAAAATACATATCAAAAAATAATACATTCCCCAAAAATATCAAAGGTACAGGAGGTATTTTAAAGTTATATTAATTCTTCTACTGAAAATCGTTCGTATAAAATTAATTGTATATTTATATAGATAATAGGACGGTATAATATCTGATTAAAAAAATATATAAATATATGACTTTTAGGTCTTCATTTTGCATTAGGATTCGAGGTATTATCTCGATGCTATGAAGTACAATGCTATGAACTATATGCAATACAAACTGTTTCACTTGCCTGTTCAAAATTTTAAAAAAACATTATTATTTTGTCACTTACAATTTAAAACTACAAAATATACTACGTTTTTTATCATTTCATATTTGAAGCATTTGGAATTTAAATGCATTTACTTACCACAGCTCCAATGCGAGGCTGCCTATAGCGGGGTAAGTAGACTTGTGTAATGAGTATCTAATTACATTTATAATTTAAAATTATAATGTTAAAAATATTTTACTAAGATTAAAATCTTACGTTTAATAGTTATCTCATTGGATTTTAATTGTGTATAATGACTATTGTATTTTTGTAGTATTCCTAAACCGTTTGAAATTTAAATATTTTGCTTATGTTCATGGATTCTTTGAAATAGTATATTTGACTATTTGAGATAAATAGTATATATTTTTCTTAAGTCATATTTTAAATTATATTTCTTGAACACAAACAGCATGCACACTTATTTATATATAATATATATAATGTTTATATTAGTACTTATCTTATAACAACTCAAATATATCCTCGGTATTTTAAATTGAATACATAGTGAACATCATTTATGATTTACTAGCATTTTTGAGAAATGTTAAGGATTTCAGAACACAATAGAACAAACAAACAAAAAAAAAATGAAAATAAACTACAGTGTTAAGTAGCTTTGCAGAGAAACCCGTGCCAAATCCCTCGTGGTACTATAGCAGTATAATGATTTATATATTATTTTACCTATACTTCTTTATACTGTTATAACTGTATCAAATAATAATTCACTGAATTTATGAAGAATTATTTATATTAGGTCGTTGATTGTAATTTGTTCAACCTAGTTAAAAACATCTTAATTGTTTCATGATTCTATAAAATGAATTAAACTAAGACTATACAAAACTATTTTGCTTGTTCATAAAATATCAATGCAATAAATTTCAAGCAAAAATTTACTATTCAAATTTGATTTTTAAATTTATACAGTTGAAGTCAACTTAAACATATTGGTATAGCAATAAAATGTATAATATGTATAGCACATAATAATTTATAAACTATACGATATTTCTATTATGTAGGTAATATAATTTATAATCCTTATATTATATTATAATATTATTGTTTTGATTAGAATAATAGGTAGTAAGCCAACATTTATTTATTTATTTATTTATTTATTTATTTATTTATTTGTTAACGGGCTGGGCCCTATTCAACAGTTTAACATAATACAATAATACATAATTTAAAATAATTAATACAATGACATAATTAAATTTAAATAAGATAATAATTACAGAATAATAAGTATAATAATGATAATATAACAAATATAAAAATATATAATAATAAATGTATCAGTTTTGATGAACGGTGCTCTCATTGGCCAGCCGCATCATGCGGTCTAACGGATTGTTTCTGCCATAATTGGTAGTGTGCGCAGGAACAACGAAAGGAGCATGGTATCTAGTAGTATGGGAAGGAACTTTGAAATTGACTATCGAGAGAAGTGAGGGAGCATCTATACGACCATCAACTAGTTTATTCAGAAACTCTATGTTAGCGTTAACTCGCCTATCGGCCAGTGAAATGAGGCTGAGTTCCTGCATAACTAAGAAATAGTCGTGGGGAGGATGATTTATTTTTAAGAGAAAAGCTGCGCAAGATAAGAACCGTCTCTGAACACGTTCTAATTGACATGAGTCAGATACCGTATAAGGGTCCCATAGGACCGATGCATACTCTAAAAGTGAACGGACCAATGAGCAGTATATAGTTTTTAATGAACATTGTTTACGATATCCCAGTGCCTCTTGTCTGTTCAATTATGATTTTAATCATTTATTCATTTTTTGAAGTTCGATTGTTGTGTATATAAAATCCCGAAAAAATACTCTTTTTAAAAAACATGAAATAAAGTCATTTAAAAAAGAAAAAAATTACGATTATCTGGGACAATTTAAAATGATAAAACCGTTTTTTTTTTTTTAAATGTGCTTTTATAATGAGTAATTAATAATAGTGATAATAATAATAATCATTTAATAATGATCTTTAAGTACATATAAAAACATTTATATTTTCAAAAATATTCATTTTTATTGAGAAAATAACTATTTACTGTTAAGAGAGCTTGTGTAATAAATAATACCTAATAGGTACTATTGACAATTATTGAGTTCTAAAAATCAAAATTTATTTACATAATAATTTAGTAGCATTTTTTGTTTAAAATGTGCAAAGGTTAATTATCAAAAATCTTTATGATTAAGAGCTTCAGACATTAATGGATCGAAACCCTATTGTTTTTTGTAGTTTATATACGTATACAAATGAACAGCTGTAGAAAACCTCAATATTACAAATGTTCAAATTACGTAAAATACTCTCTCGTGTTTGGATAACAATAAGATTTAACTATATCTTATGTTCCAATGTTAACTTTTGCACCCACTTCCAATATTGTACAATATACGATACAATATACAATGTATCGTATTATGTAACGCCTACGTGAAATTTCCTTGTATATAATATTATATTGTTGTTTTTGATGTGATTGTGGTAAATCACTAATTTTTTTCTATTTAATTGTAAGTAAATATTACCGTGAGCAGCAGCAACTTGACATGAAGTGAAGAATAACCATATTTAACTGTATAAATGACCTTGGTTTTGGGGCTGATCTACTAAGCAATTTTTTAATTACAACAGCCTGGAGGGGTTGAAGTGACCCACTTTAAATATCACCACACCACGTTTTTTTCGTCAATTATTAAGCTCTTCCAGTGCCTCTTTTAGCTGGTAAAATCCGAAAAATATATACCAAAAGAGACTATATTTAAGGTCTCTTTCACAGTATAAGCATTTTATTTGTATAAAATCTTTTGTCATTACATTTAAAACGGTCTTACTCCGATGATAATTTACAATTGAAATTGTTCGACTGTAAAACCCATCCACATATTATTTTATACATATACTATATTTGAATCACTAATTGGTCAGTAAAATTGCTCAAAGCCAATTCACTGCGTCATTCGTACAACAATTGGATATTAATGTAAACAAGTATTATGTTTTCGAGTATGACTTGGGCACGTGGCTCATTGATTACAAACAACAAAGAATTAAAGTTATACCGAATTTAAACTTTTATTTTAATTTCAGGCAATGGATTTGGTAAACGACACACTATTATGCCTTATAGGAAAGTAGAATAAAATATCAAATAACATTGCAATTGTAAGAAATATACAAGTTAATAATAATATGGTTATACTAACTATTAGGTACATATTATCTGATACATTTAACGTAACAAATATAATTTCAAATATAATCTTAAAATAATAAATGAATTTATAAAAAGTTATAAGTAAAAATAGTCGAATTTATAACCAAAGAATTATTAAAAATTATTTTATGATACACGAGATTGTTAAATTTTTTAGAATTTAGAGCTGAAGTAACAACCTAACAAATTAGTGCTATAATATTTTTATTTTATAAATTATAATTTTATTATAAAACTAGATGTACCAAATGGTATTTAAACTTAATAACATTTTAAAATAATTGATCATGACTTCAGACTATTTTAAGATAATACATTTATAAATATACATGTGTCCGCGTTCTCCAACTAATGTTGTACCCGACCTTACGAAGTGTCAGTGTTCCCCAATTTTAATTTTACCAGACCGTACAAAGTGATCTAAAACCTACATTTTTATTCAATTTTCGACTGACAATATTTTCATATTTAATATTTAAAATATTTTTAATTTTTGATGATTATCAAAATTTCATTTGTTAAATTACTGAGAAAATATTACAACAACATTTCCTTACAAGTATCACCTGAGTTTTATTTCTATTTCAAAAAATATAGAACTTTAGAAAACTTTTACTGTCCAAAATGTATCTTCTGAGAAAGTTAGTGTAAAAAAAATATTATTATAAAATAAATAGCTACATGACTTTTTTCAAAATATATACTGTTTAAAGTCAATATTTTATTTTATTTTTTGCTTATAATTACCATAGCTGTAGTATTGTTTATTAAAACTATTTTGAGTCTTAAAACAGAAATGTTATACATATTAAATATTTTAATAAAGATGTGTATAAGTATGAATATAAATTACCAAAAATGCATAGTTATATAGCATACAATATAATTCTATGACAAATGATTTTCTAGTTTAAATTTACTTAAGCGACTGTTTAAAGACAATTTAAAATATTTTTCAATTTTTCTCGAAGTTATATGAGTACAGTCCCTTCAAAATAGTTACAATTGTTAGTTTGTGACTTCTATATCATCATTTAATACAAATGTAATAACTATTAACGCAGTGTTTAAAATTGTTTGGTACTTTTTTTTTACATATTTAAAAAACCATATTTGTACTATACATTTCTCATTAGTCATATTAGAATTAGTGTTTTATAATATTTTATATTTTATATTTTATAATTAGTATTTTATAATAGCTATTGTATTGCAATATGAAATGGTATTAATTCAACGCGCTATTTAATAACGATTTAAAATTGAGTTCAATTAGTATTTTTAATTAATCCAAATATAAGTAGGTAGGAACCTACAGGCTACAATAATTATTTCCTTTTCGGTTATTTCGTCTTCTACATCAATTAAACGTAAATCGAAATAGTTCTATTGAGTATCAACGGTCATTTGATCCTTCGTATTCCGTTGGCAGATTGATAATAATTGGAGTGTGTTAATAGAATTAATGCTTAGAAAATACTATTACATTGAACATTACCTATATAACAACAGCCTATTGTTTTTTCTTTTCTCTTTCTTTGATTCTATTTTTTTTATTGTAAATTCTATTATTATTTCCAATAATTGTAGTTTAAATTAAATTCTCTTTTTCTAGCACAGACAATAAAAACTTATTCTGAGCAATAAAAATAAAATGTTTGGAGAACTCAAATGTTCAAATTTTAGTTATTGTTATCAAACTTCTTTACTAACCTTGTGAGTGGCTGCGTAAAACTAATTTATTACAGGTACCTATACAAACCATACATCTGTAGCATATGTTCTGATAATATCATTAAAGTTTTAAGAATATCAATGATTATAAACTATTTCACATTTTTTATAAAATATGACTTACATTATTCGTGACTATTATTAATAACTTTTAACATATATTATTATATTTTATACACACAATGACATTTTCAAATGCAATGTTGACACACTTAAATATTATAATAATATAAAATGATACATTTCAATACCTATTGAACACGTCTTCTCGTCTAGTAGAAACATATTGCAAATATATCTTTATTATTTTTAATTTACACACCTAACTCTCAGCTCACATGCATCTATGTTAATATATTGCATGTGTATTGCATATGGATAAATACTTATATTATTATTTCTGTACATATTCAAAATCATCACCACAATATTATTTTTAAAGTGTTAAATTAAATTATAATACCTACACATTATTTTTAAATGGAAATCATTTAAACGTATAATGAAAATGATTTTTCGTCATATTTTATAACTTGTAATTGATAAAGTTACAAAATGTTATTAAAAACATTGCAATATATTATTTACAACGATAAAAACTATGTTATGGAGTTTTTATATTAATGTTATTCATATCCACTTAATTTTAAAAATATTTTCAACTATAACAATATAAAAAATGATAAACAAATAATACATTGTTAATATTACGTATTTTTAAGCACAGTATTATGTTAATATTAATTATATTTAGCTCGTATTGAATAATGGTTTCCATTTGTGGTTAAACTAAAATAAGCCTATAAACTGAATTATTCAAAAATTCTCAAATTCTAGACTTATGACTTATGACTTACACTATAAAATACAACTTTGTAGTTGTTGTACCTACAGTACTTTTATAGTAATTTATAGTTGGAAATAACATTTTCAAAACTGTCAGCATTTGTATACAGGAATATTTAATCTCATAAAGTATTAAGAAATAATTTTAATATCAGAAACTGTATATTTTTCAATGCAAAATGTGACAGTGCTGGCAATGGTTATTTAAAATTTAAAATTTAAATTAAATAAATATATAATTTTATTTATTATAAAATATACAAAATTAACCCTTTTTAAAATAGTACATACATATTTATAATGGATATTTACAAGGACTAACATGAATATATTATAATAAATAAAATGAATATAATATTTTGAATATGTATCAAGGCAGCATCAAGTAAGCATAATTATTACAAATAAAAATAAATACGAACAATTTTAAAGAAGAAGCTACTCACTGAATACACATAAACTATGATATCAGTTATTTTATTTAATGAAGTTATAGATACATACGACTCAGGCCACTAGCATTGCATACGATTACATTACTATGCATTTATATTTTTACAATAATTTATTCAGTTAAAAATAATAATCATTATTAAATAGTCTTATCTTATAATATAAAGTTTAATATTTTTATTGATTTGAAGAACTCTATTGTGTTGCTTTAGTTTTTAGAATTTGGACATAGACTTGTTAATAAGATGGCTGATCATAACACTTAAGTTGGCTTGGAGGGTTCCTTTAAATTTGTATCGTATATAGATTTTAGATAATGAGATTGAGTGGGAGACTAGTATGTAGTAAGATATTTTTGCTTCTTTGTGTGTAAATTTGAACTTAAGATTAGAAATTTAACCAAAGGCTATGTTTCGGAATGTTTAAATTTTCATTTAGATCTGATTTTTTGGCATTAGTACCTTCTAGCTGGCAAATTGATACGAGTTGTATACAATATCACTGTAAAGTTTAAATAATCAAAAGCATTAATCACCAGTATGTATAATGTACGTCATAATACAATGCATAATATATTATATAGAAATAAAATAGTAACCACATTTTCATTTTCTTTCAAATATTAAACGTGTACAATGATATATCATTGAATTAAAATTTAACACATCCATTACAGTAATCCATGCGACATCACTGAATAGCAGAGTGGTACTCACTAATTGTCGGACTTTTTTATGTGTGGATACCATCTATACTGGATTTCATTTCTAATCATTCAAATATTTATGATCCATTTTAAATTATAAATAAATAATGGAAAACATATTCTTAGTTTGTACATCATAATAGTTAAAAGTTAATTTGAAAAATTCAATCTCAAATTCAATGCTTACTACAGCGCATTGAGTTCTTTTAATGTGAGAATTAAATTATAGTTTTAAAGTTGTACCCTAATGTATTTTTGTCTCTGTGAATACATTTGGGTAAGACTGTAAGAGAAATTCTCCAAAAGTTTCAATCACCAGTTAATACCTTTATAAATTGGAAATTGATTCTATTATTTAAATGGTACTTTTAAAACGTAATTCTATCTTATTTGTTACACCACAAGTGAAAATTACCTCAACTATTGAAATATTTTGAAAACATTTCTAAAATCGAAATATTATGACTTATCTCCAACAGACTCAAACCGGGTTGTTGTTTTTTTTTTTTGAGAAGATTAATTATTGATTTCACAATTAATATCACAGTACTCCACTATACATATCAACTGCAACAAGTATCAGATAAACCAAGTGAAACGAGTTAGACACAGACACTCACTGTAGTGTCCAAACAAGTTATTTTTTTATAGTTTTACATAGTAATTTTAAACTGAGAAATAATTCTAACCTAAGTTGCATGTAGCAATATTTAAAAAATCTTCAGTTTTACCCTCCATTATTTTGTGACGCACATTTAATATAAACGCTCAAATACTGGTAACTCGTTTTATCTTTCTTATTCAATTTGAAGTTTTTTGAAAATGTATTTAATATGATATCTCCAGAGCATTTTGATCACCGTCACATTGTTCGTGCGTACTTATAAAATTTGTGTCCCACCGTCGAAAGCTGATGGATTTATGGCGACAATAAGAAGTCTCTGTAGTGATTGTCATCGGAATGTAATAGTACCTTTTGACAAGGACACTGGTGTGTTGGCGGTGGGAGGAACCCTATTTTTATTAGATGCTATGCCATCGCTATTTTTCAACAATAAACCATCAAATCGGCGCATCCACTCCGTAGACAACTTCCTCTCACTCGATAAATTCTATTGGACTACTGCGCACTCCTCTTTTGGTTTTTCCCCTTTACAAATGTTTTTTTTTGCCGTCACTACACACACGAGTTGATTTACGGATTTCATTAGAGCCTCGTCAAACTGATTGTTCGTGTATAAACTGCTATTTGACAGTATCTGCGTAAGGATGTATACGAAGCGGTTTTCTTTTTAAGCGGAAAAAATGATACTCAGCGAAAATGACTCCAGTTTTTCCCGTCATTTATACCTAAGTATAAAACCGTTGAGTTTTGACATTTTACCTCTATTCAATATTTTATTTTTATGAGAGGCACACATAATATATATATATATATGTATCAAACTCCGTCAAACATTTATCTTATTATTGAATGGTTTGTTGAAATTATGCACTCTTGTGTATATTTATAGATTAACTCCAATAGGTATCACCTTACAACTTTATAAACCATATTAGATTCAATCTATAAGTACAGTCCTTGTGAAAAAACTGATCCCAGAAAAAAATATTTGTAGAAGACATCTGGTAACAATCAACCATAAAACATTTTAACTTGGAAAAATACCAATATTGTGCCATTCATAACACTCGTCGACGGCTCGTCTGATATGAATGTGTTGGAATTACAAACATTTTACTTTTTGCATTAAATATTAATATTACTGTCAAATGAATGAACATATTTTTTTTTCTATGAAAAATACAATTCACATAATCACATGAATTCCATAATACAGATGCTCGAAATTATGTAACTACCGTTTAAATACCTACCTAATTACTATTCATTCAAGAAATTTTGTAACAGTATATAAATATAAGAAATCAATATATATTTACTTTGTACAAAGGATGATTTATTTAACGCCAAAAATGTATTTCCCAAGCCAATTCTGTGACATAGAATTTTTATTCTATCTTAATTGGAAAATTTAATATTTTTTCTGTATGATACGACTTTTTATAACAATCCTTAAGTTCCCAAAAGTTTACTAACTAATTTTAAATCTACAACACTTAAAAACTTAACTTTATATAGAAAAAATCGTGTTAAAAATACTTTCGATTATATTACATTAACACAAATCTAAAAAATACAAATCGTTGTAAAATTAATATTGTTGGTATACTTTGTCAAACCAATGTCAACATTGCATACCTACCATTTATCTAAATGTCTTAAAAAATTAATTAAACAAGGTTTCTTATTGAATATTAAAATTGTTTGAACTTTTAAAGTAATAATAAATGTAATAATATTATTTTTCGTGTTGGTATTTTTAACTTTTGCCATAGTAGTTATTTTTACTAGGTATTACAGTTCTGTATTTTATGTTTAAAAGATAAAACGAAATTTTAAAATAATATTGTCTTGTACTTTTAATATGCACTCTAATACAAACAATAATATAAAAAGATATTTTAATTTCTACTTTTGATACTATATATATTTTATTATTTATATTTATTTTATATTGAATGCATACTGTAAATGACAAAAAAATAAATAATGAACAATTGATTAAGAAGGAAACTAAATATATGATGCCCACTACATTTTTTTTATAAATCATATACGACAATCAAAGTTGTATCAGCCTCCATTATAGTTAGCGTCGAACTATATACGTCAACTGCCAAGTATTACTAGATCTCGGAAAAATGACCACCGGGTCAAAATACTAAATTGGATTTACCCCACCCTGTAACAATATCTTGCCAAATGGAAATAAGTCAAATCTATAATTAAAAAATAAATTTTGTTTTTTGTTAGTATAATATTATATTTTTAGCTGATTTTAATACACGGGAAAATGTTGAATAATAACTAATAAATATGTAATATTAGTTTATAATAATTTATAACACCTATTGCATATTTTATTATTTTTTCATTAAAATTATGTTTTACTATTGTCATTTAAAATTCAAACCTAATTATCTGTTGTACATCAGTTGCAACTATCGCACAATATTATATTAAAATTTAACAACTTAGAAAAATAAATACGTTCACATAAATATTTCATATAATTCAAATTATTTTCAATATACAATTTAAAATGTAAAGAACTAAAATTAAAAAAGGATTTTATACCAAAAAAAAAAAAAATCAAATGATATGATATGAATAACTTATTTAAACCTAACAATACATTTCATCTATTATTATGGACTATGCCTATACCCATCAGTTAAATTAAGTTTCTGTAACTATTAACGATTTTTGTAGGTATTATCCTTACCTATTATATATTTATCAAGATTAACTCAAATCTCTTTCGTTAAACTATCAGCGATAAAGTAATAACTATTATAAGGAGTAATTTATTCATCAAGCATATCAACCCCATTCTATCCTTTGGTACATAATACATTTATTTGAATTATAGATTTTGAAATTATAAGTTTAATTATTATGCCTTATTTTCATTTAGGTAGGTACATAATTTGTTTTACACAATTTAAGGAGTGCCCTGAATTTTTTCATTATTTTCAAATGAGAACCACATCATTCTAGATTTTAGCAGAGCAATAAATGTACTTGATGAACACGTATTGGTATTACAACGGTGTGTTTAATTCAAAGAATCTAATGTTTAAAACAACCCAAAAACCAAAAAAAAAAAAAAGGGAAAAATAAGGAAAAAACAAAAATGTTTGAGCAAAATCCATTTAGTCATTATTTTTTTTATATTTAAAAAATAAATAACTGTATAGAGAATTTGCATGTTACATTAGGCTTTACTGAAAAATCACATTAGCATTGACTAGGTGTGGTATAATTTTCAACATATTTCAACTTTTTTGTGTTTTTAATAGATATCTATTTGCAATTTGGGACTTTTTAGTAACGACATTCTTTTTATTCATGTATGACTAAATTTTTGTCTGTGCTTAAAATAACCTTGAAATTCAAGTACGAATATCGTCGTTAATTATTAGACATTATACTGTAAATACAAAATATAAAAATACAAAGTCGAAGTTCTAATAATTCAAAGTTAAAATGTTTACAAAATTTGTCAAAATCATAAACATTTTCAAATTATTTTGTAGTTTAGAATTAATAACATTTTTAATTTTTATCATCAAAGGTTTGGGAATTTGATAGAAGATCCTCATAAATTTAATTACTGGGAATAAAAATAAACAATTTTAGCTTGAATCCATATCAATTTGAGTGACTCATGTTCAAATTGTGTTGTCTTTAGATATTCAAACAATTTATTCTCTATATCGATGTTTGTTATTTTGTTACAAAATATTTATTGTAGAAACTTGAAACATTTCACTGTTTCTACTGTTATTTAAATTACCATTTTTTGTATTCAATGAAGTTTTCAAAATATATTTATTCATTTTAAGCTATTACCTATGTATGCTACGAATCTATAATCCCATCGATCTGTGATAAGTCAGAAGTGGATATGGACTCAATAGTAAATAGGTACCAATAATATAAAAATAATTATCTTCATACTATTATAATAGTTAATCATATAATAAGTACAATATTTTTAGCATAAATAGATTTAAACTTTAGTATTACTGACGGTAAAAAAATTACTTTAAAAGCAATATAAATATAAACTATATATAATATATACTGACAGACCGTCTCCGCTGAGAATTGATTTTCGTATGCAATGATTTAACACATTCATTACAGTGATCTTCCTACTCATTGACGAGGTACATAAGACATCTACTAAGCTGTAGAGTAACTCGACCGCTTTTTACTGTAAATTGTTAAGCAGACGATTGTCTTGAAAATGTTAATGCGCCTAAAATTAAATTAAAACAATTATTTATTGAAACGTATGTTCTAAGGACAATAGTATCTCCGCAAAATAATCATTAAATGGCATAACCGCATAACAAATCTAAATTATTCAAGATAGTATGGTGTTATCTATTTTTATTTAAGAATATATAAAATATCAATATTTGAATGAATGTATTATAAAAAAAAATTTGGAGGTGGATATGGTTGATGAATCAGCTTGTAAATAACCAAATTTAACACATTTCATCTCATTATATCTTTGACAAAAAAAATGTTTAAGGGGGGACGAGGTGACCGAGTGGTCTGACTCTTCCGCTGCGACGCAGCCGGTCGCGGTTCGATCCTCGGCCACCGGGCGGCATTTTTCTCCGGACAAGTCGCGGTGACCGGAGAGCAAGTGCTGCCATCCCCCACCCCCGGGGCATGGCAGAAACCTACGGGTGCCCCATTCGAAATTCTGCCAAAACAAACACACACGTGTTCCCCCTACCGTTCCAAAAACCTACAAACCATCAATACAAAAACCTACAGTACCTACTAATAGCTAATGGTCACAGTTGCCGGGCTCAGGATCAATTAAAAAAAAAAAAAAATGTTTAAATTATTTCTTAATATCTAAAAAGGAATTGAGCATTAATAACAATTTTTTTCAACGTAGCTGAAATTAATGTTATAGGTTATAAAAAAATGATTCAACTAATATAGAGTCTAATATGTGGGTTTATTAAAAATATTTTTTAATTTATATTTTATAATATTTGTTCACCTTTAATAATACATTGTTGCGTTCAATTTAACTTTCATTATAACTATAATCGTTAATTCACTATAATTTTAATTCAATTTTTTTTAAATCAATTATTAGTAAGGTAATACAAGTATCCTATTTCAAATTAAAATAGTACGTATAATGTAAGTAGACTTACTAATACTACTATACGATAAAAATGTCTATTTATTTCACTTTGAAAACTTTTTTAACAAATTCGTCAAATTAATAAAAACAAAATTTACAGTTCATTTAAATCAAACTTTAAATTTTACAATGGCGACATAAATATAAATAATTCTTAAAAATGAGTGAATTTTGTATAACCGGATGGGACTCCGATATTTATAGACATAATTTATTAACTCCAAACTAACCAGTACTTCCAAAATCTATTCAAATAATATTCTAACAAACTATATAGTATATATTATGTTTGGCAATATATAGATACGTTTAAAATTTGGTATATTCTATACTCTGTAAATCGATAGTTATTATTACAATAATATTGTAAAATGAACTAAGTAACATTGCAAAATTATTTATAAACTCATTTGAATATGCTAACTATTCCATTAATAATAAACTATATATTATACCGAAATACAAATTCAAGTAAACAATGCTATATGAATTTTGTTATTAAAAGGAAATTTCTCGACGCAGATACCATACATACAATACATTTATGTGGTGGTCAGTTCACGTTTGAAACATTTATTGTACTAACATAAAATAATATTATAAAAATTAATATATACTACTTATAAATGTTAACTGAGTTGGCCCATAATAAATTTAAAGTATTACATTTTTTTTTTCTATGCAACTCAATATGAATATAATTGTGTAAATAATTTAAAGATTAAAATGCGTACCTAGGTTCATATTATTATAAGAGTAAATAAATAATTGGTAAAAGTCTCAAATCCACGTTACAGGTTTGATCAAAAACACTTTTTAAACGTGATGATTAATCGTTTTTTTTTTTTTCAAAAGACATGATACAGCAGCTAACTAGTATATATGTATACCTACGTGGGTATATTGCAGAAGTGACCTATCTGAGACACATTATACTGACAATAAAAGGCGGTAATTGCATAGTCAAATAAAAACGACACAAATTAATTTATAATAATTGTAAACGAAATCATAAAACAACTTTAAAATAGGTAAGCCTAAAAATCTAAAATCATAATCAAAACATCTGTTTGAAAAAAAAATAATCAACCATTTAATTAAGAATTGATTACTCGAATGAATTAAATCCATGAAAACTGCATATCATACGCACTTCAATAACATATTACACAGTCACTCAATCATATTATTATAATATATGTATAAATTGCACAGTAGCTAGCCTCTTTGAACTCCTAAGTTATATAAATTATGCCTATCCAAATAGTAAAAATGAGCTTTTTTTATTACGATATAATGACCAACATTCAACCAAAGGGTATTATCATTTACATAAGAATAGACGCCCTCTCATCTTTAGATAATGTTCAGAGAACTTAACTCGGGCTACATAAATAGGGTGAATTCAGAAATAATGTTACAATATTCTGCCAGTAAAATATAATTTTTATATCAGTATTTTATACCACCGGATGTAAAAGGGTTGTCTTTTTGTAGATGTATTAAGTCGTGTATTATTCATATCTATAAACCAGCTTATATATTTTATTACAAAACGCTAATAACTATAAGCATTCTTCCGATGAATGCATATTAAATACCGTGGTTATACATTTGAACAAACAGTACAAACATCACGGAACTGTTCTTAATAATTTTATAATTGTGTATTATTTTTGAAAGTGATGTGAGTACTAAACACCGTAATATTTGAATGAAAAAGTGAGCAAGTAGGTAACCATTCTGGTGTACTATAAAAGCAGAGTGTGACTCATAACTGTATTGGTCAATGTAATAGGCCATAATGATTATAATGGATATCATTGCGTAAGAAAAACGATTCTAAACGGAGCCGATCTGTCTGCCTGTATTATCATTAAGTATGTTTTAGTGAAAGAATATACTGCCGTTTCTCGTTGCAGTAATAATTTATTTTACAAGTTGTATAACGGTTGGCGTTATTATAGTACGAGTATATATAGGGAATAATCTAAATATTTTTAAAATGTCAATAATATGTCTAGGAAAAATTTTCAAGTCCCAACGAATAAAATATTTGAATTACAGCAAAGTAACTAAAATCATTATTCTTTGTTTAAGTATAAAAAAAAAATTATGATTATATATTTGTTGGGTTTCTGCAGTAAGAAGTACTTTTGGTGAACCTTGTATGATTTTAATAAAGTGATGACAATAGTCATCACATCAGCTCATAACCTATACTATATTATAATTTTCAATTATACTTTAAACATGTGAATTAAACCTAACAGTCTAAAAGTCTTGCACTTTATTACACCTTGTTTCAATTACCAAGCCTTAGCTATAAAAATTAAACGTTTTATCCATTTCAAGATTCAAAATAATTCACAAATTGTCATGTGTGTAGTGAATTTTGATAACATTTTAACTTCAATAAAATAAACCATTCCTATGTACTTTTTAAAATGCAAAAAACCAACTTATGCGAAATCTTTAAATAAATATTCAAACTTTTTGACTGATTCTACATTTTGATCACCACTTTAAAAAAATCTAAAAAATCTTAAAATATAAAATGCTTATAAATGGCTTAAATATAGTTTAAGTATTTCAAAAATGTTATTAAGTATAGAAAATGATAATTTTAGTAACAGTTAAATGTTTCTAGTCTCTACGATTACAATCGGTATCATCTGAATACATTAACCATACTAAAATCGTTTAATGAGAAATCTATATAATATTATGTATGAATATTCAAGTTTCATCGAAACTAAATCTTCATACGCTCAAGAAAATATTTGTAGATTCACAATCAATTTTTTATTAAATTCTTGTAATAAATACTTATATAAAACCTAATATTACATTTTAAGACCTCAAGTATCAATATACAATATTAAACATTTTATAAATTTTAAATTACAAAAAAGTTTGGCAATTTTCATAATATACTAACCTATATGATGAATATTGTAAAATTTATAATTTCAAAAGTTCAAAAGCTCGTTCAAAATTATTGTAGGTTTACACTCAACTTTTTTTTTTAATTTCCAGCTTACAAAACATATAAGGAATATTGTAAATCGTATTTTACATTTTTAAGCAGTTTGAAGATGATGCATAATTTTTCTATTGATATTTATAGAAAATATCATAAATTTCAAATTTCCTTAATTTATAAATTGCTCAAAAAAATCAATACATTATGAACATTTTACCATGTACATAAAATACTAATATAAATATCCGATGGAGTATCTACAATTATTAATTTTTAATTACAACAATATAAGAAAACTTATTACTTTTAGCACCTTGAAGTAAGTAAATTTACTTTCCAACCAGTCATTATATTGGAAGTTAACGATTGTAGCATTTTTACTTTTCCAAAAGATGATAAGGGAATTACAAAAGCTTAAAAAATCTAAATAAAAACCCAAATCATTGTGAAATGAATACATTCATATTTTTACTCAGAATCTAAAATAATTTATTCAATACAATTCTAAGTAAGTCAGAACAGAACTATAGTTTTCATTTTTATCAAAATGTAAGTTTAGATTTTAGAATGATGTAAACTCAAGTGATAACTACTTATATACCTTTTTTGTACCTATATATTTACTGAAATTAAAAAATACCAAAAACCAAAAACCATGTACAATAATTGGTTGTTCTAAAAATGAGTAATAAAAATGAGTGTACATTTTAAATTATAACACATACGCGTATGTTAATTATTTTTGGTCATTAGTTTATAAAATATAAGACATTCTACTTCGATTACAAATAGCAATCAAGAAAACTCATTAAACATAAATAAACTACAAAAATATTTAAACAACCTTTTTTGGTGAAGTACAAAATTTAAATTGTGTATAAAAACTTAGTTTCTTTAGCTGACCGTAGGCAAAGCATAGGCAAGCCGCTAACTTAACGTCTCTTCGAAATTCACTCAATTGCACAAATGTGAAATTGACTCCCCTACTTTACTACCCCAACTTACAACTCTTATATTTCCAACCTCACCCCAAGGTCTGACTATGTAAACAACCAACTATATCGTCGCTGCATGCAAATAACAAACTTGGACCACACCTTCTCCTTTTTATATTCGTGTTCTAATCTTTTACTACTCGTTTGTAAATTATTTGTAAATTGTTTAGTATATTTAATTTAAACTACTATTTAAACATGTGTTTACTCTTGCTATAATGTTACTTTTTACATTTTTTTCCAAATATCCATATGGCGTGTAATAAATTAATAAATCACGAGAGTGTGTAATTAGATACAAGACGCGTAATATACATTTTAAGTTTAAATTTATAGATCTAATAATTTGTACGAATAATTGTTATTCGTAAATCTTCGATTGTTCATTTTTCGCAAACTAATAAATACACGTTGTATGTTTAACATTGATATTAATGATGAAATTAATTTTTATTTCGTCATGGCTGATATATATATGGCGATGTATCAATATGATGAGTGACGACTGCACATGATGAGTAGTAAGTCTGTACTCTGTGCGTAGTAATAACTGTTAAGAGGACGCAGAGCTCGCATTTGCAGTCTCCGTATTTGAAGTTACTAGAGTAACATAGAATATTAATTACATTTAGAATTCAGCTCACGTTTATTAGCTTCGTTATTTTAAGAATTAGAACTAATCGACCTGTTGACCTGTTATGAAACTTAATTTTAAGAACAATATCTGTATGGTGCTCACGATGGTTAAATTTTTTAGCGAATTTTGTGTATTTAAAATAGCGCAATTTAAAAATGATCATAGCTAGATTAAAAACTCAACTGTCTTAAAAAATCCACATACAAACACAAATAATGTTTTTACCATTCAATTCCATAATGGGTTGATGCACTCTAAACTCACTTATAAGTTACAAAAAAAAATTATTGTGTTTACATTTCATTACAAAATGGTTACAAAATGTAGTGAAAGTTTCGTACAAAAATTCAGAATTTGAAGGTACTGGCGTGACGTAGGTACCTCATTTTAATTTATAATTTGTGTAATTAAAACTAAGTTATAATATAATAAATTGTCTTAATTTATTCATAAATAGATTCTTTGAAATTTATATTTTAAGTAAGACTATTAAATATGTTTATAGGATAACGATATTTAAGTTTAGTTAATGAATTATCTTTAATTACTTTCCTCCCGGTTGAATAATTTTTAAAACAATAATTAATTACCAAATTTAAATAATACCCTATTTACAAATATTTTTGATTATACCTATATTGTTAAATATAATATTATAAAAAAACTAAATGTACATTCACTCAGGTAACAAGTTTGAATAAAAAAAAATGTCTTACAGTCCGTAACTGTTTTTGATTGTCGATTATTAATTAATGATGAACTTAATATATTGTTATACAGTATATTTTAGGTGCATATTGCCTATATACGTACCTACATATTATATCCAAATGTTTAAAAGTTGATTGATTCATCTCAGCTTTAGCTCACTTCAACATAGCTGTAAAATAGTGGACTAGACATTTAGACGGATACTACTGATTTAAATTTAATAGTTATCATCAGAAATGGAAAACAATTCTGAGAAGGTCCCAGTGTAGTGTACGCATGCAGTTTTTGTATGATCATTGATACGGATATTACATTATGCCATTATGGACATTATGGTACTTACCTATATTATTAATTATCATTAATAATTAAAACATTTTTAAATAGTAAATACCAATTTTTAATTATTTGTATTTATTGACTGTATTTCTATTTTTCCATACATTTTTATTTATTTCCTATTTATTGTTTAAAATGAGTAAAATCTGCTGTGTTGTTAACTGTAGTAATACTTATAAAAACACTACAAATGTTAAGTTTTATAATTTTCCAAACAAGCCTTACCAGAGTGAATTAAAGAAGCAATGGATTTATGCAGTTAAACGTTTAGAGTAAGCTAAATAAAAGCATAATATATTTAATTTGTTTGTGGATAATGTATTAAAATTGAACTCTGTAAATCTGCTTTTAGCAATAATGGTCAATTGTGGTATCCTAGGCCTCATTCTGTTATCTGCAGTGAACATTTTGTTGGTAATAAACGCTCAAATGACTCAAATAGCCCTTCATACATACCATCATTGTTTCCTGAAGTGTACAAAAAGAAACAAGTTAATATTAAACAGCTGAGTGATAGGTATATACGAACATCAAACCGTCAAGACAAAAAGTTAAAAATGATGATAAATGATGTCAAGTCTTCAGAAGTAGAAATCATAGAACCACTTCAGTGTGAAAGCTCGAATTGTGTCTCTAATGTGGGAATTCAAGTTATGTTTGATTTTAACAATGCAAATCCATTTAAATTTGAATGCGAATTTAATAAATTGAATAATGATGTTGGAACTCTAGCAAATATCCCATTATCAAATAATATTTCTAAAATTTCTAATACTAAAGACATTGCTTGTGGTCCAGATGTATCTTGTTTAAACATGAATTCTTTTTTAGGATATCATTCTATAACTAACGAGTCACAATTAAAAGACTTAACCAGTACTACATTTAAAGTTTTTAACTTGCTACTTTCATTTATCTCTGATTCTTGTTATAGTGCTGTGAGTAAAGAAAATAGATTAATGATTTTTCTCATCAAAATTAAATTGGGTATATCATATTCAGCCATTGGAGTATTATTTTATTTAATATTAATCGTACGACTGTGTCAAGAATATTTTATTCGGTTCTAAATTCTTTAGTTAGCAAAACAAAACATTTTATCTTTTGGCCCAACAAAAAATCAATTTTAGATACTTTACCAAGAGCATTTAAGCAAAATTATCCTAACTGCCGCTGTATTATTGATTGCACAGAGATAAAAACTGAGCAACCAAGTACAGTTGAGCAAAGAGTTAACATGTATTCAAGATATAAAAGTGCTTACACAGTAAAAACTCTAGTAGCAATTACTCCTAGTGGTTTAATTTCATTTTTATCAAAATGTTATGGGGGTAGAGCAAGTGACACATTTATCACCAATGACTGTGGTTTTTTATCAAAACTTGAAAAAGGTGATGAAGTTTTGGCAGATAAAGGTTTTCCAGGTATTAAGGTCTCTTGTGAAAATAAAAACAGTATTTTAATAATGCCTCCTTTTCTTCATAATGGGAGATTTAGTGAAAATGAAGTAGTTGAAACATACAATATTGCTAGTGTGAGAATCCACATTGAAAGAGTTTTTGCCAAATTAAAAACTTTGGGAATTTTAAATAAAATAACTATAGATTTGTTACCCCATGTAGATGATATTATGCATATATGTTGTGTGTTAATTAATTTACAAAACCCTATAATTAAAGATTAACAATGTAACATTTATTTTTAAATCATATAATTATAATATAATTAATAATATAATTGTGTATATATTGTGTATTATAAATGTTAATATAATTAACAAATTCTTTAAAACTATTACAATGTAAAATATTATTATTAATATTAATAACTATGTAACACAACAACAAGTGTATCTTATTTATTTAATATTAAATGTTCAACAGGTAAAATAGGTTTTATAAATCAACGAACAACTTAATAAAATCTTTATTCAAGCAAACATCTTGGTAAGAAAAAATGAAAATAAAAATATTCCAGTCTTTTTAAAATGGTTTGTAAAAATAAAATATTCTTCTCAATTGTAATCACTAGTGGGTCTATCTTATTGTACACCAATAAATCACAATGACTTATACCAGTGCAATACATTAAAATTTGGCACTGAGTATAATATTGATGTGTTGTTTTTAAAAAAAATTTATTATTCTTATATTCTAAGTAAGGCAAATTACATTTTTTTTGTTTTAGATCAAATATAGGTTTATTTTGGCATGATATTGGACATTTAACTTCTAAAATTTTTATAGGAACTTTGTTTTCAATAACAAGACCATCAGGACTTGCACAAAGCCATGGTCTTTGTGAATGAACAATTACTCCACACTTCAGAATAATTATATTATTAAACATTTTGCTATAAAACATGATTGCTTCACTTTCATACTTGTTACCATAAGACACATTAATTTTTCCCTGATAACCCAATTCTTTTTCTGTTAGTAAAGTCTCAGCTAACCTTTCTTGATTTTCAACCGATAAATTTTTGCAAGTTTTTATCTTATGCGCTTTAACACTAGCTGAGATTCTATTCTTTCGAACTTCTTTCCATTTGCTACTCTCAGACTGCATTTTAGTCTCGTTAAATATGTTTATAATTTGTTTTAAATCAACTACAATATTATTCATATAAAATTTATTTTCATTTAAATTTAATGGAAAGTAAGAACCTATCATTGGTGGTAAGGCAATATCATATGCATTTTGTTTGGTGAGAATAAAGTTTAAAAAATCAATGTCTACTGACTTTTCCACCTCGTTTAACAAATCTAATAAACATCTCTGACACTCAATATCAGCCTCACTTTGTATTTCTTTTTCAATCATTTTACTGAGAATACAAGGAATTTCTAATATTTTACATTCATTCACAAGTGCCTTATGACTAATAGTTCTGTTAGTTGTATTACATTCAGATTTAGAATAATTTTGTTTCTTTTTAGGATATAGATATTCGATGGTTCTGCCTTTTTTGTACTTGGCTTCACCTGATTTTGAAGGTTTTCCCCATTCTTGTTCTACATTTGTTTTTGAATTACTCTCTTCATTATTTATATAATAAAAAAGTGCAGCAATGTGCTTACACTTATTCCCAGCTCCAGCAGGACATTCGCAAAAACAATGAGTTACATTCCTAAAGGGATCTATTTATAAATACAATTTAAGAATTAGACTAGTTACTTTTTTACATTTGATTTTTGTACCTACTTCAAATGTAACTTTATAAGGTGGCAGAGTGACTGATGTCTGCCTAATAACATAACCGTTGATGGTACCATATCCATTTGGCTGCTGTACTTCAGATACTGTGTGCACATGACCACTTTCGAACAACTTAACGCCTTTATTATTTTTAAATTCACAGTTATATGTAATGGTTCTAAAGCCACAGTTAAAGATGATATCTGGTTGAATCATTATGTAGTAGAAATTTCAAATCTATTATAGTACCTATGTGTGTAGTGTGTAATATAATATTTTCAGGTAAGTAGGTACTATGTGTATAACAGTATAACAGTAAACAGTAGATACAATTACAAACAAACTTAACAAACTGAATTAATAAAATATAAATATTAAATAGTCCAATAATTTATAAACCACTTATAATCACCCATTGATATATTTCATAGTGACAGTGACTAGTGATTATGAAAAACAACAAAAATAAATATAAGTTTTTAATAATAATTAATATAAATAACCATGGTAAATTATTTAATTATCATACAAAAGTTGCGTGCATTCACCACTACGGTGCGCTGTTTTCCAGCGGCTGCACGGTGTCTATANTGGTAATAAACGCTCAAATGACTCAAATAGCCCTTCATACATACCATCATTGTTTCCTGAAGTGTACAAAAAGAAACAAGTTAATATTAAACAGCTGAGTGATAGGTATATACGAACATCAAACCGTCAAGACAAAAAGTTAAAAATGATGATAAATGATGTCAAGTCTTCAGAAGTAGAAATCATAGAACCACTTCAGTGTGAAAGCTCGAATTGTGTCTCTAATGTGGGAATTCAAGTTATGTTTGATTTTAAAAATGCAAATCCATTTAAATTTGAATGCGAATTTAATAAATTGAATAATGATGTTGGAACTCAAGCAAATATCCCATTATCAAATAATATTTCTAAAATTTCTAATACTAAAGACATTGCTTGTGGTCCAGATGTATCTTGTTTAAACATGAATTCTTTTTTAGGATATCATTCTATAACTAACGAGTCACAATTAAAAGACTTAACCAGTACTACATTTAAAGTTTTTAACTTGCTACTTTCATTTATCTCTGATTCTTGTTATAGTGCTGTGAGTAAAGAAAATAGATTAATGATTTTTCTCATCAAAATTAAATTGGGTATATCATATTCAGCCATTGGAGTATTATTTTATTTAATATTAATCGTACGACTGTGTCAAGAATATTTTATTCGGTTCTAAATTCTTTAGTTAGCAAAACAAAACATTTTATCTTTTGGCCCAACAAAAAATCAATTTTAGATACTTTACCAAGAGCATTTAAGCAAAATTATCCTAACTGCCGCTGTATTATTGATTGCACAGAGATAAAAACTGAGCAACCAAGTACAGTTGAGCAAAGAGTTAACATGTATTCAAGATATAAAAGTGCTTACACAGTAAAAACTCTAGTAGCAATTACTCCTAGTGGTTTAATTTCATTTTTATCAAAATGTTATGGGGGTAGAGCAAGTGACACATTTATCACCAATGACTGTGGTTTTTTATCAAAACTTGAAAAAGGTGATGAAGTTTTGGCAGATAAAGGTTTTCCAGGTATTAAGGTCTCTTGTGAAAATAAAAACAGTATTTTAATAATGCCTCCTTTTCTTCATAATGGGAGATTTAGTGAAAATGAAGTAGTTGAAACATACAATATTGCTAGTGTGAGAATCCACATTGAAAGAGTTTTTGCCAAATTAAAAACTTTGGGAATTTTAAATAAAATAACTATAGATTTGTTACCCCATGTAGATGATATTATGCATATATGTTGTGTGTTAATTAATTTACAAAACCCTATAATTAAAGATTAACAATGTAACATTTATTTTTAAATCATATAATTATAATATAATTAATAATATAATTGTGTATATATTGTGTATTATAAATGTTAATATAATTAACAAATTCTTTAAAACTATTACAATGTAAAATATTATTATTAATATTAATAACTATGTAACACAACAACAAGTGTATCTTATTTATTTAATATTAAATGTTCAACAGGTAAAATAGGTTTTATAAATCAACGAACAACTTAATAAAATCTTTATTCAAGCAAACATCTTGGTAAGAAAAAATGAAAATAAAAATATTCCAGTCTTTTTAAAATGGTTTGTAAAAATAAAATATTCTTCTCAATTGTAATCACTAGTGGGTCTATCTTATTGTACACCAATAAATCACAATGACTTATACCAGTGCAATACATTAAAATTTGGCACTGAGTATAATATTGATGTGTTGTTTTTAAAAAAAATTTATTATTCTTATATTCTAAGTAAGGCAAATTACATTTTTTTTGTTTTAGATCAAATATAGGTTTATTTTGGCATGATATTGGACATTTAACTTCTAAAATTTTTATAGGAACTTTGTTTTCAATAACAAGACCATCAGGACTTGCACAAAGCCATGGTCTTTGTGAATGAACAATTACTCCACACTTCAGAATAATTATATTATTAAACATTTTGCTATAAAACATGATTGCTTCACTTTCATACTTGTTACCATAAGACACATTAATTTTTCCCTGATAACCCAATTCTTTTTCTGTTAGTAAAGTCTCAGCTAACCTTTCTTGATTTTCAACCGATAAATTTTTGCAAGTTTTTATCTTATGCGCTTTAACACTAGCTGAGATTCTATTCTTTCGAACTTCTTTCCATTTGCTACTCTCAGACTGCATTTTAGTCTCGTTAAATATGTTTATAATTTGTTTTAAATCAACTACAATATTATTCATATAAAATTTATTTTCATTTAAATTTAATGGAAAGTAAGAACCTATCATTGGTGGTAAGGCAATATCATATGCATTTTGTTTGGTGAGAATAAAGTTTAAAAAATCAATGTCTACTGACTTTTCCACCTCGTTTAACAAATCTAATAAACATCTCTGACACTCAATATCAGCCTCACTTTGTATTTCTTTTTCAATCATTTTACTGAGAATACAAGGAATTTCTAATATTTTACATTCATTCACAAGTGCCTTATGACTAATAGTTCTGTTAGTTGTATTACATTCAGATTTAGAATAATTTTGTTTCTTTTTAGGATATAGATATTCGATGGTTCTGCCTTTTTTGTACTTGGCTTCACCTGATTTTGAAGGTTTTCCCCATTCTTGTTCTACATTTGTTTTTGAATTACTCTCTTCATTATTTATATAATAAAAAAGTGCAGCAATGTGCTTACACTTATTCCCAGCTCCAGCAGGACATTCGCAAAAACAATGAGTTACATTCCTAAAGGGATCTATTTATAAATACAATTTAAGAATTAGACTAGTTACTTTTTTACATTTGATTTTTGTACCTACTTCAAATGTAACTTTATAAGGTGGCAGAGTGACTGATGTCTGCCTAATAACATAACCGTTGATGGTACCATATCCATTTGGCTGCTGTACTTCAGATACTGTGTGCACATGACCACTTTCGAACAACTTAACGCCTTTATTATTTTTAAATTCACAGTTATATGTAATGGTTCTAAAGCCACAGTTAAAGATGATATCTGGTTGAATCATTATGTAGTAGAAATTTCAAATCTATTATAGTACCTATGTGTGTAGTGTGTAATATAATATTTTCAGGTAAGTAGGTACTATGTGTATAACAGTATAACAGTAAACAGTAGATACAATTACAAACAAACTTAACAAACTGAATTAATAAAATATAAATATTAAATAGTCCAATAATTTATAAACCACTTATAATCACCCATTGATATATTTCATAGTGACAGTGACTAGTGATTATGAAAAACAACAAAAATAAATATAAGTTTTTAATAATAATTAATATAAATAACCATGGTAAATTATTTAATTATCATACAAAAGTTGCGTGCATTCACCACTACGGTGCGCTGTTTTCCAGCGGCTGCACGGTGTCTATAATGCAATATTATATCGACTATCGAATAATTATTGATTCTGTGTCAATTTTTTTTTTAATTTAAGAAGAATTCATTCATTATTTCATCCCAAAGAAGAGTTTAAAATTAAGACTGGCAACAATATTCGTTTTGATCGAAGGCTGTTTAAACACTACTCTTAGGTTTTCTCAGATATTTAATAGTAATATAATTTTTGTAATTATTGCTTTTCTTGAACTTACCTACACAATTATTTAGTAATTATTAAAATATTATTTAATTTAAATAATTGATTTTTAATTATTTATTGAACTATAAATTTGAAGTTTTTGCAAGTACAAAACATATTGTATATAAATTGATATTGTAAAATATCTAAGTAGGTACCTATACTAGGTAGTACAGATAAAAAACTACATCTTCAAAGTTAAATCTAAGTGAAATAAATCGTATGTTGAATGTCAAATCAATAGTTACTTACTATAGATAATTATTGACTAGGTATATAAAATGGTAAAATACAATATCTCTCTTCATTGTAGGAGCAACGTATAGCTCGTTCGCTTGATTATGAATCTAAAACAGAATAAGACATTTAGGACTTAAGTTTAACGTGTAGATAAATTATTACTGATTTACATTAGATATATATTACTAATTAGTATAAGCTAACTGAGTTGTAATTTATGTAATGGATTAAATAAAACTTACAGAAATACATATTTTTTCATCAATGTGCAAAATAAAAAATATAATTCCTATAATAATGGTAACATAAACATATTAATCTAATATTATGTATTTTGTATGTAGGTACCTATTATATGGACAAGCATAATATTTTATGATAATAGAATTAATTAATTATATATTTATAATAGGTTGGTAATATATTTTTATAATAATATGTTTATATAAATAATTAAAAATAAATGTATATATAAGAACATTGTTTCATAGTAATTGTACAATATTTAATTTAAAATACTGCATAATATTTTGTTATCGTACACTATAAATGAATTTTTAAATGAACTAAATACTTATAACTTACTTATAACTTTTACATACAAAAACTTCGATAACAAATAAATATATAAGTTCTAAATAACGTATTATTCGTAAATGAAAATGATCATAATATTATTATAATATTATTTAATCTACTAAAATAATAGTACATTCACCACTATACTATGCATATTGTTTAGTAATATTTTATTATTTTATATCAAATTCAAAAACGTTAATTATATTCATGTGTATAGTACAATAATCATAAGGGATATTTACGATAGCAATACAACAAATATTTTATAAAAACATCTTTAACTTTGATCTATTTCCCGTCTATTATCCTATAATTAATAATTGTTTCAGGACAAATGTGATTATACAACTCACTTACATCAATGCGTTATTATTTTCGACATGAGTAATATAACATCTCTGCACAGTAATAACAAAACCGTGCGCCTCAATTCACGTCAGTTTCTCCTTGGCACTAAATCACCGAACCTAAACGGATCTACCACCTTCGCCTAACTGGCCAATTCACTACGGAGTTAAAAACAAAATAATTCTGCTCACCCAATCGCTTCGTCGTACTAGTGTACCCATCTGAACTCGACTCCTCGTGAAATGTAGGTATTCTATAAACAAGATGAATCTATAATAATAATATTTATTTCAATTTAATTTCACAAATATACAAAGAAAATATAACACTAGGAAAGTTTGAAATGATGATGACTCCAAAAGCAAAGCTTGTGAAGGAGACACAGAGTTCTATAATTAAGTACATAATTGTCAAAAATTATAACTAAAACCTGTTTAAACATAAGAGTGTGCAGTATGTTTAAGTAAAAAAGCTAAAAAAGAGATAAAGAAAAGAACATAGCATAGCATAACATAGAACATAACATAACAAGTAAATAAACTATTATATAATGAAAAAAAAAAAAAAATACTAATTTTAAATACATAATAATATTGTATCCTATATATATTTTAAATTTACGATACAGATTTAGATTTTAATCTTAGCAATAATATATTTTTTATAACTATTAAAACTATTATAGTTGCTGATGTTAATACCTAATCTATTACAAATTTCGATGCTAATATTAAAAGGGTCTCTTTTACCAAATTCTGTTTTACAATTTCTTAGTTTAAAAACATTATTTTCAACTTGACGAGTATGATAATTATGTGTAAAAGAAACTGCACTACGCCTCATGCCCTCATATGATATAAATTTAGAAAAATTTCCTTAGCATGTAGTTGTTTTAGCGTTTTTAGGTTATAATTTTTAAAAAGTATGTTAGTACTTGTTCTATGAGGTTTATTAAATGAAATTCTTATCAAGGAATTTATTGTAGTTTCTAATATTTTTAAATGTACTTCATATGCACCACCCCACTCAGATATTCCATAAGAATAAACAGATTGAGCTAGGGGACATAAAACCATACGCATTGTGCTTGGTAATAAGAATCTACTAAGTACTTTGAATTTACTTTACATACATCTTACTTTTTTAATTAATTCATTAATGTGCAAGTTCCACTTTAAGAATCTATCAAAAACTATTCCAAGGTGCTTAACTGAATCAGCGGATTTTAAAGAGGTACAGTTACAGGTAGTATTAATAGTTAGACAGCCTATACAATTTGAATCATGTATTTTGATACAATCATAAACGTTAAACATATTAGCCTTAGAAATCTATACCGAACAAGCAAACTGTCAACTGCCAGCTCCTCCAATCTATGTTAGAAATATTAATAACTGCAACTCTTCTGAAATAACGGTTTCTAATGTAAGTATTCATCTTTATTGCTATCTATCCACCTTTACGGACTTTTAAATAGCTTAAATTATAATATTATCGTGATTACCTGGTCGCAACCAACGCCGCTTCTACCAAAGAATCTGCCATATAGGGTAGGTAATTATCATCAGTAACTAACACCATACAACCATCACCTTTGATATATTTGAGGCTGTAGGCGAACTTGGTAGTCATTTTGTTAGTTGCAGTCATTAAAAAAATGGAATTCCGCTTAATCTGAATTTTTGTACACCCCTAGCCCGAAAACCACAGTACGTAAAGACATTCTCAAATTATTTATCTCCATAATCTATTCCACACCATAACCAAAGTAAAAACGCATCATGTCCTCATAAAACCAAAAGTAGTTCACCAGTGTCACAACTGCCTGGAACTGAACACACCTCAAATTATTATCATCATCTTATTGCTTCAAGTGCTTTCAGACGACAACAGTTTAAAGTGCAAAATCAGAGCTGTCAAATGTGCCCTATGTGGGGGTGATTATACTTCCAATTGTGTATAAGGGATGTTCAACTTACAAATCTCTCCTCAAACGTCACAAAACCAATCATTTAAATTATCGAATACCTAATAAAAAACACAAATCATCTTATTGGCTAACTCCAACAGTACCATAGTACTTGTTACCTAATTCAATTTACTAAATATCGTTATCTAAATTCCTTCCAAACCTTATTGCATGATTAATCTATCCTTAGGATCTTTAACATGGAATTTTACAAATAATACATTCCATTGTTATTTCTATTTCTATCTCATTTCCTTAAATTATTATCATAATGTCATAAAATATCATTACAATGTACTCTCTATTAACTTAATGTCTTCAAATTATATTTTTTATATCATAACACTTATTTTATTTATCCCGTTATTAGTATGATTCGTTATTATAAATATTATACACATAAATATTATATTATCTTTGCACTGTAAGCTATAATTGTTGAGCTATCTAATAACTATTTGTTAAAAACTAATAATAAAAAAATTAAACAACTTACTTACATAGTATGAATAATTTAAATAATTTAATTTAAAAATGTAATGTTTTTTAAAACGTATCTTTAGTCTTTAAGTAATTAGTTTTTTTATCTGGTCCATAGCTAGTTAAATTATGTGTAAATATATTATTGTAAATTTATACTTCTTTGTTTTCAAAAAGCTATTATTTTTCTATGGCTACAACTGTGATTTTCGTATTAAGTGTAATACTTTATTTTATATTAAAAATCATTATTTTAATTCTAAGTTACTATTTCCAGATTGCAAACATACACAAAGTAATAATATAAATAGTTGTAAATAGATTTACTTCCATTGTGCCGTTTTAATTGGTATTCAGATCGCATCCGCATAATTATTCAGGGATCAGACAAATAGTTTTCATTGATAAACATACTACGTTTCATTTGAAAAACTTGGTTATAGTTTAAAATAAATTTTTTAACAAGTTTCATAAAATAGTATAAATAAATTTAGTGGTCTAAGCCAATTCCTAAATTGTTATTCTGGTCGTGATATCGTAAAGTTCATAGTACACTTTACTTCATGTTACTAAATATCACTGCCTTTTAATTTCACATTTTAAACAAGAAAATGGTAGATGCCTAATTAATTTGAATTTTAAAAACTGTGACTTTGTACTTAATGTAATGTTATTATGATGCCACAATTCAATGACGATAATAATAATTATAATAAAACTGCTGTTGATGATTCTTTTAAATGTCTTAATGTTATAAACACGTAAAGTAAATTTAATGCCAAGATAATATTAATAGGTGTTTATGTGGGTGAATACTCCAACAAGTGATAAACTACAAAAGTATGTGTAGTAAAATTGTGTGTAGGTGTCTCCCACAAAAAAAATAGACCTTGATATCTGGTACTTATATAGGTATATTGAAAAAAGACCAACATATGATTTGTGTCATAGCTTAATTAATACGTCTTAAGTATTGTAATTAAAAACTGTTACACATATAAACAGATTACTATCATTAATTATTCTTACAAAAGATTTTCTATGTGTCCGTAGGACAGTTCCGACCGGAACGACCCTCGGGACACTCTCTTTCCGGAACACATTAACCGTGTTCGCGGTGCGTAATCCATTGACCATTATCATCCAACTCTAAGATCGCATTTCTACTCATTTCGTACAATAATATGAAAACATTATCCTACCTCGTACGCAGTCGTGCTTGCTTGAATTTAGCTCAATATATACATATATATATATTATACTATGACGCCATGTATTTCCGTTTCAAACTAATATCATTATCATCACATCTTGTACCTAATGTTATTATGTTATATTAACGGAATTCAGAATTATTAATACTGATTGAAAGATGTCTAGTGTTTTCGAGCCAACTTTTACGAATCGATGTAACTATGGAACGATGTACTAATGATCGAGGGAAATGTTTTCTTTTTTTTAAGTAAAATTATTATGGCGTATTTTATTACAATAATATAATTATTTCTACTGTACAATTCCAAAGCTTTTTGAGCATGAATGGTAGAAGGTATAACATATTATGGTAAAACTTAATAATTAATAACACCAGAATTCCAAATAGCAATGTACTTATTTCGTAAATCTCTACTACTATTAATATTATTACTATACACATTTATACAATATTCACTAATGAAGGTTATGATTTTAAAAAAAAATGATTAACTAACAATGAATTATTATGGGATGTTAACTTAAATAAAATGTTACTTTAATGTCATAAACAGTCATTGCTACAATATAATATAGTTATGAGAGTTTAAAAATCAGTTTCCTATTCTCTACAAGTCAGTTTCTTGTAGTTACAAAAATTAAAAATCTGAAGAAATGCTTAGTTTGTTTTAAGGACTTAGGATATGTAACACACCATTATCTTTATAAGTATAACATAGTCTATTAAAGTAAAAAAAATAGTCGAAATAATCAAAAAAAAAAACATTTCGATTCCTAAACTATAGTTATATGTCACTTACGGACTTAGTGTCCGAAATGTACCATGACTACCGCAGACTAAGTACAATGTACATATACATACCGAAATGTGTTAAATATTAATATTTTAAAAATTCAACTTTCAACTGGAACATCCCAAAGACATTTTTATTGGAAAACGTGTCAGTGTTTTCTATTAGGCTCAAGTTTTCAGAGTCCCAAAGAGCTTTCAAAAGTGCTGTCTAAATACTATTATACGAAAAAAACGTGGTGGCAGCAGCTCCGTAATTTTGTCTGTGTCCTATAGCGGCCGTAATACACCATCGAAAGTTTCGGTTTGTTGAGAACGCTTGACAAATACTCTTGAAACCCAGGCTAGGTTTAAGCCTACTGAACCGTGATGGACCGCGGATTTTAGAAGCATCATCCACGATATTTTTTAGATAATTGTTTTCAATACAAAACGAAAATAATTTTTTTTGATTTAGTACAAGAGTTTGTACAGTACTAAAATAATAAGATAGTATTCTAACCTAAATTTGTATACGTACCGTACTACAACGTTTAACTGAAATTTCAAACATCGTTTGAACCACAGCACGGTGGATCCATATTATATTTTTATTTTTATTTTATTGTTTCACTTTTTGTCCAATAATTTATAATTCAGTTTAAGTATAATTTTATAATTCTTTATTCAAGTTGAATTATGATGGGATTTTGTGTATTGTTTGGAAAAATGTGGAACATTTGAAAATGTTGAACAATAAATGTATAGGTTATCACTTATCACAGGCCACATACAGACTCCGGGGCACATCCCAACTCCAGGGCATATCCCGATTCCGGCGCTTATCCTAACTACCCCCATTTAGCCACGGCCATCTGTTAATTTATTGTAAGCCGACACAGAGCTTGGGGTATGAGAATATACACCAGTTCGGCCGAACGAGGTATATGACCCTGCCATGACAGTTCAATCAAAGCTGTATATATTTGTTTAAATAAACGATGCTGCTCGAGGGCCATGCCACGTGCACAACGGTTTGGCTGTCATGTAGTGATTTACCAAGCAAAAAAAAAAAAGGTTATCACTTATCGCAAATTAAATATTAACAAAATATTTTAACAATATGGGATGGTAAAATATAGGTGGCACCAAATTGTTCAAAGTCTACGAGAGGGGACCGTATCTTAATCCGGGCCTGTAAAATAAGTTTTAACTTATAGACCATACCGCTTTAAAAAAGAAACGATTGCCTGCAGTACGTCGCGGAAAAAAAAAGTTCCAAGTAGTCGAGAACGTTTAATTTTTTCAAAATAAATAAAACAAAAATGACAGCAAACGGTGCACGTCGCACACAGCTTCGGAACTAGTATAATACGTATACATATATATATATATATACTTTTTTTTTCCAAAAGAGAGGTATATTATAAAACAGGAAGGGAGGAAAGGTCAATAGGCGTACATGTTGTCAAAACGAATTGTTTTATTATGACCGGTGCGCACGATGGTGATAAATCAGAGGACGATCGTTCCTGTATACTTTTACAGTAGTATAAAGTACAGCAGCAACGGGTCTGAGTGACTGTTGTTGAGGCGTGTGTGTGTGTGCGTGTGTGTGTGTTCACTGCTCGTATAATATTATATATTACTATTATTGTGTAGTGTGTGCAGCGCTTTTGCTGCTCCGATATATGTTGCCGCCGTCACCAATATATCACATTACTGTATTATAGAGACCGCCTTCAGGCACACTCACGCACACATAATGTCATTATATTATATTATATGATTATTATTACGTATAATATTATGATGATCGCCGAAAAACATACGCACGGGACCAACCAACCGATCTACATCGTTATGATATTTAATATTATGATAAACGCGCGCTCCAAGAGTGGAGAGAAAAAGAGATGTATGTGACTGTACCATTTTATATATGTATAAAATAGTGAAATTGTATCACTGTTTGTGTATTCATATTATTTATCGTACGTCGTTTATTCATTTTTTTTTCACTCCCATTGTTCGTTGTATATACATCCAGCCAACTGAAACTAAAACTCGATGTGTTCGAAATAATCGTATTTACTATATTTATATACGAAACTGCCTCGATACCTGCACGATAATTGCATTGTACTAATGCCATGTTTACTCAAAGCTGTTGAAAAAAAAAATTAAACTATACGCAGTAGTTCACCTATACTTTGTTTTTAGGAAAAACCATCGACGACGAAAGGTTCTCAATTGCTCAGTAAATTCTCCAAACCTAAAAGCTGGCAAACGGTTTAGTCCAATATATTTTGCCGTCCAGATAATATATATTCTCTCTCTGTCATTCACCCCCTCCCCCACCTCTCGAAAAGTTGTTCAGACACTGAAAAGGTTTTAACCATTGATATTTACGATAATATGGCCATGAATAATTTATTAGCTAATGGCAAATGTCTTTCATTTTTTTTTATCTATAATTAAAAAACCATTATCTCAAACAATTACTCATTTAAAAAAATAAAAGAAAACGTTTTACAACAAAAGCGCAACATTCTTGTGGTCTGTAGAACTGGACGTGGTGAATAATTGGTTTTTTTTCTTTTGTACTGATCGTGGTTTACTGGTATTGTTCTAAGATAATTTTTTTTTTTAACAAGACAACGATGAGTTTTATAAAAACAACTATAAACTATTTTATACAATAATCATACTAGAGAATGATCAATTTTCAAAATAAACAAAATGAATATCAAAAAAATAAGCTGAAATAAGAAATAATACTCATTTCCCTGTTGCGAATTCGTTTTTACAACATTCGTTCGAGACGATATCAAAATTAAAATATCGAATATCCGTATCAGTTTTCTAGTATATAAAAGTTGTTCAGATATGACGCGCGTGCGTCTTCTAACCAGTCGTGGTACCAGCTGTAAACATAATACAGTGGCAGACGAATAATTCCTGCATGAATAATTATTGAATCATCGTGGCCTGTGAATCCGGCCAACCGCATATAAGACGCGACCGTGGACGGCGTAACACTCGCATAATATAACATATTTTACTGTGTTCTGGCCTTGTGTCTTCCGTTATTATTAATATTATTATCTTTATTATCCTGTACACAGAAGTCTCGAATAGAAGGTTTATATCCTGCTACAGTGCCTTATATAATATACGTATACGTATACGGTCAAGAGAACTCAAATGACAGTGAACGATGAATCGAGACGATGTGCGCTTGTTTTTACGATAACAAAAGGCATTATTCAAAAAGGGATCGTGCCACAAAATCGGGATGGGTTAAGGGTAAATATTATTTGAGTGTCGTCAACCACGTCCGTATTATAATAATGTTAAATTAGAGGGTAACGAGTATACGGTATATAAAATGGTATACAATACAATATGGAATGAGCATATTTAGAGTTATGTGCGAGAGGGCTAACGAGTGTTATAATAATGGAAACATTATTATTTTTTAATTTTTAATATAATTTATAAATTAGTAATTAGATTATATTTTTGGAGTCAACTATTTATTATCCTATTGTCTCGACCGCACGTCTAATTCTGAAAATAAAAACATCTAAATCCAGTGAAAAACGTTTATTTGACAATCTGTAGGTACCAACTACACTAGATATACAACAAAAAACCACAAATGTCTCTCTCCTGTATATTAGGGATCGATTGTACCTTATCATTGAGTAGATCACTGTCATGGTTGTAATTTATTTAAATTACCTAGGTAGTAGATACTACTTATTAGTAAATTATTTTTCTAATAATACAAACAGTATCATTGTTGTGTAATATAACATGAGGTGAGCATCACATTCAATGAGAGAAAAATTACAAAAAGAAATATTTGCAGTAGAATACATAAATACAAAGAAAGTTGTTCTAGTATTCGTAAAAATGCCGACATTGACTAAAATGTCTGGTGAATGTTAACAATAAACGGAGACTGTCAACACTCACTGCTATGAGGTCATATGCCTCACCATAAAGATACATCAAAATTAGTTCTATGTTCATTGGTCAAAAATAACGAAAACTAAGCAGCAACACTGCTATAAGTATATTTTAGTATATTTTATGTAACCTTATTTAAACAAGTTATTTTCAAGATTCATATACTTTTTTTTAAATTTATCTGATAATTCATTTTTTATATAAAATCAAAAATATTATGAAAAATTCGTTTAATAATAATAACTATTTGAAATCAAATAATAATAACTATTTATAAGCATATAATAGTTTTGTACTTACATAAAAAAATAGACAATTTGTTTTTAATTTAAAGCTGGTTTTTACTTTAATGATGTACAGTGTAAAATTTTTAAACATTGTTTTTTAACACAAAAGAGTGTAAAAAAAAAACATTGCATTAGATACTCTTCATTTTTCTAATGGGGATCTTCCAAATTAATTGATTTACCAAATTTTAAACAAATACATTTCTATTTATCATGGGTATTGATTAAACATCAGTCGATATTTAAAATTATCGACAATGTGCGTAAGACTACTATATTTAAATACCTAATATAATTTTATTTCATTTTTTTGATTTAAGCTTCGGCAACTGAGGCCATTAGCTGTAGGTTGTGGTATTGTAGGGTTTGGGACTGTAGGGGGGAACACGTGTGTGCCTAATATAATTTGTAGCATACAAAATATATCGAACATGTATGGGTAATCATCTAGTCAGAATCAGACATAATATCATTAGTAACACTTGGTACACAAAACTTTTACAGATAGTAATAATATTATAAACACAAAGGAATCTAAAAAATTAAACCATTTTTAAATCGTTTAGATAAACAGATTAATTATCATATATTATGTGCAACTGAAACGCTCATTTTATAAAATACTAAAACATAATATAATGTTCTTATTTTGAGATTTCAAAAGAAAACAAATTAACTATTGGTTTTTCAATTATTATGTGATTTTTTTCGGAAAACCCTTTTGGGTGCAAACAAATGCTTTAAAACATTTATGTAACATGTCTATTGATTGTAAATTTGACACACGTGTTACTCCAAGTTTATTTGAATTGAAATAAAAATCTAAATAGTTTGAGAAAAATTTATAAAAATAAACTGTCATTTTTCTGTAAGTTCATCAAACAATCATTTACTAGTAACATTTTAAAATTATTTCCATCATTTAAATATTAAATAGTGTTTAAAAATGTTAAATGTACTAAATGTATGTGATCTGTTGTAATAAATAAGTTTTTATTTAAATGTATAGGTACAACCAATTATAACAACATATTTGAGTACATAAAAGGCGTCACACTGATATATTATAGTAGATGCTTAACAATATTTTGGATAGTGTTTAAATTCAATCGATTATTAGAGTAAACAAATTATCTCTACGTTAAACTGTGAATATAATATTTATATAAGTACATATTTATTGATACTGAATTGCATGAGATGCAAGACTAAAAGTAACTATAATAATATTGGTCAATAATGGCACGTTTTATTATTAAGGTCATAAAATTATGATCAGTTAGTTTTACTAAATAATAAACATAGTAAATAATTTAGTCTTTATTAGGTACCTTCCTCAAAAATGCATATTAATAAGAGCTTACTTATCATAATTTTAGGTAAGGTAAAAATAAAATGTTTAAATTAATTTAAGTGTTTGTAAACTATTCTAAATTATTTTTATACTTTCATTATTGTAGAAGTATTACAAATTGTAAATTATAAATGTTCAACAACTCAAAACCTAATAGGTGTGCACCTACGACCTACATTAATTTTTCGAACTTCACATTTATACGGAACAGAGAAAAACTTAGTATTGGCAAGCTCTCTAGAATTAGAGGTAATTAATTTTGATGTCTGCTGTGAGTGACGTAGAAATGTATAAATTTATAACACTAAAATGTAAACGTGTTAATTATAGATTAAAATAGTATAAATAAAGACATTTACTAACACTGGTATTTTTGTAAACTTTCAGTTCAACACATATTATACAGTAGTTTGTAAATAATTTTAAAGTTGAAAAAAATAACATAAAATTAATTTATTCTAATAAATTTAGTTCATTTGAATTTTTGAATAATTATATACATATGCTCAAAATAATAAACGGTAATTAAAAATAATTTGTTTTGTACATATCTGTATCCTACAATAATAAACCAAGGACAAATTATTAAAAAGTACAAATAAAATAACATTTATCTAAAAATATATTTGTTTGAAATTGAAATTATGTATTCATACTTACATATTCAGAAATGTATTATGTGTATTAATATGTGTCTTTGTGATAGTAAATATTAGATATTGCATAACCAATTCAGTATAAAAATATTTAACTGTGCTCTAAATCACATTGCTAGATATGGCCAGTGTTGAGACTTATCTAGATAAATATATTAATATTATCTATTATCTTGTCTAGATAAAAACTCCAGTCATCTATTGTAATTGATATAGATATTTTTTTATGTTTTAGAAATTATTTTAACTAATTTTAATATTATTATATTTATGCTTCTGGTAATATCTACTATTTTCATTCGTGTCGTCGTCGCACAAAAACAATTTTAATCATAACATAATATTATTATTAGTTATTTATTATTACTCTTTACTCTTTAGTCATTATGGTCAATAGTCTGTACTCCTAAGTCATATTCGTAAGCCGAAATTTCAAATGCTGGCAAATAAGTGGGTAATTTAAATAAGGAAATGATGTCAGGTCGAAACGTGGAATGCCCTAACTCCGCAGAAACTATAAATAACTAAAAAATAATTATTTTTCTGTAAAAAAATCCCTTGATTACGTACAGCCTATGGGCGCAAACGAACAAATAATGTAGCATACCTACCTGTATAGTGCATGGGTACCTACCTAATAAGCTGATGTATCTCTATGTTTATATCGCAGTATATATACACAAATATTTGTTTGTTGTCTAATAACTGTATTAAAACGATAATTTTGAAATACGAGTATTCGAATTTATAAGTATAAAAATAGTTAATTACACATTGAGGATAAAATCAGTTTTGTCCATTTCATGAGAAGATCAAAAAATGATCCATATTGTGTAATGAAACATAATTTTCAGGAAATTCATAGGTACATTAAAAGAGTGATTTCACTAAATGGATGGGACATACTGATATAAGCATTATAATATATATAATATAAATATATAGGTAGGTAGCTGAATCATAATTTTTTGAGATTTGAGCTGAATTTAATTTAATTTTTTGGTACCAATAGACAGTATTATAATATATTATAATACAATATTGTTTTTAAAATATTTATCTGCTTCTTGTCTAGATAATTTCTGAATATCTTTTATCTAATAAATAGATAATTTTAGTTGAGTTTATTTTTATCTTTATCTAAATTGATTTTAGGTATATTATCTTCATTTTTATCTAGATGCACTTAGACACTACTATTAGCTTAGATCATATTCTATGACTAGAGCAATGTCCCGATATTTAAAGTACATATAAGCGACGAGTTGCTCCTTGAGATGTGCTATCTGCGCATGGGTCTATATTCGTCACATATTTAAGCTGATAACTGCATTCTCCCTGATAATTCATGAGTGATAACTGATAACTAGTGATACAAGTGATACTGAGTGATAAATATATAGTGAGTATATTCGAGCATGCTCAGGTGACGCATCTCAACGAGAGACTAATAATATGTTCTTCAAATTGCATACACAAGCGTGATAGGCTATGACTCCATCCATTGTATATGATCTAAGACTATTATGGATAGATCATAGGTAGTTGATACTACAAGTTATTAGAAAATAACAGAGTACCTGTCTTTTTAATTCTAGGGTTAATATATTATTTACAACAACAGATATAGGTACTTTATATATTTTCTACACTTAAAAATAAAAATGTGACACTCCTATCGTTAGAAGTCCTTTTTAAAACACTACTCTATTATAGACAGTTATAGTACGTAACTATACTGACCATATGAAATGTCTAATAAGATTTATCTTTGTATTGTTTAATTGTTTTACTGTCAATTTTGTTGTCAATTTTTATTTATTGCATGGAAATTAAATCACCAATAACATTGATATACATAAAATAAACAATAATAGTTCATCAATGACTGAAAAGATAGATTGTAGAAAAATATTCAAACGTAATTTATTAAAAACAGTGCGATATGACATTCACATCCCATGCATTTTAATATTTTATGGATCACAAAAATCTGAATATGGATATAATTTTTTTTCATAATTTAGATAAACTTACAATTTTTTACATTAATCTATAAGAAAACATGAAGTGAGGGAAGAACAGTACAGTAATGCCACTTCGGAATGAATTAAATAAGGAATTAAGGACACCTATTTTAAGTGGTGCTAGAAAATCATTTCACCCTCTGGAAGATGTCAATTTGCATATTTTATAAATTTAAATTTTATTTTACCGATAATAACACAATAAATAAGTATTAATAATATGTGTTACGTAACGAGTAAGTACACTTGCAACTTATAAGTGATTTAAATATTTAACTAACAAAATCGAATCTAATTGTGTGAGTTCATAAAAGATTTTTTTGGGCTTATAAATTGATTTTTCACCCCGTCGATTTTGACTAATTTTCCCTTTTTAAGGGGTTATGGTAAGTGATTACTAAATTAAATAATAAGGTCTCGTGGACATTACAGCTAGAGCTTTCTGAGAAAATTTCCGAGGACTGAGATGGATAGTATGTTTCAAACACGGGAGATTATGATATAATTTTGAAACCTGCTTCTGAATTTGAGTAAGTAGCTAGTATAGTTTGGCTAGTTCAGTAACTTTAGAAATGTTCAGATCAGTGTAGAGAATATATATAATTTTGAAACTAATGAAAAATGAATTATTGGCTATGATTCATGAGTCTGAGGATTTCTTTTAATTTTAAATAAGTTATGTCAAGCATATTATTATTGAAATAAGAAATACTTTAAAATTGAAACCTACACTGGAAAAGCTCCTAATATAGTACAATTGTTTTGTACATAATTCATTTAAATTAATAAAATCATTACTGCAATTTTTTCCCATAAACATGGCATATTTTTATAATATACATATTATTAAAATGTTATATTTATATTATTGTTATTCACTTAAAAGTCAATACCAAAGTACCTCAGACATTTGTACATTTAAGTATTTTGAAAATGTAATTACATGTACTCATATAGGCAATAAACAATATAAGAACTTGCATTACATTTTCAAGCTTTTTGACCGGCAATTAAACATTTCACCAAAATTGGTCGAAAAAAGAACATTTCAAATTGAATAGGTAGCTTAAAATATATTTTTTAAATTACACTATTTTTAGGAAATTTGAATATAAATATTTGGTGAATACTTGTTCAATATAAATATAACCAGCTATTCCATTCTGAATAACAAAAGAAAAATATCCTTACCATATTAAGTATAACCATCATTTTTTAGGAACTGTCATAATTTATTACTTGTTAACATTTCTAGTAACATAAATATACGTATATAGAAAAAAGTTCTTCCATCTTATCATAATTCTAGCTCTCTATAAATTTTTTTTCTATGGCACCGTGACATGGGGGGCTGAACTTTTAGCACATTGCTTAGCTCCTATGCAGCATCGTTTATTATATAAAAAACAATAATATACAACTTTGGTTGACTCTCACTACTTTCCCTATAGAAGCTAGAGTTTATACAATCCTTGACACCCTTTTTAATCACATAAATTATTTGATAACTTACATTGAAAACTAATTTTTATATCATGCTTTTTTTTCTTCTGTTTAGTCGTAATTTAAACTTATATTTTATTTACGTGGAATTTTAGACGACAGGTATGACATTTAATGTAGACTGTTAATACTTACAAACTTTTCATTGTTTGTTTGGAAAATTATGAAAACTTCTAAATTAGATAGTATAATAATTTATACTATCTACATGATATTCTGTATTTCTATGTACGAGTACCTACTACAATTTAATAATAAAACAGAACATTTACCATAATTTTATGTTAGTCTCTTTTGTTTTTACTGTAGTAAATATTTATTGAAAAACATGTTCCATATAAGATCTTTTAATATTCTTTACAAAAAAAAATCGTTTGACATTGAATATAAAATAGTAAAGTTTTTCAGTAAATTACGACTTAAAACTATATTATAGCAGTAAGTACATATCTTTAAAGTTTATAAGTATAATAATCTCAGTTCTCACTTATGAATATATCATGTTCGTAGGTATTTTCATAAATATTACAATGATACAATAAAATCTAAAAAAAATTTCCATTCAACACTAAAACAGTTGTTTATTTACCTCTCACCCCACCTCCACACAACTAAGAATTTACACATATTACACAATAATCAGTTTTAAAAAACTAGTCGATTTTTGAAATTAGTTTGAAGCTGCCACGGTTTTTGGTAAAAATCAATTTTGTATTGCCTTTAATAATTTATTTTTATATTAGTTAACGGTAGGTTGAACTAATTTTTAAAACGAAAAGAAATATAAGATATAGTATAAGATTTCTTTCTATAAAGAAACCACCTTTAAAGTTGAAAATTGAATCATTATTATTACTCCAAAAGATGAAAACAATGAATGTCTACATCATTGTAAAACCAATGATACATTTATCGCTCCACTCAAAATCTAATAGAGTGACTATTTTTTCGAACACTTTAAGATCCCTAAATCAAAAATTTTGAAGGAAAACGTGTACAAATGAGATTGGGTACTAAATAGCATTTGTTCTAAATATTGATGAAATAGTCTCTAAGGTAATTCGTTCTGAATAACTCTAGAATTAGCATTAAAAAATAAATGTATGATATATTGAACGTCAATAGTAAAAAGTTATTCAAATAATCATTAGGTAAGTATTTTAATTTATTTGTTAATATGCTTGAAACTTGAATAGCAGTGGTATTTATATCGTTATGAACAATTATTTTTATTAAAGTATAGTAATAATTCTCAGTAGGATAAATTTGCCATGGAATCATGTTATGTTATGTAGAAAGTACTCTCCTCTGCAGTATTGAATGAATGAAATATTTAGGTGATGCTACTAAAATTGTCTTGTCACACTGTCAAAAAAGTTTGCACCGCCAAACTGGCTCATCATATAATATTATGATATATATATATTCTATAATCTGACACGGTCAATTACAATTTGTATACCACAGAATAAATACCTTTTTATTTTTACAAATTAAAATCATTTAGAATTTCACAGATAATTGGCAGATGGTAATTGACCTACCTATACATTATAATATATTGGTCTTAACCAGCGTTTTTACAACAGCCAATATGGCGACATATTTCCTTATATTTTGAGTGCTGACAAGACGATAAGACTATTACACAAATTACTGGTACACGTACACTAAACATAGCGCAGTTGCATTATAATTGTAGCAGTATTTGTATACGCTTTTGCATGGCATCCCGAGCTATAATCGTTTGCCTTTATGATTTGGTAATAAAGATATGGCCGATAGCCATTGACGTCAGAACGACCGTACAGATAAAATAATAAAATAATATGATGAACATCTAAGATAAGAATAAAAATGATGTGTGGAAAAAACGAATATAAAATCAAATCAAATGGATATACGAGTAAACAGCACTATGTCATAAACCTATGGAAAACACACAAATTAGATTTAGCTGTGTGTGCACACTACACGCGCACAATTCACCATATCAAAACATAAAACCGCTTAAAATAACTAAGCGTTGGGCAGAATGATAGAAAGGAAAACTCTGCTTGGATATCTCTGTTCTACCACGAGTATACCGAAAAATAATGCACAGAAACAACAGCATCCAAGTGGCGCGTGCATGGAGATTAGAGTTTAATAATCTTACAAAAACAATAAATATCGATAAATGCCATTACGCAATGTGTATGTCATTAATTGTATAAAACCAAGTTGTTTTCGTTTTTCGGCATTTATACATTTTACGGTTGTTCAAATACGATTATGTGTATAAAGTATGTGTGATTGAACAATATGAAGTAGGTATTCAACTGTTTAATCCAATTACCCACATCATTTTTTTATTATTCATACCAAGCAATATTTACTTTTATTATTATTGATCAGAAAACATTATCCACTGACGCATTGGTTTACCGAGTGATTCGTTTAACGTAAGACACTCATTATTTCAAATACTATTTACTTTTATGTGAATATTCTTTTAATAGAATTTTATGTAAAAAAAAAACAAACATTTTCCTAAAATAAAATATATTTTTACCGTTATCTTTATTTTTATTTTTACTTCTTCGTTCCAAAGCAGAATAATTTTTGAAGTATTTTGGTATAAGAAAATCGAATTTTGGACGAGTAGTTTACGAGTTATAAGAATTTAAATTTTTGATGAGCGATGTAGAGTGGTACAGGGGTACCACTCAAATGTTGGTCCATCACTCCGCTCATCTAAACTTTAAATGCTTATAGCCTATAGGTAACTATAGTAATATACTACTTGTCAGAAATCGTATAGATTAAAATACTCCGAAATCCAAATCATATTCTGCTGCGGAATATGAAATTTAAAAAGTATGTTGTCATTCAAAACAGTAAAAAACTTTCAAAAAAAAAATATACATTAAAAACATAATTTTTTCTCAAAGTTGTTGTTTTATAACGACTTAAAATTATGTAAAAGAAATATTTATTTATAAGTCGGTTTTAATATATAATTTTATATTTATTTAAACTTATAAGAAGTTCACAGTTGTTGGTTGAAATAAATCAAACTGTACAGTTTCATTTTGAGAAAACTAATTATGTTTAAATTTGAATGAAAATCTGGTCCCAGATACCAGTACTTTAGTACTTGTGACTCGTCTGATCTGTTGTGGAATGTATTTTTTCTTGTATCCTCGTATTTGCGGCATTCGGTGATGTATTTCACTGTTTTTTTTTCACTTATTTTACTCCAAATGAATCACATATAGGTGGTTTGTTTATTGCCATGAGGTAGTCGTGTGTTAGGAATGTGTCTCCTGCTCGTAGACTGTTCGTTGTAGATTCATCATTTCTTTTTAGACCTTGGAATCGGCGGGATATACTACTTATACGGTAAACCACATATTTTCTGAACTGCTATTTATTCGGATGTTTGGATTTTCCAGAATTTTCGCTATTTGTAGTTACTAGTTGAATGTATTTTATAAATGCGGTTTTGTCTGTGAACTTGTATGAAATATAAATAGATATAGTATAGTGGAAGATCAGTAAAGCTTTGTGGAGGTCAAATTAGACGCTTCATAATTGGCTTTTTCATTTTCCAATTATAAATGTATTTATAAGTTTATAGCCATTTCCTTTAATACAATGCTTATTTAGAATTTGGCTAAAAAAATGTACAAATAATTATTACTTTTGTATCTATAGATACCTGCAATATATATTTATACATTTATTACTAATATTATAGCAGTTTAGTGATTGGATGAATAATTTTCTTGATGTCAAAGACAAGCCATGTATCTATTTACATAAATTATGGTAACTATTGAATATAATTTTAAGTTAAGTTTCATTATCCTATACCTATACATAATAAACAATAACAAATAATGTTTAAAGTAAACAAATAGATTCTTATTTTTGTTTATTTATTGACTACCCACTTGACATTTCCGTATGTATTTTGACATCATATTTAATAATACCTATAAAATATAAATTTAAGTTTTGAAACATAGTTAAAACCACTAAATTTGACCTATAGAGATTAAAGGTTTCCTCTGAAGTCAAAAGAAAATGCCATACAGACCCATTACCCAATAAGTTGCTTTTGGTTCTTATCCCAATACTTAAGTTAATATAATATATACATATAGTTGTTATAAAAAATTAAAAACATCTAAAACATTTCCACAGAATCCTTTCGTGTTAAAAAATAATATAACGTTAAATACACTTTTCAATATAATACAAATATCATTAGGTACTGCATATTTTTATTTACAATGTTTTTTATAAGAATACACATTAAGTATACAATATATGCACCTATATATTATTACCTACGCTTTTTTAAAAGTTAAATATTATAAAATATTTTGATTTATTTTGTGAAACTGGAGGATACCCACTTCATGAATAACATAATTAATAGGTATATATTTAAGATACTGTTATATATATATATATAAGCCAAATAAAACTCACTCGCTAGCTCATTCATCACTCTACATTTTAAAAACTACAAAACGTACGAATTTGAAATTTGGAATAGTGGTTAATCTAATGGTCTACGTATTATATGTGCAATAAAAAAAGATTTTCCAAAATTCACATTTTAAAGACGTGGTCAAACAGGAATCTTGAGATTAACCTGACCTGGAAATGGTAACTTTTTTTTGTTTATAAATGGTTGCCATTGGTTGCTCGGGCAGATCAGGTACAAGCATGCATCAAACTGTCACGCTTATGACCTAAAATAAAGAAACCAAATCTTAAAACAAAATGTATGTGTAGCTTATATACTCAAAAACTTCTCAATTGAATTTGACAAAAATCTCAGAGTTTTTAGTTTTAGAGATGTCAGAAAAGCTTAGAGAGTTTATAGTTTAAACCACGCTAAAAAATATACCAATTGCTAAATCCAATCCACGACTTGTGGTTTACCATCTATGTCAAATTATTTTACAAAGCTAGGTACACTAAAACTGAGATGAACTCAAACTGAGACACACCCGTATAATATAACGTGTGTACTGTGTACTATAAAAAAATTGAAGTATTTATTATTATTGTTAAAATTAAATAAAAAAATTGAATTGATGGTTTACCTATAATAAAAATAAATAATTCAGTATGGGGTTTATATTATTTTTATTAAAGTATCTAATAATATAATAAAATACTAGTGTATTCTAAATGTATAAAAATAAGTTACGGCCATGGTTTTTTATGAATATCATTAATGTAATTTTTTTTGATACAATTTATATGATGTTATATCCAAATTATAAAATAAAAATGACATTAAGGATCTAATTTCAATTAAAAAATAATGATTTTCTTTGAGGAATTAAAATGGTTGATTTGTTTGTTATTTGTTTTATGATATATTTTTGAAATGATTGAATGTAAGTATTTGTACAAGAACCATCTTAAGTTTGAAAACCATTTTTATTATTATTTGCATAGAAAATCCACTTATTCAAACATTGGATTTAAGCACAAAAATAAATTTAGTTTCAATTTATTTTTAAAATAAATTTTGTTTCAATTTATTTTTAAAATAAATTTTTTAATTTAAAGCATTTTATATTTACATGATCTTTAGTTTATAAATTAGAACACGTAAAAATGAATTGTTTGAATATTAAATCATTATCATACCTATAGTTAAATTTAAAACACTATGCAAACTTACAATTATTTATTGATTAATTTTAATCAAACAGAATTTGTTTTTGGAATACCACAAAGTACAAACAAATAAAGTACTCATTATTTACTATATATATTTGCATATATAAATAACTCAAAATACGAAAAAAAATATCCGAATACATTTAATTAAAATTAATACTTATAATATGTGTGTATGGCTTATGAAAATTTGTATATTAAATCTTTCAGCTTCATCTGTAGAATATTAATATTATAAAATTAGAACACACTTACTGAAAGTAATGTAATAGTTTTTGGAGTAGGTACCTACATATTTATATTAATAAACAGCCACAAGAATAACTATTGATATTTCCGGTATCTATAAATACCTAAATATGAAATGTTTGTATTTTACTCTCCTACATTTCCATCACTTTATAAATAACGAATTAGTTTCAAAATAATAATATTATTACTTCGTTTTTATTAAAAATAAATTGAATTTCAATATAAAATAATATTGTATTTTAATGGTTATCGTACATCGAGTTTCTATGTACCTACCTATTCAAATTCTTTTTCCATTCACTCATTTTTGAATAACTCATATTTGTATGTAATGTCACACAATATGAAATTGCAGACTCCAATGGGACAGGCGGACAGCAATGAAATAAATGTCAGCTTGTCACGTTACCCTATTTTGGGTGCATTGAAAGCATACGTTCGTACCTACATTTAAAATTCTTTAAACGGAAAAAAATCAATCACTCTATAGAATCTACCAAACACATTATTAGGGTAAAAATATCTGTATAAACAACGAATAAAAAAAGAAAAACGCTGGACCCATTTCCTCAAGAGAAGTAAGCCACTTTCGATTGAGAGTATAGGAGATAAATAATAATGTCATATTATAGGTATTTTATAAAATTCAGACAAATCTTCAAGTAAAAAAACTATTTGACTGCTTTTAATGTGGGTTGTTATTTTATTATACGAATAAATAACTTATCAATTTAAAAACATGTAAATGGCTGTAATAGACAAATATATGTATGTACCTAATCTTAAAATATAAAAATTGTGATATCATATCATATAGAAATATAAACAAGGTGTAATGTTCTATCAAACAAGTTAAAAAAGCTCACTCTTCAAGCGTGCTAAACTCCCGATTTCTAAATATATTTTATACTGCATCACAATTAGCAATATTTTCGTATACAACTTAAAAATAATTATTTTTTAATCATTATATTATGATACCTAATTTTTTTAATACTAGCTACTATTAATCTATAAAAAACACTGATATTTTGATATTTTTTTATATTGGCTTATATAATTTACTTTGAATTTAATCACAGTAATAAAATCAAAATACAAACAATCGTAACTATGTATTGTAAAACCACACGATGAATTTTTGGTTCATTAAAATCAAATTCCTAAATAATATTAAACATATTATTATGCTGTATCAGTATTCAGTATCATAGTGTAAGGTTTGAAACCTCCTCCCCTCCCCCCAAAAAAATGAATCTTGGTTGCGCTCTGTACATTGCATATTTTAAAGTGTTTGTATTACGATCATTATTTAATACTAATAAATTTAATTCAGACATGCTGAACACAATGCGTTACAAAACAAATGAGAAATAATAATACATTTATAAAATCAGCAGCATACCTATTCTACCAATAGTCAATTATGTGTCTATCATAAATATGTGCCACGGTATTCTATTATTGTATTATCTATTGAAGTATTGAACTCATTTATATGCAGAACTATATTCAAACCAATTAAAATAGTATATTAACTTCGCGATGATAAAATACATTCATACATATATTATACGTTTGTTTTATGAGAACTGTATTGAAGTAATTTTCTGTTTTCGAATCTTAAAAAATATATATAAAAAAAAATCACAGTATAGTGTTTGGGATTACTTTCAAGTAAGTGTCTATTCGTTCGACAGCATTTTAAATTTAAAGGTAATCGGATTCCTTTCGGCCAGTACGTGATACTTGATAAGACATCTTCAGCAGAGTAGAAACAAAAGTCGATAAATGTATTAAAAAATAAAATAAAACATTTCCCAAGTGATTTAAATCACTTTACTATTGCAATTGATGTATTGATATATATATTTTAAACATTTTTTTAAAAACATGCTTAAAAACGGAGTACCTATGTGTTTCTTTCAGTATCTCAAAAACCAAAAATAATTATTAAGATATGTTCTTATTATAAAATTTAATACTTCATACATTGTTAGTATATAATATTTGTGATCAATTTATTTAAATATAATGTACCTGCATAAATAATAAATGTTTTTATCGCAATTTACGTCACAATTTAATGACGTTTGATCTAAAATTAAATTTTATTTTTCTATACACAGAAACGTATTTTATTCAGTTTGACGTTAAACAAGAATAATGAGAATCAAAAATTGTAGTTTTTTATATTGTGACGTACCTCCATAAATATATGAACTATATGAATTGTATTATATTATTATTACGTCGGTAATACATTTGTAATAGATTGATACACTGTTTAATTCGTTTTACGATATTAACTTCTTAGTATTATAATTAGGTACCATACGTCGTAGGTAACATCGTCCAGAAAATATGTAAAAACAATTTATTTTCATTGATTTATACGACAAAATACGTAGATAAAGAGGCAATGGAAACGTATTTGTATTACAGACATAATAAATATGTAAGCTAAAATTAAAATGTTACTTATATATAGATAGTATCTAATTTCTTTTTATGAGTGGGAAATTCTTAGATTAAATTATTTCTTTGAAATATCTTTCAAGCGTAAAATTAAACATAAAACATTCAGGACAATATCCTTTCATAATAATGATGATGTTAACATACTTATTCGTATCTTAGTAAAAATGAAAAATATATCATTTAATGTAAATATATTTAGTTCTAAAACATACATTTCCAACGTAAATAAGTAAATTAATAAGATAAGGTTGTTGTATTATTTAACATTTTAAGCTATAATATTAAATTAAATAAAAATACATTCATATCTTTGACTAGGTAATATTAAGAATTCAACTAAAAATGGTGACTATGTGATTTAATTTTAAAAATTACTAATCTTGTTATGTTACGTTCTTGGCACAATCAACGACTCTGCAACGTTTCACTTTTCTTAGAATTTAATTTACTTCTATGTATATTGTACAATGTACAGGTTAATTACAAGTTGCTCATAATTTTAGCTATACAAGTTAGTATTAAATATCTAAGTCTAATATGTGCTACAAAAAACATACATATTTTGTATTATATATTATATATTTATTGTATCAATAATAAATATTCTCAGAAAAATAATTTTCACCAGCATTACATATTAATTTTAAGATTTTGACGTCTATACCATCACCTTTAAATTTAAATTTGAAAAGAAGATACAAATATACAATGCGTTTATAATTGATGTCAAAAATATTTGTTTTAGATAGTCATAATAATAATATATTATAATATTATTATATTATGCGAGTACCACAACGCAGATCACCAATTATTATTTATACCTACTAACATTTTTAAAAGCAACAATTGCTTCATTGTTATAAAACTATTTTATACTTACCTACCAGCTACTAAAAGCTTTAAGAGTTTTCAAGTACAAAAAGTTATTTAATAAACATTTATTTTTTAAAAACATTTAACAACTAAAAAGTAAACAGTAAATTCTTAAGTACAATTACAAATATGTTTTACGAACCATATACTATTATACACGACTTTTTGAGGTCTTTTATGAGAAATATTCGGACATTTTTGCCGATGAGAAATTCGAAACACTAACTTAAGAAAATGTAATACCTTTTGAAGTAGGTACAACAAGAAAGGGTAAAGTGCTGAAAAATTAAATCAAAAAGCAAGTGTAGACTGAAATATAATATATATATACATATTCTTGATATTTTATAACCGAATATAGCCAAGGCCATACTGTGTAATTAAAATGTTGAACGATAAAATATATAATTTAAATTATGTAACGCACACAATATTATTGACTAGGAGTCGACAAAAGCTTTGTATATGTAAAAAAAAAATACATTTAAATACAACACTGCATTACAATGACAATTGGGGTTTAAAAAAAGCAAATCTGAATCGTAATAATACAAGCCGTAAATAAATCATCTGAAGCAAAACTTCGACGAACGTGTCATGTGTGTGTGCGTGTGTGTGTGTGTGTGTGTGTGTGTGTAGAACACCAATAAATATCCAGCTCCTTGTATTTGTTTTCAGCAAAATTTTACGGCAGACCCAATGTCGATGACGTTGCCACATCGAGGCGATAGACGACGACATCGACAATGATGATGATGATAATAATAATGAAAATCGGTGATAAAATAATAAATCGCGCAACAACAATAACAGAACTTTAAATTGACGCGCAGAATAAAACATTCAAACTTTATTGGTGTATACATACATCAATGTACCAATGTATATTTACGTTTAGTATTTTAGTTATATATTCAGTGTACGACGTACGTGTATTATATTTTATTTGTAAATGCCATTGTACTGCAGCATGTGCACACCAGCGGTGAAACACGAAAGCCAACTTGTAATGGGTTGGAGAGGGATTACAAAATATTTTTTTTTTTAAAAACTACATCTTGATATCCAACCAAATATCGTGGCAGGACAAACCTACCGCTAGTGATTTATATAATCTATAAATCACTATATGAGTGTAAGACGCATAATGATAACTACGTTGAAAATAAAATTACCCACTTTAAAAAAAAAACATGTTTGGTCAGCGATTTATAAGTTAGAACGTTTGTCTCGCTTTACTCAGCATCTTGGCACGAGGCTATGTTGCATTAGTATCGATTTAAAATTGAACGAGACATAAAATCCGAATAATATTGCAAATATACCTATACGATTTTGTAGTCGATCGATTCACCCAAAAATGCACTATTAGATCTATACGAGGTCCATCTTATTATTATTTGTAGTTTTACATTTTTTTCAAAACCTATATTGGCTAGTTTTAAATAATATCTAATTTCTTTAAACTACCTACAGTTTGTCTTTAATTTCCAATCTATAGAGCTTTTTGGACTTTCTTAATGCCTAATAGAAAACAATGTAGCCCGACTAAATCACCTAGCTTATTGTTTGGCGACCTATGTTAAAGTTGTGTGTTGTGATATTCAATTTGAAAGCAATGGTAAAGGACCAAAAGCATTATAAGTTGATATAGACCTTAATAAAGACATTACTTTAGCAATTGTGGTTTCTCAAAATATTTAGTTCATCTGCATTAGTCGTGTAAACGATAAACTGTGAAGAAATCTATGAACGACCTCTTCAAAGTTCAAAATCGTATCCAGTCATGATTTCAATCTATTAAATGTTTATATTATTTTTATTCTATTTTATAGAACTTTTTCTACCTTAGAAGTGTACATACATAAACAAAAAACAAATCATGGTAGAGCTGCCACATATTATTGTTCCCGCTTCTCTAGAAATCTAAAATCATAATTAAAATATACTCATAGGCGTAAATTTGGCTTGCTAGAAGGGGGGGCCAACGCTAAGATTATAATTTATAATTTATAACATTAGAACTTTATAACAAGCCTACTATGCAAGCTTTTTCCTCCCCCTCACCAACTACATCCAAATTTTACAATTTAAAAACATGTATATAAATACTTCAAAATTATTTATTAAATAAAACCATACATAATTTAATTCAAATATTAATAAGTAATAACAATTAACATCATCTTAATATTACTTTAACATAATATATTTATGTTCCTCTGCGAATTGCTTAAGAATGATATCTTTATTAATATTTTTGGTATCGTTTTTTTCTATGTACAATATAGACACCTGAGTAAATCTATCTTGTAACATAGACGTTCGTAACCATGTTTTTATTCGGCGCATGGCCGAAAAGCTTCTCTCACACGTGGAAGAACTAATAGGTAATGTTATAGCTACTTTATACAAATGAAACAAGTTTGGGTAAACATTTTCCTGTAAAATAAGTTTTAAGTTATCAGTTATTAATTCTTTTGAAGTACCATATGTTTGGATTATAACGTTTTTAGCGACGATCATTTCAGCTTTCAACGAATCAACAGAAGTCAGAAATACTTAACAAATCCTAAAGAAATATAAAATTAAGTATTAGTCAATATATACACTATACAGCTATACAATATACATATTTACTTTATAATGATCAATGAAATAAGTACTTAGTGCAAAATCTAGTTTGAAAAAGTTATCTATAGATGTTGCCATTTCTAAACTTTCGGGCGTGAATCGTTTATTCATATTCTCAATTATACAATCCAATATAGGAAAATAAGCATGACATCTGAAATAATCTTCTTTACTTTCCTCTAATTCCTCAGGAGTGTTGTATTGAGCACTTGTAGTTGTACTCATGACAAAACTTGATAGGCTTTTTGGCTGTAACCTTTTTCTTTTACAACCTATTTTACAATTTAAAAAACAACAAACATTATTTAATGTTTATATTTATTGTACTAATATTATTTATTATTATATTATGCATACTTTGAAATGGATTTTCAATTGTTAAATTATGGTCTTCACAAAATAGTAATATTTCTTTCCACATTTGTGAAAACGCAACAGGATTTCTTAAATCTTCGAACGATTTAATAACACTTTTTATTACATTTGCCGCATTTCCTAGTGTAGCTGTCTATGACTGAAGTTGATTTGATAATATATTAACCATAGTAAGCACCTTTTGAAGAATAAATAAATGAACTACAAATATTCCTTTTTGCATATTGGTCAGAATTCCTGAAAAATTAAAAAAATTGATTGTATAATTAATAATATAAATTAGGTAGTTCATTTAATTATAAGAAATAAAAATGTTTAAATTAGTAATAAATTATAATTGATACCTATTGCTTCGTTAACATCTTTATCATTATTGTTTTCAATTTCTTCTTTTAATAATCTTATGATAGAAGCATAACATTTTTGTAAAGCTTCACAATTTTTATATCGACAGTTCCATCTTGTGTCACTCAGTCGTGTTAAAGTCTTTTTTTCAATACCTAATTTTTTTTGAATGTCAATGAGATTTTTATTTCTCGCTGGTTGAGAAAAGTGAACATATAATGACTCTAATGTATGAAAAACATTTCTTGATTCCTTTAAAGCAAACAATATGATAAATATACCTACCTAATAATACACAATAAATTCACAATATTATACTATATTTTCAGTTTTCACATACCTTTTCAGTTTTACACATATCAAGCACTACAAGGTTGACTCTATGAGCCATACAATGGGTATAAATAGCATATGGAAATTTACATTTTATTAAAGCTTGTACACCATTAAATCTCCCAGACATAACACTAGCTCCATCGTAAGACTGGGCTACCAGTTTAGCATTAGAGTTTAATCCACATTCCTTCAAGTATTTGAGTATATATTCACAAAGAGATGGAGCATTTTGACTTTCAGAGCAGTTAATGAAACCAATGAACTTTTCAAAAATGTCTAGCCCTTTACAATAGCGTATACATAAGGCCATTTGTTCTTCTT